>NC_084835.1:101160072-101467051 GCF_033115175.1 Lepus europaeus
ATAATTCACATTCAAAAGACTAAAATGTGTTAAGATTGATGCCAAAATTTCTATTTGCAATTGGATCACTTATGAGGAATGTCTGCAGTGATTGTACCTTCATAAATGCAGCCACTCTATGTAATATTTTGTGAACATACAATGTAAAAGAGTACTATACAAAATTCCCCATCCATATTCCTTATTTCTCTTACAACCTCAAAAGTTCCTTGCATGTGAGAAGTATAAACGACTATATGACATTTCCATATGCCCACAGATAACCTGAGCACTGACTGGTGACTTCATAATAAATACATGTAAGAATAATATTATGGTTCACATGGAAACCAGGCTCAGGGAGCTCATTTCCTTTCCCTTCATCACAGGATAGGTCAGAAACAAAGGAGAGATCAGAATCCAGGCCTCTTCAAAACCACCTGTGTAAACTTAATTCTTAAGCGTGAATGAGTGGAAAGTGAAGTAGGAAATAGGCAAAAGGAGAAAAGGATGGGAACATTAATATTGAAAATCAAAACTATGTTACATATCAGCCTTAGGTCTGAGCCACATGAGTGTTTACTCCATTCCTACTGCACCCTACTCTAATATTTCCCCACCCAAAAAGCATTTGACTTGGGAGAAACTCCTTCAGGGAGGTATTAGCAGGTGCCTGCACCTGGCAGTCATACATTATGTAGCTAATGAGCAAATGAAATGTTTAATAACTGCACTGTGGAAATAAAGCTTAAAATAGTAAATTCCTGCTGAGGCTGCTCATTTACACCTGATGCATGCTTGCTGGCCCATCTCGGAACTCCAGCCTCATTTGTATTTTTCCCCTCTTCGTGGATCCTGCTGAGGAGATAACATTAAAACTAAAGTGATGCTCACTTAATTAGTCATATATCCATGTAAATGCACAGCACACATCCAGAATTCCACCAAAGGGTCACCTAAAATACTGCTCCAACATGCAGCCCAAGCAGGGGTAATTCTACAGTAGTTTCAGAAGAAGCATTTATAAATTTATATTTTTCAATTAACTATGGCTCATTTACACTCACAGAAATGTAATCTTGCTTATTTAAGTTGTCTTCTGTTAGTTGGAAATGAAAAGAACAAAATAAGCTGAATGATATTATGGTGTTTTGTTGCTAATTTTCAGAAAAAAAAATGATAGAACATGTTTTCTGGAAAGCACTGGCTTAAAACTCAATTATTGTCATTTGTGAATTAAGCATTTGGTTTCTAGACTTTTCTTGGCATATATACTTCAATGGCTTAATTCTTCCTAAATTTTAAGGAAAGAACTCCAAAAGTAAAGTTAAACACAGAAAAATCCAGATTCTCTCTTTTATAATTTTTATAGCTAATAGCTTAAAGTTTAAGTTATTTAACCTTTATAAATAGGAAGAAACAAAGATTAAAAAAAATTCATTAAGCTAAAGTCACAAAGCTAAGTAAAACTGTGTCTCCTGAGTCCTAACTATGACTCCTTCCATGTTTACAATTCATTATATAGATTGCATGTCACAGAAACAAATAACATAGGGTATCAAATACCATGTATGAAGATGGGCTTGGGTTTTGGGCTTGGGAACTCTTCATACCCCAAAGCAGTCTGCAAAGAGAAGTAAGACTTTTCCAGGTCCTCATTACTTAGTGTTGGTCCCTTACCCACACATTGTCACCCTTGGATTTCCTTTCCTCGTTCTCCTATATTAGGTGGATTTTCCCAATTATTTGTTGAAAATCTTACTTCATACCTAAGAGAGATCTGAGGGCCAGCGTTGTGGCACAACAAGTTAAGCTGCCACCTGCAACACCTAGCCATTTGGGGAGTAAACCAGCAGATGGAAGGGCTCAGTCTCTCACTCGCTCTCTGTCTCTCTCAACTGCCTTTCAAATAAATAGGTAATACTTAAAACATTAACAAAGAGGTCTCAGAGGAACTTGACTGCCATGTCTAACTACATTAAATTAGTATTTAGGAGATATACAAAGGATTCTTTTTTTATATCTTTCCTTTTATTTTGCTTTGATACATCACTCTGAAAAAGTTCATGGAAGTTTCATTGAAAATGTTCACATTTAGACCAATTACCAATGTAAGTGCTATTCTGCAAAGCAAAGAAATAAATATGAAGTCTTCCTTTTAAGATAAAACCTAGATCTACCACTGTGGGAAAAGCTTACAAAAACTCTCTCATATCTTGACATTATAGAACAGGAGTTAAAGACTCTGGAGTGATGTTATTATTGTTTTATCACCTAATTGCTACACATTCTACTGTTTTAGGCACAGAGGAGGATTGTGGCACTGTTCTTCTGTGTCAGAATACAACAGGGCACAACATAAAATATCATGCATTACAGTAGCTCTTATGAAGAAGGAGCGCACCAAGAAGGGGCGAGGCCAGGGATACAGGAACAAAGATGACTTTCCATCTTTGGATTCTGTGAGCAGGGTAGGAAGGGCCAGAGAGTATCTAAGGAAGTATCATAAATCCTCATCTGTACTAAAATCTCTGAAGGTTTAGTATGAAGGAATGGGCTCAGCACAAATGGTGTCCCAGAAGTAAGAATCCATCAGCAGGTGAGAGGTAGCCAGACAGTCCCCACTGCCCTCTCCAGATGGGAGCAAGCTCCCAGGCCTCACAAACCAATCCAGATGCCTGAGGATCATTGGCTTTGTCACCTGAACATAGGCTATGTCATGACACTTGTTATTTTGTATAATGGTGTTTGGTTTAAATGGATTGAGAATTTAGGCAGGCAGCTGGTAATGTCTTTGGCATGAGGTAAAGGATTAAAAGCTTGTCTCATGACCCCACAGAAGACTAAAGGGTGAAGACTAGAAAAGCAAGAAAATAAACCAGTTACACCTGGAGAGCAACAAGTCCATAAGGAATGGAAAAAGCACAGCCTGGTGAACCTGTAGGGACCCGGATTTACAACACCTGAGGTTCAGTGTACACAACAGTGACTCTGCAAATACAAATAGTGTAAGGGCAGAGTTCATGCCCATGAAGGCATCAGCGTTGAGCACAGGAGGTCTGCATGGGAATCTCCATTTTAAAACTGCTTTTCTCCTTTACTAAAGGACAGTTTGGAGACCAACTTGTCTAATTAACTATTAATACCTCTCTCCTGAGAAATGTCTCTCATAATCCTTCCTTAACTCCCCTTTCAGGAAAATGAAAGAAAAACATTTAAGGCCATCCAGTACTTCAGTCAAATCCTGTTAATAATGAACTCGGGGAGACTATTCAAATTCTCTGCCACAGCTAGAATTGTATTGAAATTAATTCTACCTTGATCTCTAGATCTTCAGGGACCTCCATGTGTTCTTCAACAAAATAAAGGAAAGCATCACTCAGTGAGTTCCAAGAGCCCCCGAGGGTCCAGCATTCTCAACGTCTGTGATTCCGTGAACATTACTTGAGAAAAGGCAGTCACCTGAGATTTAAACACTGTGTGATCTCTGAGCTGAGACAATGTCTTTGATTTATTTTGTAAGACTCACGGTGTCTTGAACATTGTCCGACAACCAGTAAATTCTGAATATGCGACTATCGCTGGGACATAATAGAAAACAAACTATTATAATAATCTTTGTAATGGGTTTAACTTATGGTACATTTTAGACAAATGTGTGTTCTTATAATAGTGTGAATATACAAGTGCGATTTAATATTCTCTGGATCTGGCCAAGTGTTAGAATCCTGGGCAAAGAATGCATTTGAAGCTTTTTGAAATAAGAATGCATTTCTTTAGCAATAATAAGGGGCCATACTGAAGGATCCATGATCTGCACATGCAAAACTACCAAAAATATCTAATAAAACAAATATTAGGTAAAGAAATGCAAAGACTAGTAAAGTCCACATGAAACTTTATTCCTGTTTGCCTCCTAGAGCAAAATAGTCACTAGCCATATTTGGATTTTCTAAGGAAAAAGTTATCCTAATGCCATTTATTTTTTCCTATAGAAACATTTTTTCTTTGTAGCTACCCATGTTACAGTAAACTGATTTTCAATATGTGCATGCACTGCATTCACATTGAGTCTGTCAAAGTTTAAATTGTAAACTTTTCAGAAGTCACTAAGTTCTATAAAAATTTTTACAAAAAGCTAAAAATTAAAAATAAGTAAATTTCAACAGCATGGGGGCATAGGTCCAAATAAATAATAATAGATAGGTATAAAAAGATACAAATAGAAAAGAATTAAGTATTAAAATGCTGTTCTATTAAATATAGGAAAGGATAAGAGGTGGTTCCTGGTGGTTTTCACAGCTTCTGTGACTGCAGCTGAACTCAGGTTTAATCAGAACATTGTGATCCTCGTAGAAGAGTATACAAACATGATTCAGGCACAGTCACTCAAAATAAGGTTTCAATAGTTCTTAGGCTTCAACAGTACACTTCTGCTTTAAACTTTTAAACTTTGTGAATTCCCTTATAAGCTTTGTGCCTTCAGCTAAATAAAAATCTCAAATTTAGTGTCAGTCACACACGTTGGAGCAGCTGGAGGGCCATTAGATAGCATTGTCTGCCAGGGTTTTTAGTACCTGCCTGGGAATGTGTGTTGACAACTAAGATGGCACCAGGAACAGTGTGTTCACAATCCAAGGCAGAAGAGAAGGGGATAAAGCCAAACTTAAAACATAAATGGTTTGTTCACAGCCAGGGAAGAACAGCTGATATTATGTTCTCTGTATGAATGCAGGGTTACCTGTCAATTAGGGAGTGTCATCATTGGTATTGTACAATTATGACAAACCCAAACTGACTGTCACCTAGCAAGAATGTCAAATTCATGTCGTGATTTTGGTTTTCTTTAGCCCAACAATCTTTTTCATAATATAAACCTAATGATGAGAATTCAGAATATATTGTTGTTATAAGGTTTTCTATTTAATTCTAAATGTTTTGACTTCAAAGCATAAGAACTATAATTTATGAAATTGATGTTACATTTATGTATGTCTATTTAAATAATGTTGTAATAAAATAGTTGAATGATAGAGATTATTTTAAAGTTTTCTTTTCCTATTAAATCACAACAATTCAGTTACGAGAAATGTAAATCCCAACAACAGTTTTAACCCTCAGGTTACATCCAATCTTTGAACTAGATTTCATTTCACTTACATGTTGCTTTCTCAAAACCCTCAGTTAAATGGCATGGGTTACGGCAACTTATTAATGATAAAAATCTTTATTAACTCAGCATAGTTAGATAGGTCTATGTGCAAACTTTACCTTGCCTGCCCTGTTCTGAGAACTTGGGCAAGTTAACTTAATTTTACTCCACATTAGCATTTTCATGTGTGAACTGAAGATAATAATGCCTATCAGGATTGCTTTGATAGTTAAATATTAAGTAGTCCTCTTAGAACACATCACTAGTTTCAGCTACTTTAAATATATAATCCTATTTAGTCCCTAAAATTATTATTGTCATTCCCTTTTTGCAGATGATGAAACAGGCCAAGGTAGGTTTAGTTGACCAAGGGATTTGTGCAGCTGGTATAGAGTGGAGCTCTACCATCTGAAGTCAGACTGGACTGATTGTAAATTCCAAACTTTTCCTCCCTCTGTTATTTTGTCTACAATGAAACTAAAGCACTTAGCGCTAGTATAGACTTCAATAGGCATATTGATTCTTCTCTTAAGGAAATGATTCATGTTACTCTTTGTGTATATGTGTTCTCATCTGGTTACCAAAAATATAAGATCACCCTCCAGTGATAAATCACTCAAATTACAGACTTCCTATTGCTGAAGTTTAATCATGAAAAGTAACAGCATGAAGAAATTACATGTTAGGCCATGGTATGAGGGAAGCTGTTTATATTAAAATTTATCATTTATAGTGACTAGCATCAAGCAGACTCCTGGCTTATTCGATTGTGTTGCGTCTTTCCCAAAAAAAAAAAAAAAAAAAAAAAAAAACAACAACAACAACAAAAAAAAAAACAAATGACCCCATTTCTCTGGTTGTAGATTAACCTCTAAGTTTTATTAACTAGAATTTTATTTTCCAAAGTACCAATAAAGCAGTGTGGTTTTTCTTTCAAAATTTAGAAGAAACTTGAGGAAGACAGACCTCTTTTTATGGTTTACTCCACTCCCTTTTCTATTTTGGTTACCATGCTACAAATGAAAAAACTCCTTATTTATTAAGGTATGCTAGTTGATCCAGTAAGCTTTGTTAAGAGATTTATTTTAGGTTATAGGGACAAAGTTGTACAACCACTGCAAGCTAAGGGGGATTTAGAAGGCAACTTTCAGACCCAAAATGTAAATGCAGCCCTTGTTTATGGTAGAAATGTTATGTAGTAGAAAATGTGGTTCACAATTTTTCCATGAGAATTAATTCTTTTATAGACACAAACTTTCCTGATAAGGACAGAAATGTATCATATTTTTTCCAAAACACATTTGACCATGAGATCCTATCAGGTTATCCATGAGAGATTTTGTTTTACTGAAACATCTAGTGTTCATTTGTAGACAAGAACAACCACGTCTTCTAACTTCACTAATCTTCTTTGGTCCTGTTTTACTATCCATGGCTTATTCGGATGGCTTAGCACAGAGCTTTCTGCCCCAAAGCTGAGACTGGCACCAAATGAGCTTGTCTGACCTTTATCAGCTGGGATGCACAATCTGGAGCTCCCAGGCAACTTCCACAGCATGCTTTGGAATCCACTTGAAATTACGGATGACTGGTGAAGCTGCTTCTGAAAAGACCTTTTCAGAATTTTCATCCACTCAGTAGAAATCAAATGATGCCCTTAGCCATGCCAAAAACTCATCTCTACGTGATAGAATGAAGTCAATACCCAGCTATTGGATTTGGTTTACATACTTGAGATTGTTCTCTAGGATGTTTCATCCATTCTTCACATCACTTTGTGTTTTCTATTTCAGGGCCTACTCTTCCCAAGACCCACGTTAAAACAGCCTCTCTTGGATTGGCTGGAAAAGCTAGATCCCCTTTGCTTCCTGTGTCTGTGCCAACAGCCCCTGAAGTGTCTGAGGAGAGCCACAAACCAACAGAGGATCCAGCCAATGTAAGAGCATCCTTGAAATGCATGGCCAGTTCAGGGAAGCATTAACTAGTACTGTGCAATAAGACTGAGGCAATCAGCCCTCTGAATTAACCCCAGCCATTGTTGCTTATTGCTGTTTGTTTTGTTGTTTGTCTGCACTGAATATGAAGAGAAAAAAACTTCAGTGAAAAAAACTGAATCAGAGATTTAATTAAATTTAAAAATTTATCAGTATTAAGGGCAGTCTTAGAAATACAAGCAATCACAGAATGCATGCCTTCACATCCATAGTTTAAAACATATACATATATGCAAATACACATAAAGGCTTATGCATATATTTATATGTATTTCCTTGCAATTAAATGCAATATGTTGCATTCTTGGAAATTAAACTACATAATGAGTATAAGGATTTTTCTGCAGTTACATATTTTATCTCTACAAACATAAAATAACCTATAAACACAGAATTAAGAATAAGAAAAATATAGAGAGAGTTCAACATTGTGGTACAGTGGGTTAAGCCACCATTGTGTTAATCCTCATCCCAATCAAGATGCAGGTTCAAGTCCTAGCTGCTCTGCTTCCAATCCAGTTTCGTGCTATTGTGCCTGGGAAGCTAGCAGAAGATGACCCAAGTGCTTGGGCTTCTGCTGCCCATATGAGAGTCTTGGATGGAATGCCTGGCTTCTAGCTTCAGCCTGGCTCAGCCCTGGCTATTGTGGCCATTTGGGAAGTGAACCAATAGTTGGAAGATCCCCACCCTCATCTCTATCTCTATCTCTTCAATAAACAAATCTTTAGAACAAAAGAAAAGAAGAGGAGGAAGCTTAGAAGTTTAAGCTGCTGCCTGTGGCACCAGCATCCTATTTGGGTGCAAGTTTGTATCCCAGCTGCTTGAATTCCCATTCAGCTATCTGAGAATCTGCCTGAGAAAGCAACAGAAGATGCCCCGTGTGCTTAGACCCCTGCACTCACACGGGAGACCTGAATGAAGTTCCTGGCTCCTGGTTAAGCACCATCCAGTCTTGGCTGTTGTGGCCATCTGGGGCATGAATCAACAGATGGAAGATCTGTCTGTCTGTCTCTCCCTCTATCTATGTAACTCTGCCTTTCAAATAAATAAATATTAAAAAGGATGAAGAAAATATGTAATGCGTAACTGGTAATAAGAGGAAAATAATTTAGAGTAAATAATTTTGAAATAATTTGAAATAAATTTGGAAAATAGAGCAACTTTAAGAAGAGAGAAATTTGTTTACTGAGAAAACCTGAAAAGTGATCAAATTATAAAAGTCAATGGAAAAGTAAAAGTAAAACTTTTTCTTTTTTTAGATTGATCTGTCTGTCTCCATTTGCTGGTTCACTCCCCAAATGGCCATGAGGACCAAATCTTGACAAGGCCAAAGGCAGAAATTTAGAACTTCCTCTCTCTCTCCCACATGAGCCCAAGCACTTGGGCCATGATCTTCTGCCTTCCCTGGAGCATTAGCAGGAAACTGAATCGGAAATGGAACAGTAGGGACTGGAACCAGCACTATGATTATGGGATGTCAGTGTTGTAAACAGTGGCTTAACCAGCTATACCACAAGGCTGGGACACACAACCCCCCCCCCCAAAAAAAAAGTCAAAAATACTTTCTCCCAAAAATATACTGTAAAGGAGATATTAAAAGACATTGGCAGGGCTGGCCCTGTGGCATAGCAGGGAAAGCTGCTGCCTGCAGTGCTGGCATCCCATATGGGCGCCGGTTTGAGTCCCGGCTGCTCCACTTCTGATCCAGCTCTCTGCTATGGCCTGAGATAGTAGTAGAAGATGGCCCAAGTCCTTGGGCCCCTGTACCCACATGGGAGACCAGGAAGAAGCTCCTGGCTCCTGGCTCCAGATCAGTACAGCGCTGACCGTTGTGGCCAATTGGGGAGTGAACCAGCAGATGGAAAAGCTCTCTCTCTATCTCTCTGCCTCTGCTTCTCTCTGTGTATAACTCTGACTTTCAAATAAATAAATAAATCTTTTAAAAAAAGACATTGGCTAAAGGCAGCTACTTGTAAAAGCATGTTTCTGACTATTTGAAGAGAAAACATTTCAGTGAAGACTAAAAAGCAGTGTATCAGATTGCTTGAAAAATGAGAGAACTGCAAGAGAAAAAAATGAAAAAAGCAGAGTAAAATTCTATTGTGTTATCACATTTGGAACCTTTTCAAACATTGATTGTGAAAGGGGGGTTTATCTTCCATGCTTTCAACTTTCATTCCTCTTTATGTGCAAATGGTGACTTTTGCAAGTTTGCAAATATTAGATTGCTATATTGATAAAGAAAATTGTGACAATATCAGCAATGAATAGGTCACATGTAATCAATCCTTTGAGAACAATGCAACTACCAATTTTCTTTAATAGAAAATTGCCATATTTTCTTTTGAAATCTGGTTGTTGAAAAGAAAGGATGAGTTAATTTTCATAAAGGAATATGTATTTCTTGACTTTGTTGTTTTCAGTATTACATCAATGAAATATTTTAACTCCATAGAAACCAAGGAAGTTTACTATATGTATAAATATTTGGCAAGAAGGTATTTCTATAGGAATACTTCAAAACATTCATAGATAATTGAATTAAGACAAATTTATTTTGATGAAAAAATATTTTGAGATCCATACACAAGGTGTCTTCAAAAAGTTCATACAGGCCAGCGCCGTGGCTCACTAGGCTAATCCTCTGCCTTGTGACGCCGGCACACCAGGTTCTAGTCCTGGTTGGGGCACCGGATTCTACCCGGTTGCCCCTCTTCCAGGCCAGCTTTCTGCTATGGCCTGGGAAGGCAGTGGAGGATGGCCCAACTCCTTGGGCCCTGCACCCGCATGGGAGACCAGGAGAAGCACCTGGCTCCTGGCTTCGGATCAGCGAGATACGCCAGCCGCAGCGGCCAATGGAGGGTGAACCAACGGCAAAAAGGAAGACCTTTCTCTCTGTCTCTCTCTCACTATCCCCTCTGCCTGTCAAAAAAAAAAAAAAAATTCATACAAAGAGTGATTATGACAAAATTGTGCAGTCATTTCAAAACTTTAGAGTACCAAAACACATTTATCTTTTAATTCATTTTTCATGTACATTTTGACATACCCTCACATTGTATAATGAAATCTAGATAAATCATCATTTCTCTGCCTTTTAGCTAAGATCAAGTCAGGTCTAGATAAATCAAGAAATACAACCCAGACAGTGGAAACATTTTTGGAAATGAGTTACCAAGTAATCATCTCACTTTAATTTATCCTTACATACAAGCATACTTCAAAGAGTTCATGGAAATATAGATTATTTATTTTAGTGTAAAAATTTTTGAAATCCATGCATAATTTTTCATAATATTCATTTTCCACAAACTTTGTGAAGACCTCTCATATGTACTAGCCTTTGAGCTAAGGTAGCTACTTTTCGATCTATTTTAAGTATTTAAGACTATATAGTTTATGGCCAGGTCATTCATTGGCATGCCAAAATTCCTGTAGGAAGCTCTTGAGTTAATACTATCATTTTGAGCTGTTTCCTCATTTATTGGAGTGACTTTTGCCTATCCACCCATGGTAAATTTGATTAATGCAGTCTCAAGATCAAGGGAGTTATTTGGCTGGATTACATACTCAAGCACATCTCTGACCATGATATCAACCAATACTTCTTGGCCTGTGAAGAGCTAGAAATCATGATTCAGGTTTCATTGGTTCATTTAATCAACTGAATGTATTATACAAGAATAATCAAGAAGAATGTGTCTGTACAAGTCAAAAACACACTGCATGTAAAGAGAGATGAGAGGAAATGTTACATTTATTGAATGCTCACCACAGCACAGCATTGATTTGTTGAATCCTTATGACTACTTAACGATGTAAGTTTGCTATTCCCATTTGAAACTGATTCAAAAATAGCAAGTATATTTAAAAATTGGAATTCAGGCGCCAGCACCGTGGCTCACTTGGTTAATTCTCCGCCTGTGGCACCGGCATCCCATATGAGTGCCGGTTCTAGTCCCAGTTGCTCCTCTTCTTGTCCAGCTCTCTGCTGTGGCCCTGGAAAGCAGAGTGCTGGGGCCCCTGCACCCACATGGAAGACCGAGAGGAGGCACCTGGCTCCTGGCTTCAGATTGGCACAGCTCTGGCAGTTCCGGCCGCTTGAGGAGTGAACCAACGGAAGGAAGACCTTTCTCTGTCTCTCTCACACTGTAACTAATAAATAAATAAATAAAATCTTAAAAAAAAATTGGAATTCAGATCAACCTAGTGCTACTTCTCCTCACTTCCCCATGTAATTGATCATCAGAATATCTGGGAATTTTTTTTTTTTAAATAGTAATGTCAAGATCTTTCCTATACATAGTGAATCAGAAATCCTGAGACTAGTGTTCTTGGATCTTTGATTACTAGTAGCCCTACTACTTACAAATAACATGCTATTGGTGACTCTCAGTGAGCAACTATTACAGAGAATGTTTTCATTAAGATTTCTACAGTTCAATCTTTTTTTTTTTTTTTTGACATATAGAGTTAGACAGTGAGAGAGACAGAGAGAAAGGTTTTCCTTCCATTGGTTCACCCCCCAAATGGCCACTACAGCCGGAGCTACGCCAATCTGAAGCCAGGAGCCAGGTACTTCCTCCTGGTCTCCCATGCGGGTGCAGGGGCTCAAGCACTTGGGCCATCCTCCACTGCCCTCCTGGGCCACAGCAGAGAGCTAGACTGGAAGAGGAGCTACCAGGCCTAGAACCCAGCAGCCTAATGGGATGCTGGCACCGCAGGCAGAGGATTAACCAAGTGAGCCACGGCACCGGCCCCTACAGTTCAATCTCTTATTTACCATTAAAATCATGTTGCAAGAGTCCCTTCATATTTATAGCTAGCACTAACTCCAGTTTCAGATGTTAAATTTGATTCCATTTATTAACAAAAGTGGTAATTTCTAGAGCTTTCACTGGTCAAGGAAGAACCCATCAAACCCCTATTTTATACACTCACACAAATACTTATGTCATATTAAAAGAAAACAGGTTGGTGGTGGGAATTCTGTTCATATTGGTGGATAGACTTTCAAAAAGAAAGGGAATCAGTGTATTGAAAATGGACCCTATGCCAGATATGGGATAGATCCTAAGCATGGCAGAGTCTGCTCAGAATGGCTTGTGACACAGGTATCTTATACATCATTTCCTAGATAAGGAAAACCACACATCAGAGAGGTTTACTAACTTGCCTAAGACCACAGAGCTGATGATTTGCAACAAGATCTTTTTAAGTCTGAAACTTTGTCCTTATCAATTTAAAAATTGATGGATCAATATGCAGTCACTCATCACTTTCTCTTTTACTATTAGCATTTTTATGCAATAAATAAGCTATGGGAATACCTCTGGCTATGGGCCACCGTGTCACACTTGAGAATACTGAGTGACTCAACTAGCTGTGGTATCTGCCTTCATAAAATGAATGTGTCAATAGTTACGACTATTTGCTCTCTTTCTCTCTACAGGTCTATGAACAGGATGATTTGAGTGAACAAATGGCAAGTTTGGAAGGGCTAATGAAGCAACTTAATGCCATCACAGGCTCAGCCTTTTAACGTGCATTGCCCAGTTGATGAGGTGAATATTCCAGGAATTTCACAACATACCAGTTATTCATAAGCAGCACACCTGTGTCCACGAACTCTAACCACTAGACAGGTCAACCACCACGGCCACTCAGTAAAGAAAGATCCTGAAGCAGTCCAGAAGGATACTCATCCCTTCTTCTATAGGCATCAGGAATTGTAAAATGAAGACTATGAGGTCCCTAAACACAAGCAAGAATGCATTTTCACTGCAATGTCAAGGCTGACAAGCTGCTAGAATAGTCTTTGCCACTGCAGTGACGTTATTGTCATAGTGAATGCCCATATTTTCCTTCTTCATCAAGGCCTGTTGTTTTGTGTGTAGGTCTAGTCTGACAAAATGCAAATGCATTATTTAAGCCCATACCATGGCCATGGCAAACCAGTGCAAGCTCACTGTTTTGTTTTCATCTTTAAATAACAAAGCACCCATAGGAATTCTCTCACTCCATAGCACCAAAGGATTGGATGTTTTCCTGACAGCACAAAAAGTAAATAAGTAAACAAACACAAGGCAGTGAATGCCTATGTTTGTAACTCAGTCATTCATCTTGCAGAAGCAGCATATATTAGCAAGTGGCTGTAGAAAATCACCCATTTTAGCACGTATCTGTAAATCCACCATTCGTTAGCATTTATGTCTAGAGTACAGGAACATAAAAATCTGCAACTAATGGCATCCTGCCAGCAGCAGTTCATTTCCAGAAAGAAGATACAATATGCAATCTTCCTAGACACATGGTAATTATGTGCTTAAGCTTGTAATAGGACACTTTTCAATTTGGGTGGCTTTTCTGCCATACCACACTGTGATGACATCTCAAAGCTTCAGCATGGGCATCTTCCTCAGGAGACTGGCTAGGAGTGCCCCCTGCCCCTTAGCCCTATACCTCCTTTAGTTCTCCTTGGAAACTAGCATTGGGTGGTGTGGCTTGTCCCCACACAGTGCATGGCCTCTCAGCCAGTGTCCTCATAACCCCAGAAGGAGGAGGCAGACTCCTAAGAGCATGCCCTGATGAAGGAAGGAGAAGAGAAGGCAGTTTCCAAAAGCTCCTTCTCTTGGGTAATGCCAGTTCCACCTGCAGTGTCCTAGACTGAGTAGCACGGATGAGTGCTGATGCCCAGGCCTTGCTGCCAAGGGAACCCTCCACACCATGCTTGTTCCAGAGTCAAGGAGGAGTGGGAGAAAAAGTGCCACCTGACACTCGTGACACGTCATAAATCCAGTGGATGCTTTTCAAAGCAGATTCTTAAACTGTGGGCAAAATTTTAAACTTCTATTGCTATGTTTATTCTACAGCTTGGAACTAGCTGAAATTAAGAACATTTTGTGTGTACGCTTTTATTTTCTGAATTTTCAGCTGCATTTGGAGTTAATCCCAGTTTATGCAGCTGTATCGCCAAAAGGAAGCTAGTTTGCATATTTATCATTTAGGTGACTTGAAAACCCAATGAGAGTTTCAGCTGAATTATTCCTTTCAGCTCTGCCTTTGATTTCAAGCTTGAGTAGGTCATAATTTTAAAAGAGCATGGAAGGGATAGGATCTTTACAACCTAATAGCTCCTTTTATTAGGTGGGTAATTATATATGAATCCCCGAATGAAATATTTTGAGCAAAATGGCACTGTAACAGAAGTAATAATTCAGATTATTTTTTTACAGTTTTATGTCTGGAAGGAAATCTGTTGTCAAAGAGAGGGCTTGTTCAAATGGTTCATTAGAAAGTCCGGTCCATTTGCAAAACTGTTCCTTCAACAAGAGTGCTTGTTCAATTTACTTAGATTTTCTGGAAGTCCTTTCAAAGAGCTATGTGACATTATTCAATGGCATGGATTACTCTCGTTTGGCATCTCGGCACATAGACAACCATCCATTGACCTTAAGTAAGGCATTTCCTAACATGTTATGGAATCCTTGAGAATTAACCAATTGCTTGAAAAAGAGAAAATATCATTAAGTTAAACTATCTTCAGGCCCCAGAATAGCTGCCCCTTTCCAATGTTTATCAATGAAGAACATTCTCTCAAGATATTTGGAATCCAGGGTAGATCATCTTGCGCCTCAGTTTGGCATGGGCTGCAAATGTCACGTTTTGGGGGTTAAGTCAGAACATCAATCTGTAGAATGCAGTTGGACAACCAACAAAATTAACATTTTTGCAAAATTCTAGACCCTTCGAAGTTAGTGATTTTAGAAAGGGCAAGTTTTTTGAAAATTCATAGGAAATACACAGCATTCATTTTCAGTGGGAGTGCTATTTCTGCTGCATGCTCTTGAAACTTTCTTCATTAAACAAATACAATGGTATATTTCAGTAATTTGGAATGCTAATAAGTCTTACTGCCATGCCTTGAATATATAGTAGAATCTACTTCTATATCTTCAAAGAAACTCTATTGTCATTTACTTGCTGGGTTTGATGTGCAGTGACTTCACCCAACCAGTATAACTTTTTGCATATCTCTGTTCCCTTCTCCCTCAGATGATCATAAATGTATATGACTACCTTCCCCAGATTTTGGTTAACTTTATGATTTCCCAATATCCTGAAATCTTGAAAATAAGGAATCTGTGAATACAGCAAGGAAACTCTATGTTTTGCTCTTACTCCAAGCCTAGTTCACGGCATGCAGGGCTCTTTACGCTCATAAATCTCTCTGAATCCCATGGAGCAATGCTTGACAGCCAACCAGCAGCTCTGCCTCCAGGACTCATTTCTCCTGGAAAAAGAAGAAATCAAATTTGGCAGGGCGTGCTGAAGCCTCCACTGCACTGTGCTAGTCTGTCAGGCAAGAACCTCCTTTTGAAAAAGTTTGGTATATTTCTTTATATTTCATTCTGATGGGAAAGCTATTTTTGTTGCTCTAGAAATTTCTGCATTTGTTAAACTCACAAAAATGCAGATAGCTCACAATGTTTAAAGAATATTTGTATACATTCTAGCCAAAAGTTAATATTTCTTGGTGATTCATATTCAATAAGAAGCTAGTCATAGCAGCTTCCTTGTGCAGATATACAGACTTCTAGAATATTTAAATAATGTTAAAGACTGTAGCTTTGCATCTGTGTATTACACAATGCACACTCTATTAAACAATCTGAAAAACAGAAACTAGGCCAGTCATATAAGAAGTGGTTTTATAAGGTTCCCTTTCAATGGTTGGTTATAACATTAGTTTCTGCAAAAAAAAGGATTGTTAAAAATGAAGGGTATTTTCAATCTCCTGCTTCGGTAGCAACTTCAAAAGCAATAGTGTGAGGTTCCAGACAAGGTTCTGTTTGGCACTATTTAGCTTTTTCCAACTGAGACTCTTTTTAAGTGCAGATCTGCCTAGAAGCCATCAGAGTCTAGAGTTGACTATAGTTGGTGATACTTATCTACCTTTTGGGTATTTCTGTTGACTTTGCTTAAATAAGTATCTTAAGTGCATCTCTAAACTTAATATAGCATCTTAGATCTGGCAGCTGGAGAATATATATATAGTTCCAACAAAAGATTGCCTTTAAGATCAATTTACCATTTTAGTAATATTGTATCCCAGACCCAGATCTCTTGCAGTTTTGGAGTGTTCTTTCTAGTAAAAAAAAAAGGGGGGGGCTAAAAAAAGACCCTAGATTTAAAGCAAAACAACAATGTGATCCTTAAAATGAATAATGGAGCAAGATTGCTTTCCCTACCTACTCAGTTCATTTCATGTAAACAACCACAAGATGAAGGATGGAGGCGAGCATCCCAGCCTGTCCATCATCATATGCACAATACAGAGCCCACAACAATGCAAAAGTGCAGCAATTCCACACTCAAATCTTCACTCTTTTTAAATCTTAGTCAAGTAACATTTTGTTCATAATTTGCACTCCTGTAGTGATTTTCAGACATCATTTTACTATTTCACAGAATAGCTTTTCACTTGAATCCACTTTTGTCAATAAAATTAGATAGTCTGGAATACCATAGATAATTGTTTTGCATGATATTTCCTTCCACTGAAAAATATTTCAGTGAACTTTGCTGTCCAAGTCCCTGCTTCTAAAAAGTATTGACTCTGAAAAGAAATGCCTGAGTATTTCCTGGTCAGTATGGTTGTGTAGGACATACCATGTTCATACCAGCCAAAGAATATTACTTTGGACCTGGGTTCTCTTTTGCCACCAATGGGTCATGTTCACTTGGCTGACTTCCAGTCGCACTCTCTGAAGGACTTTTTTCTCTTGCTCTCAGTAGAGAGCCTTTGTACACTGTCACCTACAATTTTAGTTGATAGGACAGCAACTGTAAAACTCCACAGAAGGTCACAAACACAGATTACATGGGCCAGGGATCTCACTGTGTGCTGGAGGTGTATTTTCAGATGCAAGAGAGGAATGTTGGAGAGGAGGAGAAATGCTGTTTTTTATTATTGTAGGGTAAACCTGACAATTCTAAACTTTGTGAATTGTCAGCTTGTTTGGGGGAAGGGTGGGTGGGTATGGGGTGTACTTTTTATAAGTAATATTTAATTTATTATTTAGAGTGGCTTCTTTTTGGATAATTTATGATAAAAGGGAGGTCTGCTTGGGATCAAGATATGGCTGTTAAAGCTGCAGTGTTCCATATCTGAGAGGGACCACTTTGCACATGAATTGTCCATTGCTGACTACAAGGATAAGTCCAGTCCAGGCAAAGCCTTCACCGAAGTTCCATCATCAATGTTGTCTCCCTTTCTAAGGTGGTTCAAAGAAGATAACACCAAACCTAAAGTGATTCTGATAGCATTTAGAAGATCAATGCTATCCATTTTCTCAAAGGGCTTTGCAATTCAAATTGTTAGTGTGCTAGTGATAAGTTTATTTGGTAGAAATGGGTATACTACAGCTTTAACTAGCCTTAGTGGAAAAAGAAATTTTTTGTTGTTACAAAACACCTTTAAAAAGGTATTTTGAGCCTACAAAGAGTTTCTTTAAATTGTCAGATTCTAGCATTGTTAACCAAATTAGACTAGTGATTGCAATATTTAAGTGTAAATTTTGTTCTATGAGAAAGGAAACTTGCTTACAGTTTAAAACAATGACTGTTTCTACACTTGATCTTGTATACTACTACATAAGGAAAGGGGGTTTTGTAATCACTGTAGAACAGTCTCATATTCATTTTTTATAGAAATGTTATTCCAATGGTGCATTTTTTGTTTAATAAATAAAGTTTTGATACAAAGTCCTTTCTTCTTGTTATTTATCATAAATGGGTGATTCTACCACATCCACCCCCTACCCAAATCCAGCCTATCTGTATTTATCCTTTTAGTAACATTTATAGTAGAAGTTACCAGTACTCTGCCGTATTTCCTTGGATCCTCACACCATTTTCATGACCATGTCCAGTATGTTCCAAGCTCACCTCTCCTTTCCCACAGTCAATACCTGTGTCTTTTAGGCTGCCAGAACTTGCTTTGCCTTCATACACAAAAGACAGAAACCTCTGATTCTAACCTCACCAGCAGTAGCTAAATATTCCATCTCCTTTTACTTCTGGTGGGAGACAATTCAGATGTGTAGCCCAATTCGCCTCCACATAAGGACAGAGCCAAACTGACACCATGGAGGTATTACTGATGACAGGGCACCTGTGATAGGGCACCCCCTTTAAGGTATGTCTACAATGGTGCACCCATGATAGTGTACTCCCATAATAATGCATGTCCATGAATATGCCACCATAAGTGTACACGCCCAGGAGAATGCACCTCCATGAGTATGCATCCATGAGAATACAGCCATGAGAGTGCACCCATGAGATTGCAATTGCCTCCTTTTTCTTTCTCACTTCCCCCTTCCCTTTTAGTTTCTCCAGAGTATTAATAATAAATTATAATAATAAATTAATAATAAATAATAATAAATCACTTTCACATCAATCTTCATGGCAGGGTTTGTTTCTGGCTAATTCACCTAAGACAACACACCAACAATGAATCAATGAAATAGTCTTACCATTTTACAGATAATTCGGTCTTACACTGTCACAGCAGAAAGTGGGGGCACATATAATATTATGCAGATGTAAGAGTAAGAAGATTAACTTTGGCATATAATGCATTCGCTTTTAATTTATTTGAAAGGCAGTGCAGGGAGGGGGCATGCACAGAAGAAGGGAGAGAAAGATCAAGACAGGAAGAAAGCAATCTCCCATCCACTAATTCATTTCCCAAATGCCCAGAACACCCAGTGCTGGGCAAACTTGAAGCTAGAAACCAGGAACTTAATCCAGGTCTCTGACATGGGTGGCAAGGACCCAGTAATTGAGCTATCAGCTGCTGCCTTCCCAGGGTGCACAATTGCAGGAAACTGGAACTTAGAGCATAGCCAGATTTTGAACTCAGGCATTCCAATATGGCGTGCATGTGTCCCAAGCAACGTCTTAAGCATTGCATCAAACACTTGCCTCTGTAATCTATTCCTTATAGTCATGTGATAGCAAAAATTCTACTAACTCTCTTGAGCAAGCAGAGAATTGTTCAATGATCTGTTGTTTAAAGGCAATACATTACAATGAGGAGTTTTAAAGGAAGTGGAGAATTGGAACCTCTATTAATGAAGAATGGGAAAGTAAAGTGGTATCGTCTCTAGAAAAGGTATGGCAGTTCCTCAAAATTAAAGATACAGGAGCAGATGTTATGACAGAGCAAGTTAAGCTGCTGCTTGGGACGCCCACATCCAATATTAGAGTGCTAGTCCAAGTCCCAGATCCTCAACTTATGATCCAGCTTCCTATTACTGCACCTTCAAAGACAGCAGATGATGGACTGAAAACTTGGGTCCATGCTATGTATGTGAGACAATTGGACGACATTCCTGGTGCCTGACTTGTACAGACATTTGGGTAGTGAACCAGTGAATGGAATAGAAGGATTTCTCCCCCTGCAGAATCACTCTGCCCAATCAATCAATCAACAAAATCTTTTTAAAAATTAGACACACATTACCACATGATCCAGTAATTCTACTTCTGAGTATATTCTCAAAATAATTGAAAGTAGAGACCAAGACAGATGTTCAGAAAGCCAGGTTCACAGAGATTATTCTTAGTAACACAAAATATATCTATTTAGAATTTAAAAATTAAGAATATCTTATCACAGGATATTACATGGATTATCCTTGAAGACATGATGCCAAGTGAAATAAGCCAGTTGTAAAAGGTAAATACTGGGGCTGGCTCTGTGGCACAGCAGGATAATACCCTGGCCTGAAGCGCCAGCATCCCATATGGGTGCCAGTTCGAGACCAGCTTCTCCACTTCACATCCAGCTCTCTGCTGTGGCCTGGGAAAGCAGTGGAAGATGGCCCAAGTCCTTGGGCCCCTGCACCCACGTGAGAGACCTGGAAGAAACTCCTGGCTCCTGGCTTCGGATCGGCACAGCTCCAGCCATTGTGGCCAATTGGGGAGTGAATCATCAGATGGAAGACACCTCTCTCTCTCTCTCTCTCTTTCTCTGCCTCTCTTCTCTCTCTGTAACTCTTTCAAATAAATAAATACATCTTAAAAAAGAAAAAGGTAAATACTGTGTGATTCCACTTATATGAAGTATTGAGAGTAGTCCGTGTTGCAAAGAAGGAAACAGAATGGTGGCTATTAGTAACAAGGAGAAGAAAGCAGAGAACAGTGGTTATTTAACATAGAGATTTTGGCTTTGGAAAATGAAAATGTTTCTAGAGATAGATGGTTATGAGAGCAGCCCAAAAATATGAATGTCCTTAATGAAACAGAACTATACACTTAAAAATGAGTCTAAGAGTAAGTTTTATGTTGTATATAACTTACCATGACTTAAAAAAATCTCCAGACAAAAATATTCTGGAGTCATCTCCCATGAATATTGATACTTATTCTAAAACTTTTGACATATCAGTATGGAACAGCAAGCCTATGAAAGGAGATTTATGTGCAAGAAATAGAAGTAACACATTTTTACCAGTGTGTATCTCAGATGTATAATATGGCGCTAACATATTCAGTTTATGTACCCATCTCTTACAGAAGATGTTGTGTTATCACAGAAGGCTGCCAGAGAGGATAAGCGCCTTGGAAAAATGATTAAAATGGATCTCTGGTGTCTGGCCTAGAAAGAAGGCTGAGGAGTAAACTGTTTCTCCACACCAAGTGTTTTTTATGGGAAGGATTTTGGAGCAGTTGAAGGATAAAATGTTCCCCATCTACAATACTCTGTGAAACTGTATTGAATACAGCTAGTACAGTGTATTAAGATACATTTAGTGAATGCAATACATCTGAAAGAAAATGGAAAATCAAAAAGTCTACTCAGAACTGGAACCCAAAAACATTGACATTGGCCTCTTCCGCACAAAATACTCTTTGCTGACTCATCTGTTTCATTTGTTCCACCATGTTTTACAGGTGTATCTATAATTCACAAGCTTCTCCCTGATCACCAGCCTGTCATTTATCTTACTCATTTTTCTTTATTTTCTACACCTTTCTCTAAATATCCTTTGCATCCTTTCAGGTTGGCCTTTGGAAAGCTAAATGTGTCTTCTATTGCTTCCAATTATGGTTGTAATTCTGCCATTGAACTTTTTTAAATAAAAAAATTTCAGGGAGATA
The DNA here is from genome assembly GCF_033115175.1 of Lepus europaeus. Lineage (NCBI taxonomy): Eukaryota > Metazoa > Chordata > Mammalia > Lagomorpha > Leporidae > Lepus > Lepus europaeus. The sequence continues at coordinate 101,181,373 of NC_084835.1, forward strand.
GTGAAAGAGAGAGTTTTCATTCACTTTTTCATTCCCCAAGTACAGCAGCCAGGCCTGGTGCCAGGACAAAGCCAGGAGCCAGGAACTCAATCCAAATCTCCCAAGTAAGTGGCAGGAAGCTGATTCCTTGAGCCATCATTGCTGCATCCCAGGGTATTCATTAGTAGGAAGCTAGAATTGGTAGCCAGAGCCAGAAAATAAACCCAAATACTCTGACGTGGGACACAGATATCTCAACAATATCTTAACCACTAGGTTAAATGACTCCGCAGCCAGTAGTTTTCTATGAAATAACTTTTTTTCTGGTTTTTAAAACAACTCTCCAATAATGCAGTGTCTCACTACTAGCCCATTGTCTCTATGTTAGTTTGAAGTAGTTTCTATTTTTCATTTATTCTCCATTGAAGGAAGATCTATTCAGATCATACTGTGTCAAACCCCTGTGCATTAGAATTACTCTCAGTCTCAATTTACCATGCTTTGTGTTGGGTGAATCTCTTCTGAGTCAGAACTGGATATCCCGGTATCAGACACAGACAACAGCAAAGCGACAATCCCTCCCCGTCTCTCCCTTTGGATGACTCTGCTGAACCCCCAGGGGTCTTCCTTTTTGGCCGTGCTCTCTGACTTGAAGTACAGGATGTGAGTAGAAGCACAGTCAAGGATACAGTGAGGTTAGATCATTTCTTTTTATCATCAATGTGCTAAAGTCCAGTTATGCATCCAAGACCATCTATTCTCTTCTTGCTCCTTCTGCCCAGTTCTGTTCTGACAGTCAGCTGCTAAACAAATGAATGCAGGGAAGAGAGACTAGAGGCAGGAATCCTTAGCTCTGCCTCACGCTTTTTCAGGCACCCTGGATTGTTCCTTGGTAAAGGCTGTACTTGTGAACTCAACAGCATTTTACATGAGACCAAGGACAACATGGCAAGGATGATGCATCTATTGTGCTTTTCTTAAAACTTTATTGGCTTCACAATTAGTGGAAGAAGCAAAATGTTTCTTGATTCTACAAAGACAGCCTGCTCTTTAACCATAGTATTTGTTGGTCTCCCCTATTTTTCCTTATGTTATTCTTGTCTGAGTCTATAGATATTTTAATGAGTAATTGCAATGAACTGTGTTTGGTGTACCTTTAAAGATGCCATTATAATTGTGGAATCATAAATATTTTTCCAAGAATTTAAGTTTTATTATCCCTTTTATTTACCTAAGTCTAAGCTTAATCTATTTTTATTTGTCAAATTCTTATTTCATGGAGTTATATTCTCTTTCATTTGTAACTAATCTCTCTCACTTTCCTTAACTTTCCAAATTCATTATTTGATACAATAAGTACCAAGGCAATTATTCCTGAGATAATCCAAATGTTCTCATTAGCAGTTCAAAAGATTTCTTGAAATAAATAACAGAAGTAATTTTTCCAAGATTCCTTACAGGTTTTAATTAACATTCTTCTTTATAAATTAATGACAGTCCTTTAATTTCCCTGTCTTTGCTAATATCTACTCTGACTCTTTATGTAAGTTTGACAAAATACCCATAGTAGAACAATTTTTCACCTTCTTAATATTTCTTCAGCATTAATTCGTGTGCTACTCTTTAAATCTGTGGCGGATTCCTTGCACTACTTTTCTTTATATTCAAGTTAAAATTGTTCTTTGGGGGTGGAACTCTCTTAAAAATGGTAGTATTTCAATTTTGTAGATATAACTCATTTGTCATGAATGACTCTTATTTTTTCACCAAGTAGAACATTTCAAAAAACTATAAAATTGCTTTATATGAATGTTGTGGGCTCCAATTTAAATTAGACAGCATATATAAAGCCCTTAGTACAATTTTTGGTTCTTGGCAAAAGCTTTAATGAGTTTCATATCTGTTCTGTCTTTGCACTCAATCTTTCCCTTGACAATTATGAACCATTTCATACATTAAAAAACACTATACAGATGTGACTTTAACAAAATTGTGGGTGGTATGTGGATCTAACTTCACAGGTATAATTTTCAACATGCATCCAGATGAAGATTGCATATATCAAAAACATGGTGTTATTATAAAATAGTTTTGATTTTTCTTGGTATATCCAACTAACACTTGTCATGAACCAAAGAATAACCCTCTACATCTTATACATTTATATATTACACATATGAAGGAACTTAAGAATGTTCATGGAAAAATGAAATCAAAAGATCAGTTGGTTGTGCAAAATTTCAAAATTTACACATAAATCTTCATAATATATGCTTTCCATGAACTTTCTGAAACCCTCTTGTACATATATATGTATTATTTCAGGAAAAGCTTGATGTAGGAGAACTGGACACCAAAAGTGGAAGGGGCCAAGAGACCCAAGAAAGAAAACAAATCCCTGATCATCTACAAAATGATGTATTAGGGAGGAGTTTATGGACAGAAGGTTGGTCTTGTGGAACTATAAAACAATGGCTCCATGGGGCCAGCTCTATGGCACAGTGGGTAAAGCCTCTTTCTGCAATGCTGGCATCCCATATGGGAGCTAATTGGAGTCCTGGCTGCTCCACTTCTGATCCAGCTCACTGCTATGGCCTAGGAAAGCAGTGGAACAAGTCCCAAGTCGTTGGGCCTCTGCACCCGCGTGGGAGACCTGGAAGAAGCTCCTGGCTCAGTATCGGCCCAGCTCTGGTAGTTGCAGTCATTTGAAGAGTGAACCTGCAGATAGAAGACCTCCCCCCGCCACCTCTGTATAACTCTGCCTTTCAGATAAGTACTCTAAAAAAAAAGTGGCTCCTGGCCGGCACCGTGGCTTAACAGGCTAATCCTCCGCCTTGCAGCGCCGGCACACAGGGTTCTAGTCCCGGTTGGGGCGCTGGATTCTATCCCGGTTGCCCCCCTTCCAGGCCAGCTCTCTGCTATGGCCCGGGAAAGCAGTGGAGGATGGCCCAAGTCCTTGGGCCCTGCACCTGCATGGGAGACTGGGAGAAGCACCTGGCTCCTGGCTTCAGATCAGCGAGATGCACCGGCCGCAGCGGCCATTGGAGGGTGAACCAACGACTAAAAGGAAGACCTTTCTCTCTGTCTCTCTCTCTCACTATCCCCTCTTCCTGTCAAAAAAAGGAAAAAAAAAAAATGGCTCCACGCATACAAGGTATCCTACAACTAATTTAAGCACCACAGGACTTTCTCAAGGAACACTAGCATTCCAGCATTAGATAAGGTATATTTCAGGACAAGCCCAGCAGATTGTCTTATTGACTTTGTTTATCTCATAAGGCTTAGGATGACTATCAGAGTTAACTGAAAAACAAGACAGCAGTTGTATCCTAATGGCTGCAGTCATGTCAAGTTACATTCTACCCCTCATAACTGCCTGGCTCTTACAATTTTGTGTACCTCCCTGTCCTGCAATGTGCCAAGAGCCTGAAAGGATTTTTAGCATGGTCTTGGTGGTGTGATGTGATGCCATTTGTCCAGCTTGTGAGTAGAATTAGCCATAAAAGCATATGAAAAAAAACAGATAAGAGATAATTATGCAAATAATAATAGCAACCTGTAAGTCAACAAAAACAGCATCAGACTACAGTTATGAGTGAAGAAAGTAAAGTTTTAATCGGGACTTGTAATGGCAAATCTGTACTATCCAGCAAGGCAGTACTGCTAGCATCATGTGCATTAAGAAACACATCAGTGGGAGTTGGGGGCTGGTGTGGTAAGGTGAACCACACATTGGCCAACAAGGAATGGTCCATCAGAATTAGTAGCAAAATAGCATGCCAGTCTAGGAGGCCAACTTCAGTGTGCACAATGTATCTACTTTAGCCCAGTCAGGGCATAAACCAGGACCACAGGTCCACAGACCAACAGGATCAATGGTGACTAATTTAGATGCACTAGAGGCTCATCACACACTAGAAAGAAATATCCAGTCTCTCCTAAGTCAGCAAACTACGTTGGCCTCCCACTGAATTGTTCCTTCTCCTGGGCTTAGTGTTTAGGGCATTCAGAACATTAGTCCTCCTTGTCCACGTACCAATTTAGGCCACATAGCATCTGGATATAGAGCTTGGACACGAATGGTGCTCATGTGGAGCGAGCACAGTTCAGTTCAATAATGTGAGTTTGTCCACTAAGAAGCATGCTTATATAGGCCTCAACACAGCTTTTACTATTCTAATGCAGGGCAAAATTTCCCTACAGATATTTGCAGTGTCTTCCCAGGACCCATTTCATGATATTTTCAGGGACTGCAGAGATAATCACCAAATGTAGTGGCAATGGTTGGGGCCGGGGGGTGAAGGAGAGTTCCTCATCAGATACCCAGATGTAGCAATACTTGTTTTGCCCTATTAGTCTTGTCCACATATCCATCCATGACTGCTCTTGGACCTACAAAACATCCTGGATTACCATGGATTAGAGTACATTCGGCATCTGTGTCTACTACAGATGAATCCATGGACAACACAGGGTCTTCCTTCCCCTTGTTGCACAGCAAGCCTACCTTAGCTGCCTAACATACTAACAACACACAACAGTCATCAGCCTGCCTGTATCCTAGTAACTTGCTATCCCATAATAGTCTTCTTTGCTATACTTTATCCTGGCACTATCTCCTCACAATGAACTATCTAAATGAGAGGGAAGGCCTTCAGGCCAGACTTCACAGTAGCAGCAAGATTTCTTCTGCCTCTGGATTCTCTTAGGTCAAATTAGAATATTCCTTGGACCCAAGTTATGAAAGGCGATTCCTTTCACACTAAATATTCAGTGTTCTTAAAGGTACTTGTACAAACACTTTTCAATATAATTTTCCATAAAACCTCAAAATGAATTCATTAATTTGCTGAATAAATACATGAACTTAATTGTATTTTTAATGCATTGTCTTTGAGAAATTAATTAATAATAATATCAAGAATTAAATAGTTGGTAATAATAATATGGTTAATGTATTTAACAATGTTGGGTATAATTATTTTGTTCCATGGGATTTATTTTCAATAATGAATGTGTGACAACAATATTTCCCAATATTTCAGAAAATCTTTCCTTACTCCTATTGTCAAATCAATGAAATTACAAACACTAATAAAATTATGAACCCAAAGTGCCCAACATGCTGTGTTAAGGACCTTTTACAATAAACGTTATATCATTTGCTAAACACTCAAATGTGTTAAATATTATTACAAGTTGTTATCACAGTTTCAAAAAGAAAACTGACACCAGGGTAGTTGCATACCACAAGTCACCCAGTTAATAACTAAGAACCTGGGCCTTGAACCCACTTTTGTTAGCTAAAATGTGTGCTTTTTATCACCAAATTCAAAAATATTCAATTGCTCATCTTAAGGAATTCATAAGAGAGTGTTTGTGAACTTTCATTACTATAAAATCACCTAGAACTCTTGTTACAATATCAGTTCCTAGACCCTATTCTAGAAATACTTGCTCATTTGATCTGGGATGGTTTCTAAGAATCTGTAATTTTAACAAGCTCTTAGTTGACTTCTATTCTCAGAGCATGCATCAGTAAGAATTCTATCTGTTGTATTCAATAGAAAATCCCACTTAAACTAACAAATTGTTAAAAGGAATTATACTGGCTGAATCTGAACAATACAGAGGTAGGCTAACTTCAATATATCTTCATTCTCAGGGTCCACCTGGGGCTCCAATTAAAGAAAACTGCAGGGCCGATGCAGCGGCTCAATAGGCTAATCCTCCACCTATGGCGCCGGCACACAGGGTTCTAGTCCCGGTCGGGGCACCGGATTCTGTCCCGGTTGCCCCTCTTCCAGGCCAGCTCTCTGCTGTGGCCCGGGAGTGCAGTGGAGGATGGCCCAAGTGCTTGGGCCCTGCACCCGCATGGGAGACCAGGAGAAGCACCTGGCTCCTGCCTTCAGATCAGCACGGTGCGCTGGCCGCAGCGGCCATTGGAGGGTGAACCAACGGCAAAAAGAAAGACCTTTCTCTCTGTCTCTCTCTCTCATTATCCACTCTGCCTGTCAAAAAAAAAAAAAAAAAAAAAAGTAATTATCTGAAATAATTCCCTAATTCATTTCTTCATTTATAGACGTTAAAATATAAGCTAGAAAGGAGCAACATTTTGTAACTGGGGCATTCTGCATATCCATGAATATAAGGGATATTTTCAAAAGTTTATGGAAAAAGTAAAATTAAAAGATTTATTTTAGTGCAAGCTTTTTTGAAATTCATGTATGTTTTTCATAATAAACATCTTCCATAAACTTTTTGAAGTCCTCTCGTATTCATAGTTGATACCTATAGGATTGTCTTAGTTACTATTTAAATAACTTTTATCTATGTTTAATTAAATATCTATATAAAAAGATATTTCTAGAAAGGATTAACATAAGATTTTCTCCTACATGTGAAGTCTTGAGATGATTTCCATAATCTTTGGCTTTTCTTTCCAGATCTGATTTCATTGTAAGACTGCAGAAAAATACTAATTAATAATCTATTCAAATGAAATTGAATATCCACTCAGTGGCTAATGTGCACCATAGGTACAACAGAGTTGACGAGCAAGGAGCAGAGTGACTGGCAAGTAGTTTCAGAAAGAATCTTGGAGCAATAAAGAATCACTTTATTACACATACACACAGTTCTAAATAATAATAAGGAACAATACTTCTGACTTATTTTTCTCAACATTAAGAACTTCTGAGAAAATACTCTAACATTTTGAAATACGATTATAGGTAGACTAGCTACAGAAATCAAATTGGCTACGTTTGGGTTGTTTTCTAAACACATAATTTTGGAGTCTAATACATCCTTTGGGATGGAAAGTCATTAAGAAAACATTTATCTACAAGAAATATCAGCAAGAAAGCACTGAATACAGATGGTTATAAAATTTTATTTTAGGAAATAATCAGTTATAAAGTATATTCAGTTTTAAATAAGACTTACAAAGAAGCAGTAAAGCTATTTCATCTTAATTTAGTAAACATTTCCTTCTTGAAACTGAAACAATACCTCTAAGATAAACTTTTTTTTTATTTTTTATTTTTTTGACAGGCAGAGTTAGACAGTGAGAGAGAGACAGACAGACAGACAGAGACAGAGAGAAAGGTCTTCCTTTTTCCATTGGTTCACCCTGCAAGTGGCTGCTACGGCCGGTGCACTGCACTGATCTGAAGCCAGGAGCCAGGTGCTTCCTCCTGGTCTCCCATGTGAGTGCAGGGCCCAAGCACTTGGGCCATCCTCCACTGCTCTCCTGGGCCACAGCAGAGGGCTGGACTGGAAGAGGAGCAACAGGGACAGAATCCAGCGCCCCAACCGGGACTAGAACCTGGGGTACCGGTGCCGCAGGTGGAGGATTAGCCTGTTAAGCCACGGCACCGGCCAATATAAACTTCTGAAAACTCACTTTATAGTTTAACAGAAGTCCAGTAAACTTTATTTAAAAAAGATGATTTAAAAATTGTTTGAAGATATAGATTTATATAAAATGAGATAATATTCTGACCCATTTCCACTTCCCCTGCACTAGATTAGAGTATGTATCCAAGAATACATATAAAAAATACCTGCTTGAAACAGAAAGATAATGTGAACAAAACTAATGGTTTTTTTGAATATTTAGCTCAGTGTCTAGGTTGGCAGGCAGTGCCGTAGCAATCAGATTGTCTTTGCTATGATAAGGAAAACCTGACAGCCGTACCCTGTGATAGTTCAAGCAACTGAAACGATTTATTCTACTGAAATTTTAACTTTACCCTAGAGAAGCCCAGTGTATATATATTACTTTTGCCACCCAACATCAATTTTTTTTTTCCTTCTGGTACTGAATCCATAACACACAACTATTCCTATTTCTTAATTTGAAGAATTCAAGAAACGTCCACCAGCCCTGAGCTTTGGAGGAGTAACAAAGCTAAGGAGAAAGCAAATGTCAGTCACCTGTTGCAGTGATTGGGTTAGAAACAGACCCGTGATGTATACCTCTGAAGCCAGTGTAACATGTGTCAATTCTGGAACAACTCTGTATTATCTTGAACTTCCTGAAGCTCGCTTTCTTTCTTTCCTTCCTTTTTTTTTTTTTTTTTTTTTTTTTTTTTTTTTGACAGGCAGAGTGGACAGTGCAAGAGGGAGACAGAGAGAAAGGTTTTCCTTTTTCCTGTGGTTCACCCCCCAATGGCCACTACGGCAGGAGCTACACCAATCCAAAGCCAGGAAGCAGGTGTTTCCTCCTGGTCTCCCATGCAGAGGATTAGCCTATTGAGCCATGGCGCCAGCCCCCAGATAATTACTTTGAATACAGAAGAACCTCAGAGTTCAATCCATTAAGAATAGAGCTGCTGCCCACCAGTTTCTTTAAATGTAAAAAGTGGAAATTATGTCAATTTGCCAGCTACTTCTGAACATTGGATACATGACATCACTCATTACACAGAATATTTGTTCCCCGCTTTTCAACATTTTCTTTGCCCTTTGGTTATTAATGAATACTGCACCTTAGTGAAGAATTATGCAAAAAAAAATTTAGCCAAAATACCAAGGTAAAAAAATGGAAAAATAAGCCTAGATCCTCAATTATGAGATATTTGAATATCAATAAAATAGAAGTGACCTCAAGCTGTTAAAGAACAATCATGCAGACTGTAAAAAGAGACTTGATTTGAAATCACATGCTCCTAACCATCCAATGGGATCTCTTGCCTTTATCCTTTATAATTAGTCTTGTTAAAATGCAGGTACTTGAGAAATGTGCTTTCAATTAACAAGCATTTGTTATCCTTCCAATATAAGCTTTATCAAGATAAAACAAGCACTATTCATAATGTGTTATCTTATCAAGATTTCCTACTCTTGGATGTTCTGTTGAATTTGAAGATTATGAACATGGCTGAGAATTCATTTTATTTGTGCAAATATTCTTTCGCAGATCCTCTGCATAGAGCAACATATCCATCAATAGGGATACTTTTACAGTCTTAGCAGGGACAGTAATAACAGCACTAGTATACACATTACTAAACTTGAGTCTCAGATGGTCCATTCACTAACTTGAACAAGTCATTTAACTCACTTCCCTTCTCCACCACATGTAGCCAGTTCCTGGCAATTTCATGAGCTTATTGTAGGAGTTTCTTTTTTTATTTTTTATTTATTTATTTTTTTCATGGCATGCTCAGGTCAGAGCCTTGGGATGCCTCCTGCTGGCGAGGGCGAGGGTGAGGGCGGACTCTGTCCCCTGGATGGCCCTCAGCAACCAGCTCCAGGGCGCCTGTGTGCACTGAGGTTGGTATTTTGTTTATTTATTTATTTTTTATTTTTTTAACAGTTTAGAGTTAGTGAGAGAGAGACAGAGAGAAAGGTCTTCCTTTCTGTTGGTTCACCCCCCAATGGCCGCTAAGCCTGAAGCTACACCAATCCGAAGACAGGAAGCAGGTGCTTCCTCCTGGTCTCCCATGCAGGTGCAGGGCCCAAGGACCTGCACCATCCTCCACTGCACTCCCAGGCCACAGCAGAGAGCTGGCCTGGAAGAGGGGCAACCAGGACAGAATCCGGTGCCCCGACTGGGACTAGAACCTGGGGTGCCGGTGCCGCAGATGGAGGATTAGCCAAGTGAGCTGCGGCGCTGGCCAGGAGTATCTTTTTAAAAAGTACAAAACAACTTCTAAGCTGTAAAATGTCATGTATATCACGAGTGTCTTGTTGCTATTACTTCTGTATTTTATTGTTCTTCCCATTCTTCTTTGTGGTGCTTGTGGATAGAAGGCCTATCTTCCATCTGACTTAAGCACAAGGACGTTGGAAGCCGCTTCAGGCAACCTCCTCATAGTTGCTGACTCATTCTGATGTGCCAGTTTACAGAGGCCTGCTCCTAGCTCATCATGCAAATAACCTGCATTGTGGGGTTTCAATGACTGCACGCTGGTCTTGTGCTTTCTGCTACGTGCGCATGTGCCAAACCACTAGGGCAGAACTTCTCTATGAGGTCCCATAGAAGCTGTGAGTAGGTAGAGGGCTCAGCCCAGGCCAGAGAGCAGAGCAAGAAACCAGAGGGCTTTATTAAATTTCCTGTTAACTATGTTGCTCTGTCCCTACTTGATCTTCCTGGGATGTTCCTCCTAATTGTCCCCCATGATACCTAGGCTGGACCCTGACCACATTTTCACTGTGGGTCTGGGTGTGATCAGTAGTTTACTGGGTACCAGTTGGAATGGCCAATCACAAACAATAATAAGGCACATTAAACACAATGAACTATTGTGCTTTCAGTAACCCTGTGACTGTTATGAGTATTTTTTACTGGTAACTAAAGTAACAGCTCGTAATTGGTCACTGTAATTAGCAATTTAAGGATCCAAATATGGGGCCAGTGCTGTGATGTAGTGGGTAATGCCTCTGCTTGCAGTGCCAGTATCCCATATGAGTGCTGGTTCAAGTCCCGGCTGCTCTTCTTCCTATTCAGCTGTCTGCTATGGCCTGGGAAAGCAATAGAAGACGGTCCAAGTATTTTGGCCCCTGCACCCACGTGGGAGACCCAGAAGAAGCTCCTTGGCTTCGGACCAGCCCAGCTCCAACGGTTGCCATTTGAGGAGTGAACCAGCAGACTAAGAACATCTCTCTCTCTCTGACTCTCTCTCTACCTTTGCCTCTCTGTAACTCTGCTTTTCAAATAAATAAATCTTTAAAACAAGAATCAAAATATGATTTTCCTGTGAGAATTGACACTTGGGACATAAGAGATAAAACACCTTGAGTATGGGTAATATATCATGAAGGTATCTATTGACTTTTCCGAGAGGATTAATAGATTTCAAAAAAGTATAATAGCTTTGCTTTTCTCTTATTTTTAGTCAGCTATGATTAGATAAATTGTGCCACTGCGTTGAATACTGTTCCAAAATATTCAAATACTGTTCCCCCAAAATCATGTCTACCCTGAAACAAAGAATATAATCCTAACTGGAAATAGGGATTTGCAGTTATAATCTAGTTAAAATTAAGTGGGCCCTAATTCAACGGCTGGTATCCTCATATAAAGACAGAAATTTGGATGTAGAAACAGAAAGAGGAAAGGAGCCTGGGAAGACAGAGGCCGCTAATGCTCTGTTGCTACAAGCCACAGAACACTCAGGCTGGGAGAAGCAATGAAAGGTTTGTTCCCAGATCTCTCAGAGGAGGCCGGGCCCTGCCAGCACCTTGACTTCAGATATCTGACCTACAGAATTGTGGGAGAGTAAACTTATGTTGGTAGTTTAAGCCACCAATTTTGTGGTTCTTTGTTATGGTAGCCTTAAGAAAGTGATATAATTTCATAAAATAGGGGCCAGCGCAGTGGCGCAGTAGGTTAATCCTCTGCCTGCAGCACTGGCATCCCATATGGGTGCCGCTTCAGGTCCCGGTTGCTCCTCTTCCAATCCAGCTCTCTACTATGGCCTAGGAAAACAGAAGAAGACCCAAGTCCTTGGGCCCCTGCACCCACGTGGGAGACCCAGAAGAAGCTCCTGGCTTCAGATGGGTGCAGCTCCAGCCGTTGCAGCCTTTTGGGGAGTGAACCAGCGAACAGAGGGCCTTTCTGTGTCTCTCTCTCACTGTCTGTAGCTCTACCTCTCAAAAAATTTTCATAAAATAAAATGCACCAGTTAAAAGTGCATGCCCAGTGAATTTTGACAAATATATATATATATATATATATATATATATATATACACACACACACACACATACACACACTGTATAATGTTCATCACAATCAAGATAGAAAACATTTCTGTGAGGTCAAAGACTTTCCTTCTGCCCTTCCCAGACTATAGTCCCCCTTCTCCCTGTGAACACACATACACACATGCACAAACACACATTCAGTCCCAGACAACATCTATGTTGCTATTAAGTCTATTCTAGAATTTAATATCAAGACAATAACATGGTATGTTCTTTTTTGAGTGTCTAATTTCATTCACTCAGCATAATGATAAGCAATGACAATGTCATTGCTTTCAACCTATATAATGGCAAAATAAGTAGTAGAATTATGAATGGCATAAAACCAATTCATTGATATGATTTTTGCCTAAGAAATGCCATTTCAGTAAAAATTTTTTTGCTGTTTTGTGGACTTTCATCAAAATGGTTTCCCCTCACAGACAAGTAATCCAGTTTCATATTTTAAAGACAACTATATAGCTAAGAAGTTTCAAGTCAACATATACTCTCATCTGTCTTGTCTATAGCTCATGACAGGTATTTTCTCTGAGCTAATCTTCAGTTGACATATTTCTCAAACATAAAAAGAACGAGCCTACACTCTGACTTCAAAATCAAATGCACAATATGGATACTTAGCAGATGTTTAGAGAAAATTACAAGTAACAAGTTCAATGCTATTTCCTCAGAAAATAAAGCTGAGATACTCAATGACAAGAGCAGTTAGCCACAAACACAGCAGCCACAGGGCAATTTCTCTTCCATCTCAATGAATGACAGCCCAAAGCATGGTACTATTAGAGGTTAAATGTCTCACAAGACATAGGTGAGTATAATGAATACTTGGGTACTTCTAGAAGCATCTGCATACAAATTTGGAAAGGAAAAGAAAGTTTAACCAACAGGAAAAAAATCATGTAAAATAATGCAACCATTCTGACTTCCTGTATTTATGTGATGTTAAAGATCCAAGGGTTAAATTCTTTCTCCATGTTCTCCATGAGGTGTTATTTCAGCTCCCTGCCAACTTACATTAAGCAGTACCACCAGCCTTGTTTTTTCGTACCTGTGAAACTGCATTATTGCCTTGTGTATTGTCTTAAAAACATTTTCATCTGTCTACAATACAGAGTCTGTAGAAATCTGAGCATGAGCAAGTTTCCAGATTGTGACATTGTAACTGAGATATTGTTTTCCCTAACTACAAGTGGATTCTCAGAGATTAGAAATACAATACAATGCATCTTCTGGGAACAAATATTGCCTAATTTGTGAGGCTGTTTTCTCTTATCTCCTTTCTATTAATATTCCTTTTCTGCCTCTGTCCTTTCTTTCACCCATTGATGTGATGTGAAACTATTTTGAGGTCGTAAGAGGGCAGGATTTACAAAAGATCATTAAAATCTACACTGAAATAAGATGGCTCCTTAGCCCCAATTGGGTTTTCAAGAAGGTTAATTCAGACTTTTGAGATAGTCACGAGAGGACATACTATGAACCTCCCACTGGGTTCACTTTTCTTAGCTTCGAGAAATAACAATACCCAAAATAATAACCATAACTGGATTTTAATGTCTTTAAGTACTCCTATGCTTCCAGAGAACATTACAACCATAACTCCCTATAGCATTAAGTAAAATTGATCAAAATATCCATCCAATGGTAATTCCTGAATGCAGTCCAACACTTTGTCTGCCTAGATATATGAGTAGTATTTTGTGTGAGAGAAAAACATGACCTAAGCATATCCTGTGTGCACTGATTAGAACTGATTAGAACCACTTAGAAGGAACAATCAGGATTAGCATGGAACCAAAGCAGTTATACAATATTTTTAAAGAATGCAGACTAATGACTTTTAAGTAAATATAGAAACATGAAGAAAGCTAACAAATCATCAAGCAGAATTCTTTGATGATGGCCTTAATAAATGACCTCTTTGAAAGGAGCTCAGCAATGATTTGTGTGTTAATGGTACTTCTAAAGTACTTAAATCAGCCAGTCCTACAAAATAGGCTAAACATTTGCCCTACAATCTTAATTGTATAATTAATTCACATAGACATTATTTGATTTTAAACTCATTGCATAGTATAAAAGTGAATTTTATATCACTTAAATTACATCCTTCAAACTAATACCCAAAAGTTCCAGATCTCAAAATACAGACTTAGAAATAAATGGGCCCATGGTGATTCTGACTGTTCTCAGTATTCTCCATAAGTTGTACAGATAAAATTTCTAGAGGTAGCTGTCTACCTATAAAAAGGAACTTAAGGTTTCACGCTTTGAGAATCATAATTCCCTTCAAATCTACATTTTATATTATCAAACAACAAATTTAAAGATGAGATGATAGATAAGAATTTGTATTTGGACAGGCAGATATCAGTTAAAATACCAGCTGGAATGCCTGAAAACCATGTGATATTAAGTCAGATATTTAACTTCCTTAAACCTTAGTTTCTAATTTTTTAACATCTTAAATTTAAGTTATACATGTTTTCTAATTTCATATATACAGATTTTGGAACATAGGATACTTATACTACCCTCCCTCCCCACCATGCTCCAACCTTTCTTCCTCCTCTCTCTCCCATTCCCACATTTTTATAGAGATCTAATTTCAATTTACTTAATGATTGTAAAGTCAACCCTTACTTCCCTAAGTAAAAGAGTTCAACAAATAGTATTCCTCAACAGAAGAGACGATTTTGAGATTTTGTGATTAAACCTTAGCTTCTTCATCTAACATAATTCATCTACATAATGGAAAGAAATACTACACAGGGATGTTTGTACAGGATGAGAAGACACTGATGATTCCTAGTACAGCGAATGGCAAATAATAAGCACTCATTGGATGGCAGCTCAGACTCTTCCGCAATAGTTGGTTGTATTATGGAATGAGATAAGAAAACTAAACAAACCAAAAAGGAATCCTATACGACTTTCAGTAATGCAGATGAAATGCATACTTATAAGATGTAATGCGGCCGGCGCCCTGGCTTAACAGGCTAATCCTCCGCCTTGCGGCGCCAACACACCGGGTTCTAGTCCCGGTTGGGGTGCCGGATTCTATCCCGGTTGCCCCTCTTCCAGGCCAGCTCTCTGCTATGGCCTGGGAAAGCAGTGGAGGATGGCCCAAGTCCTTAGGCCCTGCACCCCATGGGAGACCAGGAGAAGCACCTGGCTCCTGGCTTCGGATCAGCGAGATGTGCCGGCCGCGGTGGCCATTGGAGGGTGAACCAACAGCAAAAAGGAAGACCTTTCTCTCTGTCTCTCTCTCTCACTATCCACTCTACCTGTAAAAAAAAAAAAAAAAAAAGATGTAATGCAAATATTGTTCTAAACAAGGAAGAAATTGTATGGAGTGTATGGATTTCTCCTGCCACCAACATGAATGAACATGAAAATATTATAATATTCATAGTATTTAAAGTTATACTTCAAGTCATTAAAAAATAAAGCATGAAGAAAATATCTTGGAAACTACCAAGTGACCAAACCTAAACAAACTCCAATGTGTCAATAAGACTTCAGAAAATATGAACAAGCAACAGCTTGCTGTCATCTTTATGTGTTGATCTGATTTACTAAAAAAATTCATATCATTTAGCTACATGAATGTCTGAAACAGCAAATTTATTAGCAGCAGGGAAAAACACCATCTTTTTATATATAAAGCATAATATCCCCTCTTGACCAATAAAACATGAACTCATGATAAATTTATTGGAAAACCACTGTTTTAAATTCAGACTAAAGGCTTAGCACGTGCTATTTATCACGAGGTAGTTTACTCTCCCATCATGTCTCTCAGTGTTTAAATGTGATATAAGAGAAAATGCTTTCATTAATCCCCCCTGACATCCTCCAATAAAATCTCCACGTCTCTGAAACACAGAGAGAAGTGAGAGTTTAGAGCTCATTCTCAGGTATGCCCCTGCATCGTCATTTAGAGATAATATCAGAGAACAGATTGTCACTTGATATTAGATTAACACTGAGATAAAGGGAATTTTTTCAACTCTAGCAAGGCAGAGCTCAGATGATTATTTTCAAATTGGAGATCATACTTTTTGTCACCCACTCTTTGTGTCATTTTCATACATTCCATGGATAGCTCTTTTGACATGATCTCTTGAAATTTGTGTGAGTCTTGAAATTTGTGAGTACTTGATCATGAAAGAGTTCACCAGATTTGGTACATCACTTAGGAGCCTGAGGTTACACCTGAGATCCACTGTGAGAGTTGGTTAGCCATCTAGATGCGTGAGGTAGGATTTTTTTGGACATGTTGATTTGATTATGCTACAACCTGCAGTCATTCATTTAAACACTAATCTAGGTGTTGCTGTGAAGACATTTTGTAGATATCATTAAAGTCTAGAATCAGTTGGCTTCAATTGACAGTCGGCCTGATACAATCTGCTGAAAGGTATTGAAACTAGAACTGAGGCTTCCATGAGAAGGAAGGAAGTTTGCTTGTGGACAGCAGCCTTAGAGCATGCCCAAGGAATCTCAGCCTGCTCTTCCTGATGGCCTGACCTGCAGTCTTTAACTTTCCCTGACCAGCCCTCTCAATCATGTAAGCCAATCCCCTGCAGTTAATCTCTTTTTTTTAAAGATTTATATGAAATGTATAATTACAGACAAAGAGAGGGAGAGAGGGAGAGGGAGAGAAAAGAAGAGAGGAGAAGATAGGGAAGAGGGGAGGGGGAGGGGGAGGGGGGAGGGGGAGGGGGAGGGGAAGAGAGGGGAAAGGAGAGGAGAGAGAGGTCTTCCATCTGCTAGTTCACTCCCCAAATGCTGCAACCTTAGAGCTGGGCCAATCTGAAGCCAGGAGCTTTTTCTAGGTGCCTCACATGGGTGCAGGGGACCAAGCACTTGGGCCATCTACCATTGCTTTCCCAGGCCATTAGCAGAGAACTGGATTGGAAAAGGAGCAGCTGGGACAAGAACCAGCACCCATATGGAAAGTCAGCACTGCAGGCAGAGACTTAGCCTACTATGCCTCAGCACTGGCCCAGTAAATGTCTTCATATGCATTATCCCTTACTAGCTCTGATGCTTTGATTGAATACTATTGATGTAGCATTCTTTCTACAAAAGTCCCATTTAAAAATACAATCTGATATTGCCCCAGTTCTTCAATGCAGTTGCACTATATGAGTCCTGCAGTTTACAAAACCATGCATTTAGTGTATTTTGAAAAACAAAGTCTTAGAAATGACTGATTAACTACAATCTGTTTAATATGCAAGTGTATGAAATATAGTGTTTCCAAAATTAGTATGAAAATACATTCCTCTAAATACAGGAAGATATGACCTATGGAAATTGGTGAGAACTTTTCTTGTTACCAAATATTATGTCAGCATCAGAGGGAGGGTATCAACATAATATATATAATCTTTCTAAGTACAGAGTTGTCATAGCCATCTGATTTGATCAAAATGTCAATGATTGATTTCACAGTTCATTCTTTGATGCCTATTAATGGTATAAATAGGATAGTTATTAAGTGTGCATTATAGGGGCTGGCGCCGTGGCACAGTGGATTAATCCTCCACCTGGCATTCCATATGGGTGCCAGTTCTAGTCCTGGCTGCTCCTCTTCCAATTTAGCTCTCTGCTGTGCCCTGGGAAAGCAGTAGAAGATGGCCCAAGTGCTTGGGCCCCTGCACCCACATGGGAGACCTGGAAGAAGCTTCTGGCTCCTGGCTTTGGATTGTCGCAGCTCCAGCTGTTGCGGCCATTTGGGGAGTGAACCAGTGGAAGGAAGACTTTTCTGTCTCCTCCTCTCACTGTCTTTAACTCTACCTCTCAAATGAATAAATAAAATCTTTTTTTTAAAAAAGTGTGGGTTATAGTTTATAACCACAAAGAAAAGAAATTCAGCTGTGCCATAAACCTTCTTTTAGACAGGATCACACAAAATATTTACAAATCATTTTGATTTCTTTAATTCTCACATCAGCTGCCAGAAGCTAAAGATACTCATTAAACAATAAAACAGCTTCTGATTTTTTATATTGAGACTAAATTAACATAGCTGGTTTTCTGTTTTCATTGTGACCGCAGTCAATGAATTCAATTCAAATGACTTTAGTAGAGGAATTCGGATTCCTCTTCTCTGACAACATCTACTTGTCCCCTGTGGATCCCTCTCAGGATTCAGATCATTCCCCTGATACAGATGATTGCTATCTATGTAAACCTGTGCATTTTCCTTCAGGTATAATGCTTTCCCCTTCCTGTAGAGCACAGAAAGCAGAATGTACTCCTTTTCTCCCTCTGACTTACTTAAATCTTGGGAACTTGGCCTCTTTGTTGCACCTGCACTCCTTGAAAGTTAGCAAATGTTCAGAACCTTAAAGCAGTCTGATGAAATAGGAATAGACAATTTAGGCTGAAAAAAGTAATGAGTCAAAACATGTAGGGAGAAAATGCAATTCCCTTCTTACACAAAGAATATTTCTTGTCTGTTGAAGGCAAACACCAGCTAAACTGGAATCAAGGTGAAACAACCAGAAAATTCGATTTCTAATACTGTTTCTTTCATCAAGGCCAAGTATATGTAAGTTCATAGTAAGACATTTTAATTGGCCTTTAAATTGCATAAGAAAATTAGGCATATTTATTTTTAATGGGTAATTTAAAAATTTTAATTTCTTTAAATTAAAACTTATTGCACAGACCAAGTTTTATCCAGCTTTGTTTCTATATAAAGGGGATATACAGGTGTGTTATTAAGCTAATAATATACCTTTTGCAAGAAACATTGGGTTACAAGCAAAGGGAACACACTTAAACCATCTTAAGCAACATGGAGACTTCATTGTAAGAACAATCAAGCACATCATGGTCTTCAAGTACATCATAAAACCCAGAATCAGAAGGAGTCAAAATCCCAGCTAGTTCCTGTCTCCACTTCCTCTGAGGTGGATAGAACTATCACTGGTATTATTCCACATGTCTTATTCAACAAAGGCACTTCCTGTGCCTGCATGATCACTATCTCTTCAATTTGCATGAACTTTCAGTTTACAATACCAGCAAGCTCTCACCAGGATCTCAGAATGCCAATTATAAGTTACTTAGTAAGTCATCTGATTGTTAAATCTTAGTCCAACTCTACCTTTACTTCAGCCTATCTCCAGTTCCCATTTTTGTCCAAAAAGTAGTCATTGCCTTTCCCCACGTGAACCTGTACGTGCAGTGATTTTACAAGAACAAGACTAGTTCTCAGAGAAGGAAATATAATCTTGGTAGGGATTCCAAGAGGTGCCTACCTTACCACCTCATCCAATAATAGAGTAAGTTGAATTATAATTCCCAAATTTGGAAAACCCTATGTCTAAATTTCTTGAGAAAATTTTAATTTGCACTTGATGTTCCATGGTAATGATGAATAGCACTCACTTTTTCTCTTAAAATTTATTTAAGGTATACAAATTTCATGTATTTCACACCTACAGATTTTAGGACATAGTGATACATCCCACCCTTCTCTCCCTCCCACTCAAGCTCCCACATTTCTCCCTCCCTCCCTCTCCTATTTTTACAAAGATCTATTTTGTTTTCTTTATACTCATAGGAATAGCCCTACACTAAGAGCTCAACAAATGGTATGAAGGAAAAGCATTGTCCCTTAGCAGTAGAGACCAGCACTATAAACAATCACCAGATCTCAAGATGTTAATTTCACTCCTATACATTACATTTTAGCTACTCTATAATTATCACATATTGGGGAAATATATGGTATTTGTCTTTGTGGGACTGGATTACTTCACTTTCAGTATCCCTTCAGTTTGTGTGATAAACATACATGTAGCAAGTATTTAATGGAATCAAACTCAGTTCTCTTTATTTCAAGGTGGTGTGTTGATAGAGAGGTTAGGTAGACTGATGACATCTTTCAATGGTGACTACATTTAATTTTCATTTATTTATTTTATTTGTGAGGCTGAGAGACACACACAGAGATCTCCCATACTCTAAATGTGTTTAATAGCCCCAGCTAAGCCAGAATGTAGCCAGGTGTCCAGAACTCAATCCAGATTTCTCATACAGGTAGAAGAGACCAAAATACTTGAATAATCAATCACCTGCTGCCTCCCAGGGTTAGCATTAGCAGTAAATTAAAGTTGCAAGAGTTAGGTAGGAAGTCAAATATGAGCTTATGTGTGTGTACCTGGCCCAAAGAGAAGTCTTTGTCCAGCATATGCATCTGCATCTCAAAGTCATCCCAACAATGTTTCAGGGGCAGCCCAGTATTCCGTATCCTGCCCTGCCCCTTCTACCCTATAACCTGCCAGGTGGGGGGCCCGCCCCTTCTGCTTGACAAATCTTCCACAATCCCCCAGATGCAGCCCAGTATCTGTATTTCAAACCCTCTGCTCTGGATCCCGATTCTCTAATGGGTCTTGCTCACCCTTCCTCTAAACTCAGGATGGCACCAGCTAGCCGTCCTCCTGCCTGATACCTTCAGGGGAAAACTCAGAAGTTTTTCTATTTACACCCAAAAAGCCCTTTGTTCCAAGAGGAGCAGAGGTGGGGAAGCAAGACCCATCTCCTTAAACTCCCTCTCCTCCCCGCCCCAGCCTCAACACGCTCAGCCCTGTCTCTCTGCTGAGCCGCCCCCCTAACCTCCTGGCCTGGTCAGGTGTAATCTCTCCACTCAACCATGTAACCTCACCCCCCTCCCCAGTCCGAGCGACTGGGCACTCTCCCTCAGGTCTGTCTGGAGAGGTGCCCTTCCGTTCTTATGGATGTCCCTTCCCTAATAAACTTTGCTATTTTACTTTTTCCACTACTCTCTGTCTCACACCTGAATTCTGGAACCCTGACAGGAACCCTGCCATTCTCTGGTAACAGAAGCACAGCCAGGACTCAAACCCAGGACTCAAACCCAGGCACTCTAACATGAGAGGCATCTGCTACTGCAAATGCCCACCCCTTGTGACTATATTTAAATCAACAGTCAAGTACTCAAAGGCACTGATCTCACTACAGTGACTGAAAATCAGTCAAACTCCATAAATGGTACTGAGAAAGATGTGAGGGATACAGAAAAAACAAGCAATGACAGGGGCTATGGGTTTCAAGGGGGAAAAGATGCAAACTATCAGCACAATTCAGCAAGAATTGTCACTGTGAAGGAGTTTGGAGACTTCAGGGGCCACTGGCTTTTCTGAGCTGAGGACTCTCTGTGACAGCTTTTGGAGAAGTGGTCAAGCAGCTGATAAAAAAAACAAAGCAACCAAACAAAAAACACATTGAGTCTGGAGGCAACCTCCACTGAGTGGAGAAAAATTGTCAAATGTGTTGGCTTCACCTAACCCTTTAGCTTTTATAATGGTTTCTGTAACCAGATTTTCTTACAAAGTCCTAGTATTGGTCAACTGTCCCATTGCTTAGTATTCTTAGGGCTCATTCTAGTATATTTCCTAATTACAGAATATGTCTTGCCAACACTGAATTACAATGAGAAGGCCAACTACTTCTCCCACCTAATACATTTGTTCTCTACAAAGGTATTGCATCATTACTAATAGCAATAAAATCACCGCATTTAGTAGTAAAATGTCAAAGTATGTGATTTGGGTACAATTTGCTTTCTATGCTAGCAAATAAAGCACTTGCATAGGTTCATTGTGAATTACATTTTAATTCCACCACAGAGGTCAAGTAAGAGGAAGGAACTGCTTTGAATTTCCTTAAGCTGCGTGGTATTTCAATCAGATGAGATGCCAAATTCTAGAAAGAATAATGCCTAAACCTACTTTAAAACAGAGGAGGATTTTCAATAATTGAAGGAAAAGAATGTGTGCAATCACCTGAGAAACATGCTGCATTCTCAAGTGGATTTAGACAAGAGCTGCATTGGGGACATTGCAAATAATGACCACAGCAGAACTGGGCTCTGACAAGTAAAGCAGGCACTAGCTCTGTCCCATTCATTAGCCTTCTGGGGAGAAAAACTGGGCAGAAGATATAGACTGGCTGAGACTTTTCTATAATAGAGAAAACACCCAGCGTAGAAACATACCACCCCTGTTGCAACCTCTATGCGTCAGTCATGATTCCAACTGACATCAACCCAAATTACAAAAAGTTATGCCAATAAGAAACTTATATTTTAAAATGTTAGACACAAAGGGTCCAACTGTGACCAAATAATCAGTCTCAGAATTTCTCAGAGGAAAACTATTGATTTGTGACAAGTAAGGGAGATCCTGGGAAGGTATAGTTCCAGAAAAGAAACTGCCTCCCTGAGGGTCAGAGTGCTAGGACTCTTGCAGCGAGAACTACGGGCGTGTCCAGGATGTAGACAAGGGGGCAAGAGCCAACAGTTGGCACAAAGTTGAGACTCCACTTGAAACACCTGCATCCTATAACAGAGTCCCTAGGTTTGAATTCTGGCTCCACTTCCAATCCCAGTTTTCCTGGGAAGCAGCAGGTGCTAACTTAAGTGTTTGGGTCCCTGCCATCCACATGGGGGATCTAGATTGTGGATCAAGGCTCCAAAGTTCAGCCCGGCTCAGCCCCGACTCTGGTGGGCATTTGGAGAGTAACCCAGAAGATGAAAAATCTCTCTTTCTGCCTTTCAAATAAATTTAAAAATTAAAAAAGAAAAGAGGGTGTAGGGAAGACCTTTCCTGCTTGCAGTAATCTTCATACCTTGTGTATTCTGAAATCTGACTCAAGATGTTTTTTGTTTTTTGTTTTTTTTTTCTTTTTGCAACTTTAACCACAAATTACGGTGGTCTGGTCCCCTCTGAGCACATTATTGCAAAATAAGCTTTCCTGTAATAAGCTCTGAAAAATAAGCTCAAGAGATGAAACTGGTTCGGATTCCCTAACCATGTTCCAGTGACCCCCTTTTGCCTAAATCCTGTACTCTAAGTTAGAAAAGTTAAAACAGTAAAACCAATTAGTGGTATCTTTTGCAGCAGGAAAGTCAATTTCTCCAGGACAACTGAAATCCAGAACTGAAATGTTGAGAAATCCCCATGTCTGTTCTTTGGACAAGTCCCCTTCATCCTCTGCTATTGCAAACTGGATTCCTTCCTGTTCTGAACAATACAGTGCTGACAATTCCCAAAATGATTTCTCCTACCCATCACTAGAGAGGAACAGATTTATGTTCTCTCCAGGACCCTGAACCCAAATATCCTAGGGACCAGCTGTGATTAGTCCTATGTATGTCAGCTGCTTTTGTTGCACATGAACTATAGCCTGTGGGGCTGGAGCTGTGGCACAGTGGGTTAATGCCCTGGCCTGAAGCACCTGCCTCCCATATGGGCACCAGTTCAAGACCCGGCTGCTCCACTTCCAATCCAGCTCTCTGCTATGGCCTGGGCAAGCAGTAGAAGATGGCCCAAGTCCTTGGGCCTTGAACCCACATGGGAGACCCGGAAGAAGCTCTTGGCTTCAGATCAGTGCAGCTCCGGCAGTTGCGGCCAACTGGGGAGTGAACCATTGGATGGAAGACCTCTCTCTCTCTGCTTCTCCTCTCTCTGTGTAACTCTGACTTCTTTCAAATAAATAAACAAATCTTAAAAAAAAAAAAAAAAAAACCTGCAGCCTGTAACTGTGAGAACGTAGCAACCACCATTTTGTCAATGATGATTGGATAAAGATCAAAAGTAAGATATAAGGAATATTTCCCCCCAAATGCTCTGCTGGTCTCAGCACAACAAAACAAAACTGAAATTTGGTCTGCAAACAAGAGCTAGAACATAGAAGGAAGCAAAGATCTTTATTTCCCAAGTGGCGTGTGAGATAGAGCCCGATGCATTCAGTCATCAGGGCATTTGTTGCTGTGGGCCACATCTAGTGGCCTGGAAAACAGAACAAGTACCTCTAGAGCCAACAGGAAGGAAGAACTCATTAGCTCAGGGCTTCGCAAGATTCTGCAGTCCATGGACAATGTCAAAGACCAATACTTTGAACAACAGCAAGCCTGTATACTCCTCAATTGGTCCCAACAAAATTCTTCTCCTGAACAAAGGAGACTGCATACTTGCTTGAAAACCCATCAGCAGGAGAATTAATGCTTCCATAAAGTGTTTTTCAGACATACTAGCCTATGCAGGCAGCAGTATTTGAGCATGCAAATAAGAGGTTACCATCCACAACCTCAGCCTCATCTGGGCATTCCATAGGTAGGACCAGGGATGTGCAGGTGCCAGAGCAAATGATTAAACTTACCTTTAATTTTCCTCTCCCCCTACCTTCATACACACACTTATATACAGGCACACATTACCTCTTCCCAGGCAGACTGAATGCTTTGAATTGCTAATGGTGGCATTTTAGGCACTGTAGGTGGTATATTATGAGTCCCTTTCAAATATTGAAGGATGGACCAGTTAATGAGGGAGTCTTCACAGGTTAAAAGAAGGAATCATTTTGATGAAGCCCAAAGGAATTTCAGGCTTCAAAGCTGCATTTTTCTCTCTGTAGATAGTCATTAGGCCCCATGAACAGAAATTTAAAAGCATAAGACACCAGGAGATAATGGGGGGTTCTAATTTACTGAAGTCAGAAAGCCTGGACTATTTTTATGATATTACACTGCAGTTAATAAGGTGAAACAGAACATCACTTAATCCACGAATTTCTAAGGTATGGACCCACGTTAGCTAAGCCTCCCCTTTCAAGCATAACTTAGGCTTTTCAGGAGCTCCTGCCGTGAAACAGATGACATCCATATTGTACTGGGTGTCTCTGAATCACAGCTCAGGTGGTAAGGCTTTTAACATGAATATTCATTTTGCAACCCTTAGAGAGATATTTCTGATTATGCCCATTAATCGATTTGCTCCTGGAGTAGGTGAGAACACTTTCTCAGCCCAAGTTTTGATGAAAAAAAAAAAATCTACAGCATGTCCACAGGCGCGCACACACACACACATACACACACATCATCAGGCAGCGATGTCCACATGGCACCTGGTTACAGAACAACATCTGTTGGCTTCAGTCTCTTATGTGTCCCTTAGCTCCCTTGGGATCAGGAATGTGTGCTGTCAACATCAGAATGATCCTCAGGTGTTGTTTTGTATGTATCTTGTAGGAAAGCAGGTAAATATAGAAAGAGAAATAATTAAATATGCTGTCTCCCTTTCTTCAAAATCACAAGTGTTCCTCTCGCAAAATGTGTGGTGAAATTGCCTGTGTCCCTGTCAACCCATGAATCTACAGTTATGATCGCATTTATGGCAAAAAGCCAGCAGATGACAAAATTCACATGAAGGTAGGCAATAAAAGGATCTTCCTTCCACTGAAGTCTTCCTTTGGCCATTGAAAATCCTTGGCCTCTATATGAGTCAGAACCATTGCATGAATTCCAACTGCTCCCTAGCCCAGTTGTCTGTCTTGCAATAAAATAAACCAGAATTCTCAACCACTCATCAATATAAAATGATTATAAAGGATGTAGCAATGGCATCCAAAATGTTAGTAAATGAGTGGAGTTAGCATGGGGGTGGGGACGGTCAGAGAGTAGGGAGTAGAAGAGACTGCCAGCCTGGGGAATGACATAATTTAAAATCTGAGAAAGATGGTTCCTCAAAAATCCCATTTCCATGGCAAATCACTCTTTCAGCTAGGCATTTGTCTTCATAACTAATTTAAATCCCTCTATTTGCAGTTTAAGCCTCTCTCCTTTCCCTCTAGTTAACTGGTGACTTCCAAAAATAAATACCTTTTAAAATTATTCACAAGGATCCTGGTAAGATATCTAGTGTACTACTACCATATAAGATTCATTAATTTACTCATATTTTATGTATATAATTTTACATATCTACTACAGAGCTTAAAAATGATTCTGCAGAGATGTGGAATCACATATAATTTGATTCACAGCCTAAATAATATCAGTATTATTCAAGATTCTTATTGAAGATGCTTTATTTCAGCGTTAAAAGTACATTGTATTTGGTTTAAATGGAGTAATAAAAAAGAGCTATTTTGGTATAATTCCATTAATCTTACATTTAAAAGTAGATTTTTAAGATTTTTTTTTAACTCATCACGGGATTTCCAAGATGGGTTATTGAGATTAGACGTGATTAACAAAAGTGGTAACACGGGGTAATGAATTTATTTTCACTATTCGAAAAAGTGGAACAGAAATTTAGCAGTTACCATGAAAAGCCTCAAACCAAAATATCTCTGCTTTAGCGTAAGATTGCATCGGCTCAATTCAGTGTGGAATGATGATAGTAACATTAATAATAGCTAAATTTGCTAGATGACAGATACGCTGCTAAGTCATTTATTATACACCAGGAGTCGGGGAGCTTCATCTTATAGGTTAAGTAACCGAGGCTAGCATGTTTAATAAAAACAATTCGCATCTAATTTTAATGTTTCCAGTGCTAACATTTAAGCTTTGTTTCTATAGGTGATTTTGAGATAATACTTCATCAGAAAATCTGGCAAAGGTATATATGAATGTAAGTAGATTTTAAAGTTTATTATTGAATAAAACAGCATTTCTGACTAGTCATGTATTTTGCTCCATAAGATACGTAAGGAAAAAAAAAATATGTTTATTTATTTGAAAGGCAGAGTTACAGAGAGGCAGAGAGGAGACGCAGACAGAGAGAGAGGTCTTCCATCCACTGGTTCAGCCCCCATAAGCCCCCAACAGCCAGAGCTGGGCCGATCTGAAGCCAGGAGCCAGGAGCTTCTTCCCAGTCTCCCACATCAGTGAAGGGGCCCAAGGGCTTGGGCCATCTTCTATTGCTTTCCCAGGCCATAGCAGAGAACTGGATGGGAAGTGGAGCACCCGGGACTAGAACCGGCAGCTATATGGGATGCCAGCACTGCAGGTGGCAGCTTTACTGGCTATGCCACAGTGCCAGCCTCTGTAATTTGACTTTAACTTGGGCTATTGCAAGCAAATCAGCAAAAGCATCTGAAAACCCCAGCTTCCTAATTAACTGATTTTCTAATTATTTTTAACACTAACTTTGGAGTATTTATTTATATACTATGTAATATCATTAATATACATTTAGGATTAAACCTTCTATGTTACCATTTTTTCTTGTTTTTTTCACAATTCTATGGTCTTGCTCTCTTTTTTTTGCCCTCTTTTGGATTAGCTTTTTTCTAATTTTTCCAATTTAAGAGTTAATGTGTTTCTAAGTATTATTTTAGTACTTATATTTTTCCAAATGTTTTTGATGCATCAATCTAATGTAAACTATTACTATTACCAATTACCAAATAATGCAAAAGTGTTAGAATATATAATTTCAAATATAAAGAGAATTTTAAAAGTTCATGGAAAATGGAATTAAAATATAAAAATTTAAAATATAAACTTTATTTTACAATATAAGCTCCAAAATTCAAGACATTTTTCTAAGTGTTTAGTTTATTTGTGTATCCTTAAAGAACTTAGGATCCTGGGAATTCAATCATATCAATGCCCTCTCTTTCCCATTTTCCTGAAGAAAAATTGGTGGCTTTTAAAGATTTTTTTTAATGTTAGGAAGACAAAGAAAGACAAACGGAGCCAAATATGCACTGCAAGCTGAATGTCTAGTGGTTTTCCCACAGAAACATTCACGGAGCTGCCATCACTCGATGAGGGGAATGAGCAGGAGCCTTGCTGTGGTGCACAAGGACTCCTGATTAAGCTTTCTGGGTGTTTCTTTACGAAATTGTCGGCTAATTTTCTCAAAACATTCTCAGAATAAGTAGATGTTCTTCTTTGGCTTTCCACAAAGTAAACAAGTAAAATTCCTTAAGTATCCCGAAAAAACTGTTACCATGCACTTTGATCTTGACTGATCCTTTGAATGGATTATATCCAATGGCTCTTGGAAGCCATTGCTTCCATTATACTTGTCTCCAGGATCATACTGCTGAAGTTGCATTTCCTCTGCTTTTACAATTTTTCAAAGAAATAATTCAAGATTTTGATTTGAATTGTTCAAAATTTCCATTAAAAGTGCCGATCTTGTCTACAGCTGATCTGGAACCAACAGGTTTTTTTTGTTGTTGTTGTTGTTTTTTGTTTTTTTTGTTTTTTTTGTTTTTTTTTTTTTTTTTTTTTTTTTTTTTACCAAATTTCAAGTCAGAATTATGTGAGATGAAGCAGTTGAGATGCTACACTGTTAGATATTGTTATGCTGTTAGTAATCAGCCCCTGCCAGTTAGGACATGGGCAAGATTAATTTATTTTCATGAATTGATGTAACTGATATACCCTCTTAGGCTTCATTTCAATATCATCTGGTGCCTTCTCAAAACAAGTTATTTGCTTCAAACCACTGACTTCTTTGGGGCCTTGTGTCTAGAAATGTTTCATTAAGTACCAATGGTTTATCCATTCTTCTACTGAAGGTTCACCATTAATTTGATATTTGCTCTTGCTTTAATTTTAACAAAAGTCATTTTGCTCTGATAAGGACTCTTCAAATTCATGTTCTATCCTTCTTGGTGCCACAAACTAGAACATGTTCAAACATATTATAATAAGTACAAGTTTATTTTGGTGCAAATATTTTTTAAATCTGTACATTTTGCTCATAACATACTTTTCCATGAACGTTTGAAGTTCAAATCCTTATCCTAAATTATTTTTACATATTTTAAATCCAAACATATTTCAAACCAACAAAATATTATGATGATTTTATAGCATCAATATTCAGTTATTTTAACCTATTTGCTTTTCTTACTGCTCATTTTTTCTTACTTTTGTTGATAAGCTTAATATTCCCTTTTCAATAAGTTTGCTGTTAAAAAATTCAATGCCATAGCATTTTCCTAGTAATATCTCATCTTTATTTTACATGAACAGTTTTTCTGTGGCTTTGGGGACACAGTATCACCATTACTCAACTCCCTCTGCAGTGAGAAAGTTTTCATATAAATAAGAGAAAAATGACTGAGCCCAACTATGTGTGTTCCCAGAAAACTTAATTTTTTAAAAAATTGTGGATTTTGCCTCTGAATCATAATTTACTGATATCTTTGTTAGAATCAAATGTTTACTTCATATAACAATTTGTTTCAGGGTGGCATTTTAATTTGCTTTTGTTTGTTGGAACATATTGAAATATTACTCTATTGTCTACAAGATTACATGGTTTCCATTGAGGAGTAGCAATCAGTGTTATTTCTATTTCTTTTAGGATAAACTTTTTTAAACCCTCTATATTTAGACCCTCTCCCCATTGCATTTCTGAAGTTCTACTAGGATATTCCTGGTTTTTGTCATGTTTTGTTGTTTGTTCTATTTTGCTTTTAAACTGTGGATTTTTAATTGTTCTTAAAATCTGTGTTTTTATGTCATTTTGTCAGCTTAAAAACATTTTAGCTATATCTCCTCACATTCTACTTTTTTTTTATTCCTCTCACCATTTCTTCTGGGATTTCAATTACCCATGATGCAGATCACTTTACTGTGCCATTTCTCATATACATTTTTACCTATTGTTCATCATTGATCTAAGTTTTATTCATTTCTTTAGCTGTGTCTATTCTCTTGTTACATTTATTAAGTTTTCAATTTATCTTTCATTTCTAGATTTATATATTTTCCATAACTTCCAGTTTTATGTTTGAACCTTGTAGTCTGGGGAGGGAAACAGAATGACACTCAAGAAAGATGATCAAGCAACAACTGCCTCATAGAGATACCAGTTTGAACAGTTATAAACCAAGTCACTTCCTCAAGAGCTATGGAAGCCAAATGATACACCATGGTGACTGGTTTTGGTTTGATAAGAAAAGTAAGAAAGCAGGAAGAAAAGTGTTGCCCACATCACCCCTCCCCAGTCTCCAGAGAGCCCAGCATGCAGAGAGACAGATCCCACTTGGGAGTGGAGTAGAGAGGAAGCTGAACCTCAGTACCAGGCTACTACAATAAAACCCAGCTGGGCAGTTTCCCAAAGTCCCTGCCCCAGGATCATGTCCACAGACTATGCTAAGCCCCTATAGCCAGATAGCCTCCTTTACCCCTCCCCTAACCACATATAAAAAGTGGAGCAAGATTCCAGGCACTGTAGAGTAAGCAGAGAGGGGCTTAAGAACGCACTTTGGAGTCCAACTCAACACTGCCATGAGACCCAGAACGTGTTAAGCCCAAGGGCCTCTTCCAGGGTACCAGTGCTTATGGACTGAGCCTCTAGATATGCCCAACATCTGTTGGAGACCTGAACTCTGGTTGAAAGGACTCCTTCTGCATGTATTATTAGCTTTGAGTGCATCTTGCATGTACCTCTGAGGAGTTTGTGGGGCGCAGGGACTGTGAGACCTGGTATCAGTCTGGGCAACTAGGGGGCTGCCTCATGTAGTATCCTCCTCCATTTCTGGGCAGATAGCAAGGAGGCACAGGATGGCCCAACACTGGGCAGATTCTAGTGTTCTCCATCCCTAGCAAGTTGCTGTCCATAGACAGTCTGACAGTCTCTCACCTTTCTCCAGGATTAGGCAGAGAACTGTCCTCTGGTGGTGATGATTTGTTTTGTTGTATATTGCCACCAAGCTCACACAGGCCTGGTGTACCACCCCAAGATTACACAGGGCTTGGTGACTATAAGACCTAGGTCTGAACCACTTAGCATCTATCTACCTGAGAAGCTGAGGGGCAGTCTCTATCACCTCCTCTTTGTCCTTCAATAGACAGCAAAGAACCACAGAGCTATTAGAAAACTCAGTCCCAGACTGATAAAACCCAATATTGGGCAGATCCTAACAGCCCCTGTCTCCAAGCCAGTGTCCACAGATAGAACCTCTGGACCCACTCCATACCATGTGAAGTTCTATAACCTCAGTCGACAAGTCTTATACCTCATCCAGAATCACCAGCAGTTGAGAGGAGCAGCCTTGGGCAGTGAGTTCACTGTCTCCAGGCTGTACTAATCTTGGTGGACTGTGAGCTTCAAGTATGATCTAGCATCATGGCATTGGTGGACATGGTACTAAGAGTCTGAGCCTACACCACCCCAGGAAAGTACTGAAAGAGATGGATTACAACCCTCCAAAATTCTTCTCCCATTCATTTTGAACAGTTTTGAACAGTTTTGAACAATTCGCTCATTGTGAATTCGGGACAACTCTGAGCTTGGGGAGAATTGTATGATTGAAACAGTGAAGAAAAATATCAACAGCAAGTCTGGGGAAAACCAACTTAGGGTGTTATCTACTGCAGAAACAAAAGAAATGTCTAAAGGCTCAGAGAAAATAGACTGCTTAGAATTTCTAGAAGGAAAGCCACAGATGAAACCAGATTCAGATAACAAATATTTTAATGAACAGATGCATCATATGCCAACAAGTATCAAGAACTTCTAGGGAGGCCGGCGCTGTGGCTCAACAGGCTAATCCTCCACCTTGCGGCGCCAGCACACCGGGTTCTAGTCCTGGTTGGGGCGCCGGATTCTGTCCCGGTTGCCCCTCTTCCAGGCCAGCTCTTTGCTGTGGCCCGGGAGTGCAGTGGAGGATGGCCCAAGTGCTTGGGCCATGGAGAGACCCATGGGAGACCAGGAGAAGCTCCTGGCTCCTGCCTTCAGATCAGCACGGTGCACCAGCCACAGTGCGCCAGCCGTAGTGGCCATTGGAGGGTGAACCAATGGCAAAGGAAGACCTTTCTCTCTGTCTTTCTCTCCCACTGTCCACTCTGCCTGTCCAAAAAAAAAAAAAAAAAAAAAAAAGAACTTCTAGGGAACAACGACCTTATCTAAAGAACAAAATAAGGTGCAAGAAATCAACCATCCAGGAATTAGAATTTTCAAATACTCAGATCAAGATTTCAATATATTTGTTTCAAGAAAACATAATGAACTTCAAGAAAACACAGAGAAATGATGTAATATTCTAACAGAGAGAACTAATAGATATATCCATTAAACAACATTAGAGGGGCTGGCACTGTGGCATAGTGGGTAAAGCCACCACCTGCAGTGCTGGCATCCCATATGGGCACTGGTTCAAGACCCGGCTGCTCCACTTCCGATCCAGCTCTCTGCTATGGCCTGGAAAAACAGTAGAAGATGGTCCAAGTCCTTGAACCCCTGCACCCACATGGGAGACCCAGAAGTAGCTCCTGGTTTCTGGCTTCAGATCAGCGCAGTTCTGGCTGTTGTGGCCATTTGGGGAGTGAACCAGCAGATAGAAGACCTCTCTCTTTCTCTGCCTCTCCTTCTTTCTGTGTAACTCTGACTTTCAAATAAATTAATTAATTAAAAAAAAAAGACTAGTGAAAAAAATTTACCTTCTAACTTGTATAGTTTTAAAAAATTACAAAAAAAAAACCATTAGAAATCCTTCAAAAAATTGTTCAACGTCACTAGTTATCATCAGGGAAATGCAAATCAATATTACAATGAGATATCAACTCACTCCATTTTGATTGATCATTTTAAAGAAAAAACAAAAGATAACAAATACAGGCAAGGATGTGGAAAAAAGGAAATGCTTGCATAGGGTTGGTGGGAATTTAAACTAGTACATTCATTGTGGAAAACATTACGGAGATTTCTGAAAGAGAAAAATAGAACTACAATATGACCCAACAATCACACTATAGGGTATATATCCAAGAGAAATGAAATCAGTCTGTTGAGCACACATCTACATTCTCACATTCACTGCAGCACTATTCCCAATAGCCAAGAAATAGAAACAACCTAAATGTCTATCAAATGAATGGACAAAGAAATTGTGGTACATAACCACAAGGAATAGTATTCATCCTTTTAGAAAAGGTGAACCATTTTCATTTGCAACATGGATGGAACTGTAGATCACCATGTTAAGTGAAATAAGCCAAGCACAGAAAGTTAAGTATCACATAATCTGACTCATATGTGGAGTCTAGGATAAAACATTATCTCATAGAAGTTAAAATTATAATGTTGGTTACCTGAGGTTACGGAGGGAAGTGGAGCGAGAAGGATGAGAAAGGCTGATTAACAAGTACTAAGTTATCCCCAAATAGCAATAAGAAATCCTGGGGTTCTGTTGCACAGTAGGGATACTGCAGATAATGTTCATGTACTATGTATTTCTCTAGAAAAAGGGAAAATACAATATGATAGCATTTTGAAGCTTTCACTAGAAATAAATGTTAAATATTTGAGGTGACATATATTTACCCTGATTGGACATTACACAATGGACAAATATCAAAACATCACCTGATACCCTGTAAGTGTGTATAATTTTTATATGGCTGTAAATTTTTAAAATAAAAATACAATCCTCTTTATATTTTGCTGTCTGAAACATTTTGTTTTCTTAAACGTATTTTAAAACTGATTTCTTATTATTCTAGTGTCATATCCCTGTATGTCTGTTTCTGTTGTTAGCTTTGCTCCTTGTTTTGAACCATTTGATCTTGTCTCTTTCTATAGCTAAGGATATTTTATATGTTAAAAAAACACACAGTTTAACATGATGCTTTGTATGACCATGTCATTCTTCTAGTAGAATGCATGTATGCCTGGAGAAGCATAGGACAGTGGTATTAGATAACAGATCAACTTTTTTTTTTTTTTTTTTACTAAAATAGTTTTATTTGAATTGCTCTACAGAGCCATTCTCAGACCTGCACTGCTGTTTTGTTTTTGCTGTTGTCATTGTTTGTTTGGGATTTTTTTTTTTTTTTTTTTTTTTTTTTTTTGATAGCAGGTCAACTTAATCCAGTCCGGATGGGGAGGATTTGAAGTAGGTTGTAGTCTATTTTAACAACTTGCATACTTCTAGTTTTCCCTTATTTTTAAGGTGCAATCTACTAGGGGCCTAACAAAAAGCTTCCCAAATATTCTTTGCAGGCCTTTAAATCTACACTGTGCTTCCCTAGCTCTATGATCACATTGAGAACTCTCTTTATCTTCTAAGCCTCTTCTTCAATACTTCACAGATGTTTATAGAGTAGGGATCAGCAAACCATGGCCCACTGGTAAAATCTGTTTAAATAAAACTCACAGGTATGTCTGTTTATTTACATATTTTCATGGCTGTTTTTAATATTAAAACCTCAGAGTTGATTTTTTTTACAGCAGCAGTTATATGGTCCACAAATCCAAAACCACTTACTAGCTGGTCCCTTAAAGAAGAAGGTTGCCAAACTCTGAGATAACACATCCAAATGTCCTGAAAACTTCTCTAGACTGGACTTCAGTTTCATAATCTTGGTTCTGGGATGCATCCAAATGACTTTTAATTTTTTTTAAAATACAGCTTTTATATTTGTTCTTAGAGAAGGACTTCTTCCAAAATAAATATCACATTATTATGGAAACAGAACACCTGTGAGGCATACTTAAATTGCATGCTTTGAAAGCTGACTGGGAACTATGCATAAGTGAGTGGGGAAATGGGGACTGATTGACTAAGGAACTTATCAGAAAAATGTATTTGGCTGGATTGTGTTATTTAGTGAATCTCCAAACTGTCAGTATCTGGAGATCTTTTCCTTTGGATTTATTAGTTTTCCCAGAACCATCCTCTAGGCCCTGGTTCAGGAGCTGAGTGGGGAGAAAGGAGGGGCTGGGAGTAGTGCGGAAGTCTAAAAGCCCATTTATCTACATCTAATTATTTCAGTTCAATACCATGCTTCATGTCTGCCCTCGTGTGACTGTGTCCTCCAGTCCAGAACTCCTTCAGGGTATTTTGTTTATGAAGAAAATTACTATTTTTCTTTATATATGGAATGGTTACTTATTTGGCTTGAAATGAGGATATTGGAGAACTTAATTTGTCATTGAGAAACAGGTCATCTTATCTTTAATCCTATCTTCTCAGTTTCAAAGATTACTGCCATGCTAAATTCCTAAGGTTTCTGTGTTTCCATATGCATTTAGATGTGAATTTTCCTCATTCCTTACAATGGATAGTCACTTATCCATTTGCATTTCCATACCAAGATTTTTATGGGAATCTTTTATCTAGCAGTTTTGCTTTTCCCCTTTAGTTCCTTCTGGATTTATGCATGTTTAATTTTTTATTACTATTTTAGTGAGTTTCTTGATTAAATGGACAAAAAGCATATGTTCATTTAATCATGTTTAACTCAAAGTCCTTAAATCCTTACTATGAAAGTCGCATGCCTTAAAATATATCATCAAAATTCCATTAGGCATAATCTGTTAATAGTTTCTATAATGGAACTAGTAATAAAACAAACTATACTGTTCTATAGTCATAAGAGTAGATTTATATAAAAATTCAGTTAAAATTATCTTTAAAATACTAAGAAAGGTATTAGGAGTATGAGAGTTCATAATAAAATGATTCCTTTAAAATGTTTTACTTTTAGTCTGGTGTATTAATTTCCTAGTGCTATACAACAAATTATCACAAATGCAGCAACTTCCCACAGCACACATTTATTATGTCACAGTTTACGTAGCTCAAGGGTCTGGGCATAGCTTGGTTGGGTCTTCTGCTTCAGAGTTGCATTAAGATAAATCTAAATATCATCAAAGACTCAAGTGGGGAATGGTCCACTTCCAAACACTGCCTCTGGATTTTACTAAAATCAATTTTCTTGAAGCTTCAAGACAGAAGAATTCAGTTGCTTGCTAGAGATTACACTCAGCTTGTACAAGCTCCTATAGTTCTTTATTATGCAGGTCTCTCCAATGTGGTTACTATCCTAAAATGCTTTGCTTCATCAAACCAATGAGAAAAAGTTGCTCTAGCAAGATTGAGTCTTACATAATGTAACTCATGGTAGTGGAAGGCCATCAGCTTTGGCATTCTATTGTTTAAAAGTCATAAGGAATTGGGATGAATACCAGGAAATGAAAATCATGTAGCCACCTTAAGATCTATCCACCAAGTCAATGTTAGCATCATGGCAATAATGCTGGATTATTGTAATTCCTTATGCATTCAAAATGTCTGGGAAAGTAGCATGCATGTTTGTTTCTATCAACATATATGC
Organism: Lepus europaeus; assembly: GCF_033115175.1. Taxonomy (NCBI): domain Eukaryota; kingdom Metazoa; phylum Chordata; class Mammalia; order Lagomorpha; family Leporidae; genus Lepus; species Lepus europaeus. The sequence continues at coordinate 101,216,990 of NC_084835.1, forward strand.
CAGAGGTATCAATTCAAGTCTGTACTGTATTTACTCTAGAATTCAAGGCCTTCTATATAAGTGCAGAGAACTAGTATAATAAAACCTCCAGAGAGCCATTTGATTTAAGGATGAAGAGGCTTCATGCTTTATTAGAGACATGGAATTTGATTAAGGACAATTGGACAGTACTGATGAGATGGCATGACGTTATAAATGGCACAATAATTTCAATCAAACTATTTCATGGATTCAGGACCTAATAAAAGGTTCAGAAAGTTTATATAAAAGGTGAAGAAAAAAAATCAAAGCTCTTATTCCTGCAATCTCTTTGGGAAGTTTAGAATATGCAATGACAGAAATGATAGACTTGGTAGTGGTAATAAACATATAACTGCAGTAGTAGCATTAGAAAGGTTACTCTCATGGTGCCAGCCCAGCAGTACTTTCACATTAGGGATCAAAGGCTTTGAAAAGATATGTGTGCCCTAAGTCTTGGGTGTCAGCACCCTCATGTATACAACAGCAGTTACAAGAATAACAGCATGATTTTGGCAGGTTCAAATATTGCTCACTAGCTTTTAGCAGAGAACAACCTAAAAAGAGGAGAGGAAAACAGCAGGTTCCATGCAATAACCTAGACACTAATTTTTGGTACAAACTCAAAAATTGCAGAATAGCTCAGAATACTCTCTGGAAAGAACTTAAGGACAATTATAGCAGAATAGATTAATATAACTGGAAAATTTTAAATATTTAATATTCTTATCTTTCCAGTGATTTTTTCTTAGGAAGAAAGTTTTATGTAAGTATTCTCAACACTGCTCACAACCACACTGTGAGTAAATAGTTTCACTCTCATTCTCACATGGCAAATATGAAAATGTAATTTCTAACAGGATAAGGACCTTTTTCAGTTAAACAGTGAGCCATGAAGTCCCTGTTCTAATAAATGTTATCTTTAAATGACTCATCCACATTAGCTCCTGAGACTAAACTGAAGATAAGATCATTGTCTCATGCGGTCCAGGACTAGCCATATTAAGCATGAGTAGTGCTGTGAAGAAAGAAATGTAGTGATTGACAGTTTCCATCTTCCTGGCCTGGAAATTCATTTCCTCTTCCCTTAATCTATATAAACCCCACCTATCTTCAATTGCTTTCCTAAGACAGACCCAATTCCTTTCTTATAGACTCCTTATGTATTATATAGCAGAGTTCTTCAAGGGAAGCATCTTGAAATATTACGTTTTCAAGGACATTAATAACTTGATCCCCACAAAAACCCCTTAAAACTGGAAGTGAGGAATTCATAATTACATTTTATATGTAAAAGAAAGCAAGACACAACATATTTCAAGGATGAGGTAGCACGGTTCAGAGTGCATCAGGAGCACAGAGCAGGACTAGATTGAGGTATGAAAGCTTGCGTTTCTCATGTAGCCCAGGTGAGAACAGCATTGCTGTTGCTGGTGTGCAGTTAATACTACTTTTTTTATTTGTGTTTCCTTGGAATAAACAAAATGTTAATAAAATAATTCAATAATATATGATTTCAATATTAGCATTTTATCTGGGAAAGTAGCAAAGATATTTATGAATTTTTTATTTTCCTATCTGCTTAGATTAACTCATTAGCTTCTCTGCTTTCATCTTGGAAAACACAAGATGTGCTTTTCTTAGATATGTAGGATAATGGGAAGAGAGGATCCTAAATGAAAATCATAAGAAAGAGAGTTTGTGGAAATAAAGACCATCCAGATGAGGCCAAGTAGAAGCTATTCAGAGTTTTGATATAGGCGGACCATCAAACACCACCACTTGAATCAACCCTTGAGGCTTCCTGGTCTAGCTAAAAGGGCTGTGAGAGCATTTCAGTCAGGAAATCCAAGACTCTGTGGCAAAAAATATCCTACACAGAGAATCTCTGTGAGACCTCAATGGAAAGAAAGGGTCATCAAAGAAGGATGTACTCTTCTCTGAAGGGAGGAGAGAACATCCATTTTGCTTATGGCCATGTCCAAATACCGATGGAGTCTATGGTCACAGAAGGCTTCCATAGCCTTGGCAGCCCATGACAAGAGCCTCCGGTGACATCATAAATAAGAGTGTTAATAGAACAACACCGTGCACTTACTTCCCATATAGGACCTCCGTCCCTAATGAGTTCTACTATGAGAATTGACTGCAAATTTTGTTCTTTTGTTCCGAAACTGTAATCTATATGCTGTGTGTGTGTGTGTGGGTACAAACTGTTGAAGTCTATGCTCAGAATGGAGTTGGTCCTCTGTATATAAAGTCACAACTAAAAATGAACCATAATGAAGAAGGAGATGAGAGAGGGAGAGAGATGTGGAATGGGAGTTGGGGGGGGGGGGAGATGTGGAATGGGAGTTGGGGGGGGTTAGGTATGAGGGAAAGAAAGTTGTATCTATGAAAAAAATGCATTCACTAAATAAAAACTTTATTAAAAACTTTAAAAAAAAAGAAATTTGGCAAGAACTCAAAACCAGGCAAACAATGCAGAAGCCTTAGAATGGAAAAGGGTGCATGTGCGCTCTGATTGAGGTCAGTAGCTGGGCAGTGTTCAAGTCACTGGGGTCAGATTAACCAGCACGGAATACCTCATGAGCCTGGTTTGTAGATCATACTTAGCATTCCCTAGCTTGTTCTGAATTGAAAGCAAAGATGAAAAATAGAGAAGCTGGCTGTCATGGATCAAATCTTGACCACACTGGGCTAATTCTGAAGAATCTATAAGAAATTGTAAACTGTGATTGTTGCTGCAGAGGTTGTGGCTAAGATTTCTGTTTATTGCAAATATGCTAACTACTATATATTTCTAATTCCGCTTTGTAGGTGCTTGCAAGGACATAGTCCAGAGCATTGGTCTTGGATGCCATAGCCAACTTACCCTCTAGGAAAATTAGGCCTGTTGTCAGAAACCTATCATATATTTAGGAGATTATAAAAATGTTTTGATTCATTTTAAAATCAGAATAAAATAAAAATTTACAGGTTAAAAAAATTATCCAAGAGGATGGAGTAGTGAGAAATTGCATTGACTTCAGCTGCAGTAGGATATGGGTGGAGTCAGGGGGAAGGAAGGACCATGTTTCCAGGGAACTGACTGACAGAAATAAACAGTGGAGAAGTGATAGAACAGAGACTCCATGGGACAGCAAGGAAATAGGACAGACAGAGGCATTGCTAAGGCTGGCCATGTAGTTTAGCCAGTGGCTGGCTAGGAGTCACCATTTTCCAAGTCAAGGTAAGAAGCTGCCACAGACCCAACCACTGGTAGCTTTAGCTGAGGAAGAATGCTACAATCACCCATTGACATTAACTCCATTCTAGGAGCTGACTGGAGTCCAAGCAAATGTGTGGCTCTGAGAAGGGAAGACACAGTCTCCCTCCCTCCCCCACCTCCACAGAGCACCTGAATCAGTTAGTTGTGAGGTCATGCAGCTGATCTCTCAACCACTGCTACCAGAAGCAACCAGAATCAGGGCAACTTGTGAGGCAGAGAGCAGATCCCCTGCATTCTGCAACAGTGGGAGTCTAGGGAATAAGCTGTTGAGGTGTAGGCATTTACTTTATGTGATCTGGTGGGGCTTCCCTCAGCTTTTTGGTGCTAGCACCGACAACAGTCCATAAAAAATCTCAACCCTACCTGAGTAAGTTCCCTCTACACCTCATGGCTCATAGAGCTGGGAGCCACGCATGCAAACCCCAGCAACATCTTTGTATGCTTTGTCAACAAGAACCAGGGAAAGATTCATCTGTGCCTTGCAGAGCCAGACTGTTGATGTTGGTATTATAATCTTTGGAATAATTCTCACTCATTTCTGGTATCTGGAATGTTTTATCTCCAGGCAGGTGGCTACCACTATCCCTAATACCTGGCTCCCAACCTGGGGGATCTGGGTAATGAACCCACTGTATCCTGCAATACCAGGATTGTAATCATCAGTACTAATTTCTTCAAACCCACTGGAATCTACCTGGGGGACTTAGGGAAGAACTTGCTTGCATCCCACCTCTCCAAACTCATATGCATCAGTGCTAAACCTCCTGTATACCTTGCAATCCCTCTGTAGGACTGGAGCAGGATTCAGTTCCCATCACCTAGTCCTGGGACTGGGGCTGGGGCTTTTGGTGTATAGCACCAAGCAGCAGTTGCACTCTCCTAGCAAGACCTGAGGAAGGACCAAACCACATCACTTAGTCCTAAATCCAGTTATTGGTACCATAAGCTCCTGCACTACTCAGGCTTCACAGGGACAAGGGGACAGCCCACTTTTTCTTCTACATACCAAGAACAAATCCCTGGCTATCACAACCCAGGGTAACTGACACTGAACCTTATAAGGACTGAAGATACACACCCTAGGAAGCCCACATTCACCGGCAGTCTTACTTCTACCTATATGAACTGCAGCAGATTAGGCTGATGTATCACTTGTAGACACATTTGACAATGATTAAAGCAAAAGAAATTGCTCAGAGGCTCTACTTCTAAGCTTACCTTAAACCAAAACCAAAGCAAAAGTCATGCATTACCCTGTATTCCATCTAAACATAAACTCTTCCAATAATATCTACTCCTTAAAGAAGGGATTATTACACCAGATACACTGTCAGATGTCAACATAGGGATGCATGAAAAAAATAAAGAAGGTAGTATGACACCTCCAAAAGAACACAATAATTCCACAGAACTGACTTCTGATATGAAAGAAACCTATGAAATCTCAGAAATAGAATTCAAAATAGTCATTACAAGGAAAGTCAAGGCAATGCAAAATAATAGACAGACAGATTAAAGAAATGAGGAGCCTAATGACTGACATGAATGAAAAATTCAATAAGGAGTCAGAACTCATTAAGAACCAAATAGAAATGTTGGATTTTTTTAAGATTTTACTTATTTATTTGAGAGGTAGAGCTACAAACAGTGAAAGGGAGAGACAGAAAGAAAGGTCTTCCTTCTGTTGATTCACTCCCAGTGGCCACAACGGCCGGAGCTGCGCCAATCCAAAGCCAGGAGCTTCTTCCAGGTCTCCCATGTGGGTGCAGGGGCTGAAGGACTTGGGCCATCTTCTACTGCTTTCCTGGGCCACAGCAGAGAGCTGGACTGGAGGAGGAGCAGCCAGGACTAGAACCAGCACCCATATGGGATGCTGGTGTCACAGGTGAAGGATTAACCTACTGTGCCACGGCGCCAGCCCCAAAAATGTTGGATATTTAATCTTTAATCAGTGAGACAAGAATTTCAACTGAGAGCTTTACTAGCAGAATAAATCAAGTGGAGAAAAGAATTTCTGACCTGGAGAATAAGACTTTTGAATTAATCCAATTAAAAAAATAAAAATAATTAAAAATAATAAATAAAGCCTAGAAGAAACATGAGATACTATTAAGCAAGTAAATATTCATGTTATGGGGCTTCTTGAAAGTAAAGGGAAGGAAAATGTTGAGAACCTGCTAAATAAAACCATAACTGAAAAGTTCCCAGGTCTTGAAAGTGCCATGGACATTCAGAGACAGAAGTTCACAGGATACTAAGAAGACTCAACCAAAAAAGGTTTTTTACAAGGCATATTGTTATCAAATTGTCCAAAATTAGGGACAAGGAAAGAATCCCAAAGGCAGTAAGAGAAAAGCATCAAGTTTCATATAAAGGAAAACCAATTAGACCAATATCAGATTTCTCCACAGAAACCCTGTAAGCCAGAGGAATATGAGATGATATAGTCAAGGACTTAAAAGAAAGAAAGAATACTTCCAACCAAAAATGTTATATCCAGCAAAACAATCCTGTAGAAGTAAAAAAGAAATAAGGTATTTCTTAAATAAGCAAAACTGAGAGAATTCACCACAACCAGAAAAGCTTTATAAGAAACTCTGAAGGGAGTCCTACATTACATGAAAACATGATACCAGCAAACTTACTAACCCAATGAAACCAAATGACAGATGTTAGTTCTTATCTATCAATACTAACCTTCAATATAAATGGATTAAATTCCCCAGTCAAAAGATTTAGTTTAATTGAATAGATAAAAAACCAAGACCCCTCCTGCATGCTGCCTGCAAAAGACTCACTTCACAAATATATATAGAAATAGATTGAAAGCAGAGGGCTAGAAAAAGATATACCAGGCAAATGGAAAGCAAAAATGAGCAGGAACAGCTATCCTCATATCAGATAAAATAGACATTAAATTAAAAAACTAACATGAGACAAAGAAGGACCACATTATAAAGGAATGATTCAGCAAGAAGACCTGGAACAAGACAAGGAATCCATTTTCACTGTTCTTAATCAATATAGTAATGGAAGTGTTAGCAAGAGCAATTAGGGAGGAAAAAGAAATAACGGACATCAAAATCGGTAAGAAAGAAGTTAATACAACCATGTTTGCCGATGACATGTCATACTGAATAAACCTAAACACTCCACCCAAAATCTATTAGAACTGATAAGGCAATTCAGTAAAGTTACAAAATCAAATATTTAGGAATAAAGTTAACCAAATAAGTGAAAATATCTACAATGAAATTCATAAAACATTAATGAAAGAAATCAATAAGGGAACAGAAAATGAAAAGATATTCCTGGCTCACAATAAGAATCAGTATCATTAAAGTATTTATAGTTATCTACTGATTCAATTCAATCACTATCAAAATACCAAATACATTCTTTACAGAATGAGAAGCAATCCTAAAATTCATGTGGAATTACAAAAGATCCAGAATAGCCAAAGCAATTATGAATTTAAAAAAAAAAGTCAAGCTGAAGGCATCGCATTAGCTGAATTCAAAGCGTACTACAAAGTTATAGCTATTGAAACAGCATGATACTAGCATAAAAACGGACACATATATCAATGGGACAGAATAGAGATCCCCGAAACTAACCAATGTACATACAGCCAACTGATTTCTTTACAAAATGCCTAGACCATAGATTGGAGAAAACAATCTCTTCAATAAATGGTACTGGCAAAACTGGATGCGCGTGTGTGTGTGTGTGTAGAAGAATGAAACTAAATCCCTACCTCTCACTAAATAAAAAATAAGACAGTTTCACTAACTAAAATCTTTCTCAAAATTCTACACAAAGCAGTACCTAAGTTCTTCCAAATTTGTTTATCAATGACTAAATTGCCAAAAAAAATCAAATCAAATAAATAATTAAAAGTCATTCATGGCCGGCACCACGGCTCACTTGGCTAATCCTCCACCTGCGGCGCAGGCACCCAGGGTTCTAGTCCCGGTTGGGGGGCTGGATTCTGTCCCGGTTGCTCCTCTTCCAGTCCAGCTCTCTGCTGTGGCCCAGGAATGCAGTGGAGGATGGCCCAAGTGCTTGGGCCTTGCACCCGCATGGGAGACCAGGAGAAAGCACCTGGCTCCTGGCTTCAGATTGGCGCAGCGTGCCTGCTGTAGCGGCCATTTGAGGGGTGAACCAATGGAAGGAAGACCTTTCTCTCTGTCTGTCTCTCTCACTGTCTAACTCTGACTGTCAAATAAAAAAAAAAAAAAGGTCATTCATAGGTTTTCTCATCATGAGCAGAAAGAAGAGTGATTCCCGGCAGTGGCTGGGTTCAGATTACAGTGGGTTGAGGAGTTAATGGATACTGAGAAAGCACAGACACAATTTATGGGTTAATCCTTAAAAAATGCAAGTGATGAGCAAAACTGGTGCAAGACTGAAGATTGTTATTTGGGGAAGACAGAAAATAAATTTCCAGTTGAAGTGAAAGTATATTTAATGGAAAACCAGCATGGTTTCAACAGATCAAAACCCAACCACAACATTCCATAGATTCTAGTCCTTGAAGACACTGCCAATATTTAAGAAACTGAAGCACATAAAATAAAAAGTAAACATATATAGAAGAAGACTAAGAAGTTGAGTCATTATATTTGCTTTTAACACCACAAAAAATGCAGACACAATACTCTGGTGTATTTTCATAAAATATTCAAGGCAAATAGATAATAGCAAAGTTTTTTTTTTTTTTTTAACTTACACTATTAGCTAAAGTAGGAATACTTTCTATAAATAATAAGAAATCTGACAATATGTCCACAGTATCCTCTTTTAAGAATTTTTGGACTTCCTTTCTACTAGAAAACTTTTATCATTGAAAACATGTAGTATTTTTCTCCCCCAAAACTCTGCAGTGTTGGAAATGCACTGAAGTTTGATTAAAAGGGCAGTTAATGGAAACATAAATCCTTTAAAATATTTAGAGAACAAAAGTCTCAACTGATTTTGTACTTCTAAGACAACATTTTAAAATGAATATATCTTAAGAAAAAGGCTATTAGGCTGGGCATTATCTTCTCTTCCCAATAGAGTAGTAGACAAGCTGAATATATAAATCTACTTTATGTTACTATATCAAAGGCTGATGTCCAATGGACTTTTGGTATTAGGACTATAAATATCTAGCCAAGGAATAAATATCATGTGGAAGGAAACTGACGATAAGTAAAGGAGGTGCTCTGAGTAGGTCTCCCTGGAGTCATCTCTTCAATCTTTGAGACTTTTGCTCTGACTTTGTAACTTTCGGGAGTGAAATAATTTTTCCTGTCTAGTTGGTCATTTGAAAGGACCTCAGGGGTAAGCCTGTATTCTTAGCCATACTGAAAGTTATCAGGCCTGAAATTAAAGATGAATTTGTGACATTGATCTAGAATAGTTCAATAGAAAACATTTAAAATTACTGAAGATGCAAGAGAAGATCAAGTGTTCCGACATGAAGCTCTAATGAAATGGGTTGGAAGGAAGTCAGTAAATGAGCAAAAAGAAAATCTTTGTGAAGGAGATAGAACTTCTGAAAAATTTGGCGAATGAGTAGCATTACATGTATGGCAGAGGGCAGAAGATGAAATACAGGACTTGGTTTTGTACCTTTAGATTTTTGGCCAACTGAAATATGCCTTCACTGCCATGATATCACTATAAAATGGTTTGTTTTCAGAGTTAGCATGGTTTAGTGCAGGGAGTCTTGACTAGGGATTATCAGCTAGGTAGGAAGAGGTCTGAAAGTCTTTAAGGTAAAACTGCAGAAAAATAAGCATTTGAGTTTTCTGCGGAAGGATTACTCTGTAGAATTCTGTTTAGGAAATTATGATCTAGTTACTTTCTATATCAGCAACTCTCCTTTTTAAATTTAGGAAACTAAGGCCCAAAATATTTTTGCCTACTGTCATAGTTAATAAGTATGTTGTTCCAGATCACCCCTAGAGCCCTTTGTTCAATTGGTGCCCTACTATCTTCAGACTCACAAATAAATCTGGTAATATTGCCTATCCACTGTTGGTTATCGTATTCATTTCTTAAGACTGCTTTATCAAAGTGTCATGCACTAAGTGGCATAAAACAAAAGCAGCTTACTCTTTCACAGCTGTGGAGATCAAAGATCTGAGATAAAGATGTCAGCTGGTCCAAGTTCCCTGTGAGATGAGGGGGACAATTCTTCCTTGTCTTTTCCTGGCTTCTGATGGTAGCCATCATTAAACCTGGGCCACCCTGGTTTGCAGCTCTGTCACTCTAATCTCTACCTCAGCCATCACATGGCATGCTCCCTGTGTCTCTGTCTTCATGTGACATTTTGCTCTTTTTATAAGGAGACTAGTCATGTTAAATTAAGGACCACCTAATGGCCATATTTCCATTTAATTACATTTATAAAGACTATAACCAACAAGGTCAAATTCACAGGAACTGGGAATTAATATATCATCAGATCTTTTAGATAAGGGGGGACACAATTCTATTCATAAAGATTCTTCTTCATTTTCATTCCTAAAATAACTATTTCCCCCTAGTTTTGTGAAGTTATTATCCCAAATTTAAGTCATCATAATCAAAATCTGTCTATTGAGATTTTTTTTTATTTTATTGAGTTTTTATTTTTTTCTAAGTCCTAAACCAGTCATCCTGAATTCTAAAGGAGTATGATACGCTATTATTCTACATTTTGAACTGTAGCTTAACTTAGAGAGTCTCTAAACTGACTTGGCCATGTTGACTCTGAATCATTGATAAGTAGTCTCTTGGTCGTCCACACATCTGACACCTGACATAAATAAACAGCCACGTTTTTCTGGCTTGTTTATGAGCATATCTTGGGGAGCAAAGTCAAAGCCTTCCAGAATGAAAGATATATTACACCTATTGCTTTTCCCATCTACAGGGCTGGTCCCTTTGTCATAAAAGAAAATGAGATTGGTCTGACGTTTCTTCTTCCTACTGCCAACTTGACTGTTAGCCAATCTTCTTTGAGAGTTCAGGACTCCAACAAGTAAAAACTCTTTTCTTTTAATGTAAGGCTGCTCAAATTTTATGTACTATTTTCTTAAAAGATGGCTACTTTAAATCTCTTAGGTAGATTTAAAGTTGGCCTCTTTGGTCTTGATTAGAAACATCACAATTCTCATGAGGAATTACAAATTTCCAACAATCATGACCCATGGAAAAGATCCATTATTTTATTTCCATTATTTTATCCTATTTTTTCTTAATTCTCCCTGAAGCTCTGAAACTATTTGATAAACTGTGCAACAGAAACTAATATAAAAATGAGGCGTTAAAACTTAGAAAACACAACTAGCTTCCATAGCCCTGGCAACTCATGACTAGAGCCTAGGGAGATTACTGACGCCATGAACAGGAGTGTCAAATTGTTAAATCAGCAACAGGAGTCACTGTGTACTTAAACCCCATGTGGGATCTGTCCCTAATGTGTCGTCTAAAGCCAAGTGATGCTATAACTAGTACTAAAACAGTATTTTTATACTTTGCGTTTCTGTGTGGGCACAAACTGATGAGGTCTTTACTAATTATATACTGAAGTGATCTTCTGTATATAAAGAGAATTGGAAATAAAAAAAAAAAAACAACCTGGTGTTAAAATGGAAATGGCATAGAAAATTAATTAATTTGAAAAAAAATTATGTAGGATCTCTGTCTTTAATGTGCTGTACATTGCTATTTAATGCTATAATTAGTAATCCAATGGTAGTTTTTTCACTTTATGTTGCTATATGGGCAAAATGTTGAAATCTTTACCTAATATATACTAAACTGATCTTCTGTATACAAAGAGAATTGAAAATGAATCTTTACATGAATGGAAGGGGAAAGGGAGCGGGAAAGGGGAGGGTTGCGGGCGGAAGGGAAGTTATGGGAGGGGGGAAGCCATTGTAACCCATAAGCTATACTTTGGAAATTTATATTCATTAAATAAAAGTTTAATTAAAAAAATAAATTAGCAAAAAAAATGCATCTAATGAATTAGAACTCCAGTATTGGAAATGATGCAAATATGAAGTACATAGCATGGTATATTGTAAAAAATAATGCTGACTATTTAAAATAGCAGGGAAAACAGCTTAAAAATAAATAGAAGAAAAAACACCCCAAGCAAAAAAACTTTTAAAAAATGATATAGATATACTATGGGTAAACACATGGAGGCAGTCCCTAAGAACCAGACAATTTTCACATTTATTAACTTTATTCTACCTTGATAAATAGCTGCATCTTGGTCTGGGAGTGGGGCATAGCTGTCAACTGAGAATACATTCACTATATTTTCTAGATGGTACTACTCTTGTTTAAATTCTTCTGTGATTTGATATACACTGATATGAGCATTCCCTATTAAATTTTTCCATCTTCTGTGCAAAAAAAAAAAAAGAAAACACAACTAGCAAATTAGACTGAATAAAAAAATGGACTTATCTGTGAGATCACTTTTCTATTTGAAGATTATAACATAAAAGTTGTATATTGACACATTAAGCATTTTTAATGTTGGAATCTTACTCATGGATTGAGATTATGGCATTTTTTTAAACCCACAACTGATTCTGACCTTACAATGAATGATGCCCTATTATTGAATTCAGAAAGAAAGGAATTCACTAAATTTCACTACTTAGAGATTATCTTGAACCCTTCTTTGGATTGTCCAGGATGGCATTAGTAGCTTATCACTGTATGTGACATTTGCCTATGCTCATTGCTGAGTGTGAACTGGTCCTACTAAATTTGGTTTGAAAGGTAGTCTGAAATACTTAGTTTTACCTTGGCAGCCACCCTTATGGTACCAGATTGCTTCTGACAGCAAATATCACTGTCATCACCATAGATTAAAGGCAGTCTATCAATTTCCCTCAACCCAATTCTCTTTTCTGTAAGTGTTAGGACATTAACTTCTATATGTGCTTCCTTTCATGGCTTTTATCCACTGTCATATCTTCTCTACTTTTTGGCCTCTAAAGTGATTCCATTCAACACATTTCTGGCAAAGATCTCCTGAGATATCATGAACTGTCATTAAGTTATTGGCTACTCAACTTCAGCTGTGTGTTCCAATAATTGCTTTTAACAGATGGTAGGAAACTGAACTGTCTGGAATTTTTAAACCTTGTTTAACGTTAAAATCCCACATGCACAACAGAAATATCTCTACCATTTGGTGCTTGGATTTATTTGTTTTATCAAGATCTGCAGCTATTTAAAATATCAGAGGGCTGATTTCTCAGCAATCAGGACATGCATGAGTTTGACTTTTATAGATATTCAAAATTACCTGTATGTGTGCATCAAATCGGATCTGACTATTAGCAATTGGATAACACAGATAATTTAATAAAAATAAATATGTATATAAAATATGGCAAAAATTGGTATTAATCTCATAGGAAAATTCAATAAGCAAAATGGTGAACCCAATTACACTGTGAAAAATTGACTGATTGAACACTGAGTGAACAAAGTAACACTTGTTGTTTTGTATTTTTTACTACTTTTTTATGCTTCACAAAATATCTGAATTCTGAACAAAGGCCCCTATGTTTTCAATTCTCATTGTACTACCCTCATCCAACTTTATACTCTGCGTCCAAGAAGACTAAATCTACATTTTATCAAACACAAGTTTCTTATCTCTGAACCCTAAACCCTTGAGGAGGTTGTTTTGATCTGCCTGAAATGTTTCCCCTCTAGTTTCTGTCCATGTAGAGGACCTCACTTTATATCTTCATTCCAGAAGTATTTGCTGACTCATTAATGTGTGAGGTACACTGCCCCCTCCTGTCATAAAATATCATACCACCTATCACATGCTCTTAACACCATTCATTGTTAATACCATTCATTTTAATTATCTGTCTCTCTTCTCAGTCCCTCTCTTGCCCATGAATCCAATGAGAGCATAATACATGAGTAAGTACACTGCTGGGCACACAGACAATATTTAATGATGATTTGTTGAGTGAATGAAGCATGAATAAATGTGAAGATAGGAAGAGATCTGCTTTCAAAATGGAAAAAGTCTCTTAAAATATTTATACTACTCAGTTGAGGCCAAGAATTCACTTTTTTTAATTTAACATTTATTGAAGCACAGAATTAGATCTCAAATTTCTATCTCCAGGTCTAGTTTCTCTCTTGAACACCATAATTGTATATTAAATTTTCTCTTCAGCATCTTCAATTGGATGCCTAATTTCAAAATGACAATATCCAAGAGACTCCTTAATCATTCTCCCATGGAGGGAACCTAGCATCAGTCTTTCCTATCTCTGTTTCACCAATTACATAACTGTCTTGCCAAACCTCAAATACTGAAATTTATTTTTTGACCTCTTACCCAAATAGCCAATGCATCAGTAAATTTCCTTAAAACTACTTTTATAATATATCCCAAATTTGACAATTTCTCATCAATTTTCCACACTATTACCTACTTTAAACTTTGTTGTTATAATGGGCTCCTAATTGAGCTCCAGGCATTTATTTCTCATCTACTTGGTTTAATTCCTCAGAATCAGAATGATTCTCCTGATATTAAGGGAATTCACCCACTTTTCTGGCTCAAAACCTTCCAATGGCTCCCCATTTCAGTGAGAGTGAATGGCCCACAAGGCTCTACGTGATTTAACCCCCTTCCTGCCCTTTCTCTGATTCTCTGCCCCTATTCCAAAATCCAGAAACACTGGGGCCTTGCTGTTTGGTCAACGAATCCCTCAAAAGATCCGTCAAAAGACTCTAAGTTAGTGTCTTTGCCTGTTGTTGTATACCTGGAGAGAGATCCCTTCGTTCTATGACAGTTATGTATATATGCAAGAAGCTTAACTGTGATTCAACAACTCACTTTTTTTTTCTGAGCTGTAACTTAATGGGAATTGTTTTCTCAGTTGTCCCTGAATGTGAAACAAGTACTATCTGGCCATAGGTGTGCCTTGCCATGGCTGGCAAAGAGGGAAGGAGGAATTCTCAAGGCAGGAAGAATGTAAGATGCACTACCTCGCTTTGTTTAAAGACCATGGCTCAAAAATGGGCACCATCAATGGTACCCCACTTCCCACTTCTCAACATGGAAACTCCATTAAAGAAATCACTAGAGCTTTGGAATAAGATTTCAAAGAGACATTTGCTAATAAACATGATTGTTGAAAAATAATAGGCTTGTAAACTTTACATTTGATCAAGTCCTAAGGCAGATAAATCAAGCCAAGCCATGTCTCTGTAATTCGCTGGGAGAGCACTTTCTGGCTTTAGTTTGTCATATGACTATTTAAAAATCCATACATTTAGTGTCTAGGAACTAACAATTCATAAACACAAAACCAATCTTTCCTGATCTTGTTTTCAAATATTTTGTAATTTGTAACCATTGGCTCTCAACTGGCTATAGTCATTAGAGAATTCTCCCCTACATATATCCATTGCCACCACAGCCAGCGATAAAAGCACTACACTATAAATTGAACTGAAACTTGTCACTTTGCTATTTACACTTTAATGGGCTTTGTAGTTGTTGAAATGAGCCCCTGGGAAACCACCTGAGTGTATTGGCAAGAACGTCACTGACCCAGAAGTCAGGCCATGGCCGGTCAGCCAAGAGACAAGCCAGCCCAGCCCCTTGACCTCTCCTGAGGAGCAGACCACAACCTCACTCTGATGCCATAAAAATGCAAATGATGTTTTCTTGATCTCTGTCACTGGTCACCACACTTTTTCAAGCACTCTGGTCAGCTATAGAAACTGTGCCTTAATTATCACGTGTGAAAAAGCAAGAAAAGAAAAGGAAAGAATGTGATCTGTAAACCAGAGTGACTTCTCTTTGGCTATCTATGTGTGTTCTGTCCAGAAATTTACACTTTTTTTTAAGTTTCTTTTTCTTTTATTTTTTATTTCACAAATGTGAATTTACAAAGTGCAACTTTTGTATTGTTGTGGCTCCCCCCCCCTCAACCTCCCTCCCTCCCATGGCCCTCCCCTCTCCCTCTCCTATCCCGCCCTTTATCGAGTTTCATTTTCAATTACCTTCATATACTGAAGATCAACTTAGTATATACTAAGCAAGGATTTCAACAGGCTGCCCTCACACAACTGCACAAGGTATAGGGTATTGTTCGATTAGTAGTGTTGTTTTTAAGTTTCATAGTAAAACACATTAAGGACAGAGATCCTACGTGGGGAGCATGTACCCAGTGACTCCCTTTGTTGATTTAACAATTGGCACTCTTATTTATGACGTCAGCAATCACCCGAGACTCTTGCTATGAGCTGTCTAGGCTATGGAAGTCCCTTGAGTTCACCGACTCTGAACTTGTTTAGTCAAGGCCGTGTCACAGTGGAGGTTCCTTCCTCCCTTCAGAGAAAGGCACCTCTCTCCTTGATGGCCTGTTCCTTCTGCTGGGTCTTTCATTTAGATTGTTTTTTGCCATCGTGTCATGGCTTTCCATGCCTGTGAGACTCTCAAGGACCTTTTAGCCAGATCTGAATGTCCCAAGGGTTGATTCTGAGGCAGGAGTGCGGTTTTGGGCGTTTGCCATTCTATGAGTCTGCTGTGTGTCCTGCTTCCCCCGCAGGATCATTCTCTCCCTTTTAATTCTATCCTTCATTATTTGCTTACACTGGTCTTATTTGTGAAATCTCTTTGACACTTACCCTACCTTTTTGATCGGTTGTGTATTTATACTTATCACTTTACCAAGTGCGCTGGCATTGGTACCTGCCTCCTTGGTAAAATCAGAAATTTACACTTTAATACATCACTGCATTAAATTATTCTTTCTTAAATGGTATGCCACAAATTATATTTTGTGGGACATATTTGAAATTTTGTAGTGGGATAGAAAGCAGAATATATATTTCAGTGGTACACTTCCTCATTTGAGAAGTGACAATGGACTGCAAAGATTCACATCATTGCTTGCTTCCATAGGATAGGACCCTGGTATGATTGACATGCTCACTGTGCCTGTCCCCTGTCTGCTTAAGCTTGCCTGCAATGTAGAACTGAGTATGAGCAAGTACAGCCTAAGGTTTCCCATGGTCAAAGCAGAGACCCTAGGGCTGTAAAATCAAGATATTTCTTTTCTTGAACTAGATCACAGTTCTTTAGCCCAGGGGTTTCATTTCTGTCTGTCCAGGATTCCTAGCCATGGAAGGTACCACATTTCCTCTCTGCATTTGCCCTCATCATTCGTTCCTTTTCTTTCCTTTTTATTACTTTCAGCTCCCCATTGAGGCACTTCTCCTTAGTTTGACCCAGGAAGAAAGCATTAATGCTTTTATTGATTAAAATTTTATTCAACAAATTATTTAGCTTTACAGTAAATCTGACTTTATAAGTTAATAGAAATTCAAATATGCCAGAGACAAAGCCCCTGTCAACATGAAAAGGGGTCAGTGGGATCAACATATGGGTAGTCATCCCTCAGTATCTAGCACCCCTGCAGATACCAAAATCCATGGGTGCTCCAGTCCCTTATGTACAATGGCATAGTATTCACACCTAGCTCTTCACCTCCTTCAGTATACATTAAATCATCTCTGGATTGTTTATAATTCCTGATACAATGAAAATGCTATGTTATTGGCTGTCATAATCTGTACATGTTCAAAACATGCACAATATTTTTTCTGAATATTTTCAATCTGCAGTTGGTTGACTCCACAGATGAAGGATTCATAGACACAGAGGATAGATTGTACTCCCGAAAGTGTGGCAACTGGCCTATCTCATATACATTATTCCAGTTTACCTGGTTAACAAAGTCCTATAGCCTGATGCACATCCCAGAGCACAACTCAGATGTCCTTTCGGCTTTTACATCCAAAGGTGACCTCATGAAACAGTTCTGAACCATGAAAAGAATCAAAAGCAGATGTGACTGAGTCCTTCCTTCCTCTTCCTAAATTGAGTGATAATTTGATGTCTGAAACTATAGCAGCTTATTTGGGCCCTGAGCTGAAAATCCAACTTGCTATAAGATGCAGTCAACCATTAGAAATAACTGAGGTCATTAATAAAGCCATTGAGGAAAGGTGTGTTTGTGCAGTTGGGCTGCTGCTTGGGGATGATCACATCCCATATTGGAGTGCCAGGGATTGACTCTTGGCTATACTTCTGCTTCCAATCCAGCTTCTTACTGATGCACCAGTAGGAAGAAGATGATAGCACAGGTACTTGCCACCCACATGGAGATCTGGATAGGGTTTTTGGCTTCTGGCTTTGAACTGACCCAGCCCAAGCTGTTGTGGGCATTGGTGGGAGTGAACCAGCAGATTAGAGTTTCTCTTTCTCCCTCCCCCTCTGTAACTCTGCCTTTCAAATAAAATAAATAAACTTAAAAAAAAAAAAAGAAAATCAGGAGGACTTATAATAATTAAGTAAAGACAGTTAAGAATTCAAGAGCAAAGAGCACCATAGAAATAAGCCCAGCCTTCAGATCTAAGAGAACTGTCTCCTTTAGTCACTGGAACAATAAATATTTAAAGTAGCAAATATTAACATTTTACAACGATTTTCATTAACTTAACCATTATAGTAAATATAGATACTAAAAGACATTTTACATTTTATCAGATTCAATAATGCATAGTTCAGCATTTTGTGATTTGTACTTGAATATGTAAAGTTACCAGGATATCAGAGGAATTTCCTTAAAGTAATGACATCTGTTTTTACAGATAATATCCACATAAACATTGCCCTTCGTTTAATTATCTAGATTGATCATGTATTTGCTTCATCAATATTGCTGCTGCTACTGATGATTGAAGCCTTAGGGAGCTGTTACTTCAGGAGTATTAATGAGAACAGGAGTTTTAGATTCATACAGTACTACACTTGAAATATTTTATCACTTTATGCAATATGACCTTGAGAATATTTCTCAAACCTATAAAATAATATTTTCATCAGAATGATGGAAAACACATTAGGTCTCTGTGAAGATTAAATAAAATGTGAGTTAATTACTTGATATAATTTCTAAAATGTACTAAAACCTTGGCAAGTTCTTATAGAGATTAGTTCTGCTCGCCAAGAGGTGATGACATCACATTTCTTTGAAATCCTATGTCCTAATTAATGTCAATTCTACATGTTGTTCACAAAATAATAACCGATCTTAAATCATCCCTCTTGTAGATTTTATTTTGAATTACTTTAACTGCTCTGTAAAATTCTATTTTCAAATAGTGAAGAAAGAACACAATTATTAAACTCCAATGAATGTATCAAAGAATATGAAGTTATTTTTTTAAGTTCAAAACTATTTAAGTAGTAGTGTCATTGTTGCAATAAAAACAAATTCTCTCAAGTTACCTCTTGAAATCTAAAAATGATTCAAGTATAAATAACATCTTAAAAAGTAAAATGAATACTATAACTTTATAACCATACTTCAAGCCTAATCAATAAGTTTTCAGGTACATGATCTAGTTATGAATAATATTCATGATCAAATTTTGATATCATTAGTGTGAAATATTTTTGAAAAGTACTGAATACAATAAGTATATTACACTAAGTCCATTTTGTGCCATAACTACATGTCAATTGAACATAAAAATGGAAACTATATTTGTATCCCTTATATATTTGGATTTGAGTGTTTTAATTGTATAATATCTAAATAAAGAATTGAGAAATTAATTGGTTTATACTTCAAATTGTTTTCTATTCATCTAGTATATACTTTGGTAAATGTGGTACCTTAATGCACAGTGTTTGAGTGTTTGAGTTTTATCAAATTTAGGTAAATTTTTATATTTGCCTCTCTTACCAAGAGCCAGTCTCAACCAACACTTTTTTATTTTTTTTTCTCTAAAAGGGAGCAAAGTATTTATTTATGAACAATTTCACATTTCATTTGGGAACTTCTTACATCAAACTACAAGTTGCTGTAATTCTAACAAAAGAGTAAACCAACGGTAAAATCGCTTTTGTAGTTTTACATAGCAAGTCTCGTGTTTCCAACTAATACCAACTTTGCAAATTTTTATGGCAGATATGATCAGAAGATGCTTTTCCTTTATACTATTTAACAAATTGGTTTATTTTTTCCTCTTTTCGTGCTAGGTTTTTTTTTTTTCATTTTCAATTATCTTTATATACAGAAGATCAATTTAGCAAAACAGACTATACAGAAAATGAGGGGAAAAAAGAAATATGAAATATGAGAGTTCTTAAACTTGTCTTATTTTCTTGACATACTAGTCATCTGCTATATCATACGTAGGGAATTAAAACTTCCACCCTATTAGCCCCATTTCCGGTTCTCCAGAGCCACATGTGGCTATAGCATTGGACGGAGCAGATATATAAATGTTCCTAGCAGAAACTCTGCATCTCTATCTGCATTTTAACTAAGCATCTCAGGTGAACTATAAACTCAGTTTGAAAAACACTACCTAACCCATGTATTTATTTATCTTTGGCTACATTGTTATTGCGGTATAAAACACTACATTGATCTGCAGTGTACTAAAATACTGATATTTGAGTCTGGTAAGAATGGGCAGTATCCAATTACTTGATATTATCTCTCCTAATACTAAAAAAGGCCATATTTGTTTTCTGTGAACTCTTTAGTTTTTCTTGATTTCCTGTAAATTAACTCATTTCTATTCCTATATTCACAACCAACCTTCACAAGAACTAGTAAGAAAGTAAGTAGAAACTCAATCTGAAGTCTTTGTTCTCATTTTACTATTGATCATTCTGATGTTGTTTTATATTATTTACAACAAAAGATGTAGACTAATTCAGAAATAAGAATATCAACATGAAGGCAATTATAATAAACAAGAAAGCCTAGAGACTGAGAAAATGACTGTTCCATTATGAAACTTTGGCATGAAACAGACACTATATTAAAGGAAATACTGCCAAAGTTCTGAGACATTTACAAAATCTATTCCTCAACTTACTTTGAAAACTTAGACAGTAGAACTGATGATATTTTTCATCCAAGACGAAAAAATTAATGTAAATTTGAAAACAGAAATGACTTTAAAAATTAGAATTTATGAGACCCAGAGTTTTTGGAAACACTAGACCTCACAAGGCTTTGAATTCCTCCACTAGACACACATTCCTGAGTACAATAGCTGTCATCTTCCATGTCTCTGTATCCAGTCCCTTTGCTAGTGCTGGAGACAGTGTAGGCATTCAGTAACTATTTATTGAATTAAATTCCATTACATTATTTAACTACTCTCAGTTCAAGGATCAGAAAATGATTTTCTACTCTATTATGCTTGTTCACCTGAAAAATATATGTAATTAAGCATTTGATTATGTAGAAGTACTCATTTTAAAAGGAACTTAGTTGTATCAAGTAAAAAATTAAAACTATTGCTAATTCAAAAAACATAGAAATAGGGTTATCTGGACAACTCAAGTCAAATTAGTTGAGATTTTTCTACTATTTGCATTAATAAAATGAATTGAGAATATTTTTTCTCTCCAACATATAAAATTCAAAGATTGTATCTTTGTTGTAGCTCATTTTCTTGTTTTAATGAAACACAAAACATATATTTGAGCAGTATTTTTCAAATTCATGGTCCTTTTTACAATATTTCTTTACTCAAATATAAAAATATGAAGGCATTCATTCTTAGTAAAGACAACATTCATACTTTGTTTTTGGCAGAATTGAGCCTCCTAATATAAATGTGACTTTAAGTATTTCTGATGTTTGTTCAGCTGTTCGACAAGTGATAATATGTGGGCAGCAGCAGTAATTCAATTTGTCCTGGGTGGAAAATATGCCTAGAGTGCTGGCTGTGCAGAATTGCTAAACATGAGGCTAAATGTCAGCTTCAAGGCAGGCGCTTGATGGATCACTTTTGATCATTCTTTTATTGATATTTTCTCCCAATGGATATGATGATTTCACTCCATTGATTCCCTCCATGACCTTGGGACATTCACAATTATGGTTTGTTCACCTGAATGGAGGCATATGATAAAAGTAACATGGAGATTATGGGAGGCAAGGAGAGCAGGGTCCAACCACATGCAGATTATGGGAAGAGGAAAACCAGTCAAATTTTGTGAAACAGTCCTTGAACGTGAAGCCTTATTTACTATTCACACCACCAGGGGCTAACCTATCTTCCTGTTCTTGAAAATGTAACTCGGAAGGTAAGCACAAGGAAGACATCTGTCTACAAAAAAGCACCAAAGAACATTAATAGAATCAACTCCCAATTCTCTTAAAGCATCTTATCCTTGACAAATCTTGCCAGCAAAAACAATATTCCACTTCACCACTTACTTTGTTAACAGCTCACATCTATTTACTCTTAATGTGGCGTGTAGTCTGCATTCAAGCTCGAAAGTCATTTGAAAACATGGACCTCATAGACTACTGGGGATGGAAGGGCCTTTCAAAATCACCTGGGCCTATCATCAATCTGAATGACTCTCAGAAGCTTGAACAGCCCCACTGATATGGAACTTACTACTCCCTGAGGCAACCTGCTCTCTCTTTAGACCAAGTCCTTGCTGTAAGAAGAATCAAAATAATAGTAGTGCTTGAGCTGCATTTTGATGTCAGATACTCAAACTCTCCTCTCCTAGCCTTAGTGTGATACAGGGAGGAATCAAGAGCACAGAAGAACAGTAATGAGTAGTTCCTTCTTGCAATTGTTTTGACAAACAAAAAGTTCAACTTGCAAAAACAATGACATAATAAAATGTTCATTTTATAAATACCAATTAACATTCTTTTTCAAAACTAAAATAAACTATTATTGTGGACACTATCTGTGATTAATCATTTTAGTTTCATACTGTTACTTTTTTTAATGTTTACTTATTTTCACTTATTCAAAGATTGTCAGAGGTAGAGAGAGAGAAAGAGAAGGAGAGAGATTTTTTTCATCTTCTAGTATACTCCCTCAAATGTTCATAACAGCTGGTTCTCAATCAGGCCTGAGTTAGGAGATCAGAAGACTTATGTGGGTTGCAGAGGTCCAAGCATGTAAGTCAGCTGCAGCTGCCTCCCAGGTGCATTAGCAGGAAGTTAAATTTGAAATGGAGCAGCCACAACTCAATCCAGCACTCCAAGCTGTGATGCAGGTGTCCCAAGGGGCAGCTTAATCTGCTGCTCAACACACATCCTATATGCTGTCACTTCTTACATGCCTTCAAACACTTGCTCTAAGATGAAGCTAGAGCAGAAACTGATCTTTTCTTTCCCAGTCCCTGTACAAGTTACCTCAAGTCCCCTAGTACACGCATAAATCTTTATTTCACCTTAATTCCCATAAAAGTCCAACACTAATGCACACTTCCTTCTCTTTCTTCACCATCTTTAATTCTCAAAAGGGTTTTTTGTGGGGTTGGCATTGTGGTGCAAAGGGTTAAGCTGCTTCCTCTGAGCTTGGGTTTAAGTCCCAGCTGTTCCATTTCTAATCCAGCCCTCTGCCAACATTGCCAATGTACCTGGAAAAGCAGCAGCAAATGCCCCAACTGCTTGGGCACCCATGACCCATCTGGGAGACATATATGGAATTAGAGTCTCCTGGCTTTGGTCTGGCCCAGCGACACTCATTCTAGCCTTTTGGGGAGTGAATGAATAGATAGGAGATTGATCTCTCTCTCTCTCTCTCTCTCTCTCTCCCTCTCTCTCTCTGTGTGTGTGTGTATGTGTGTGTGTGTGTCCCTGTCTCTAACTCTGCCTTTCAAATTTAAAAAGGGTGTTTTATACTTGCTTATACGTACTTCTTTGTCACTCTTACACAACAGTTTAGTGCCTCCTGGTCAGTATCCCTATTTTGTAAGTATTCCTAGTATTTTTAAGGTCACAAATCAATTCCAAAATAGAAAATCCAAATAAAATTTTCCAGACCTTACTCTTAACTTAATGATGCATCTAATTCTATTGATCACTAGCAGTATCCTGGACCCCATCACTTTGTACAAGCCCATTTGCCATCTGTCCTCAACAACTTTTTATGCTGTCTGCCTTCCCTTTAAGCATTGATTCTTTCCAAGGAGCCAGCCCTGGCAGTTTTCTCTTGGTTCATGTGCTCTTCCCAAGAAATTCCATATACATTGTGAATTTTTCTCTATGCCTACTTGTCTCCAGGTCTGCCCTCTCCCAGAAGCTTCAGGCTCATTTTCTCCCCATAAAGGGAACAAAAATATAATATCTAAAGGATAAATAGGAATTTGTGAGGATAAGAGGATGGAAGGATATCTGGACAGGAAAAGAATTTTACAATAAGACAGAAAGACATATTTTAAAATGCAGAGGAAGAAAAAAGAAGTGCTATATCCAAGGAAGTAAGTAATGGGCAGTCTCAAAGAAGCAGAGATGCAGAATGGGTAAAAATGAGAAACAAGGGTTAGACATTTGGTGCAGCAGTTAAAATGCTCAGGATGCCTGCATTCCATATGGGAGTGCCTGGCTTCTAGTACCAGCTGTGATCTCAAATTCAGATTCCTGCTAATGCATACCCTGGGAGGCAATAGCTGATGGCTCAAACAGTTAGGTTCCTGCTACCCACTTGAAAGACTTGGATTGAGTTCCTGGATGCTGCTATTGGCCAAGCCCAGCTCTGACCATTGCAGACATTTAGGGTATGAACTAGCAGATAGTAGATATCCTTTGTCTCTCTGCCTTTCAAATAAATAATTACATTTTTTTTTAAATAACATGCTGATATGGAAAAGATCTGGATCATAATGGTGTCTTAAAATGCATGTGAAGGTATTTGTACTTTATTCCAAGAGTAATGAAATGTAAGAACAAAGGACTTCTGTGGTCAAATTTGCATTTGCTTTAAAGGCTTCCTTGATGTTGCTGTAGGCAAGATTCATGGGGAAATAGAGGGATGTGGAGCATTTAACAAGTTGTTCAAAGTCCAAACAAGGGAGATGAAGGGGATGGTCTAAGACACTGATAGATGAGATAGAGAAAACAGAGGCACGAGGCATATATTATTTACTAAGCAAAATGGATAAAATTTCATTGCTGATTGGATTTGTAACACAGAGCAGGGAAAGTAACAAGAAACAAATCCAGTATTTTAGGTAAGCTAAGTGGATAGATGTTGGCATTTTTCACCGACAGAGCAAGCGGAGGAGGGAGAGCACATTTGAGGCCAAAAGGGTATATTAAGTGTTCAGCATAAATACCAAACCCTGTCTGCACCTCTCCATGTGGTCATTCCACAGGAGATGGGATAATTCCTCAAAATAAGCGGATCCAAATCCACAAGAGAGTGTGGGAGGGAAGACTGACCAAAAGAAAAAGACATTGAATGTGTTGTGACTAGAGGAAAGCAGGAGACGAACTGGACAAGCAAAACATAGTAGCTGCCCTCATTTTTCCACCCCAAAACAACTATGTCTGCCTATAATTCAGTCCTTTTTCTTCCGTGACTCCAAATATTTTTGACATTTCCAAAGTCTTTTTAGGAATATAAACTTTTCACTGGCACTGATCTTCCAAAAGAACCACCTTGACACATTACTCCCATACCCCAAAATCTTTCCCAGCTTCCCATTGTCTACTAAATGATATCCAAAATACTCAGACCTTTTGAGATTTGTCTTGCTCTTTATTTTAGCTAGGAAAAACTGACGAATTTCTCTAATTGAAGCCTTTAAAGGGCCATGACAATTTCCAACCCAGAAACAGGCTTTGAGGCCGCCCTGTTGTGCCATGCTTTGTGTCACGTGACACTTTCTGTTGGTCTCCTACAAGGTTCATCTGCATTCTGGCCCTCCTTCACAGTCCGTCTCCATGCGTGTGCCCTTGAAGCCTATCCAGATGACTCCTGTCTCAAGTGGCGATGCCTTTCCCAGGGTTTCCATACAAATGCACTTCTGCTGACTAGGGTCATCCTACTGACAGACGATGGCGGGAGAGACAACTGTTTATAAGCAGGTGATTCAGTTCTATAACTCCCATTTCCCAGTGGCAATGTTGAATAGCCCAGTGCTGTCAGAAGGCAGCAAAGGTTGAAAATTCTCCCCCTTCCTATGGGAGCCAACAGCAAAAGAGCATTTGCCTTTGTTTACCCCAAGATCCAGTCTTCACTTTTCTTCAGTAAGTCAAGTGATACCCAGCTCATGATTCCCTCTGCTCTACATAACTCCAAATTTTCTCCCTTTGATTCATTTTTCCCTAATGAGCGTTCTTTCTATTTCAGTGCCCTACACAAAATCATCTCTAATTGTCCTAGGCATTTTGTATCTCACATTGGATCATTTGAGAAATGACTATAAATAGACAATGCTTGTATGGAAAAATAGAATTCTGACACAGAACTTGTAGCACCTTACCCTTAAAACCAACTCATTACTTACAATAACAAGCCTGGAAGCCAGATGCTAAAAGTCAGGCTTGTGGGGAGTCAGACACAATCTCTAGTAACAACCCAGGGAGCTACACAGCAATCTCTGTAACATAACTGCCATCACCCACAATTTTTGTTTCTGCTTCCAATTTAGGATCAGCAAGGGAAAGTCAGATATTTATCCCTAATCACATAGGACAGCCCAGTTCTACTTGGTCTGTGTGCAGCTTCCCCAGAGCTTGCCTTACTTTTTATCCATAATGAAGCTCTCCTCCTCTACCTTGAAACCTTTGCAAATACACAAGTGATGATGACTTACCCCCAGAATAAGTGGCCTTCATTTGTGATCATTTGGTTGGTCTTCATTTATTTCCACAGTTTGATAAAATTATACTAATTAATTTCTAAGTCTACTTTCAGGATTAATAATATCACAAAGCATGAGTGATGCCAAAATGATTTCACTACAGCCTTCCATGAATGATGAAGTATTTTCTCTTACTTATTTGCATATGTATTAATCAAGTACAAGAGTTTGAGAAATTTGAGGAAATGTGTGTTATGGAAAACTATACTTAGATTTCAAATGTTTTGCATTTTAAAAAACTGATAATTTCATTTTCCATAAACTTTTGAGGTATCCTATCTTTATTTTAATGTGCTACATTTAAATATATAAAATTGAAGATATAAAATTAAAGATATAAAATAATAAATGTAATAGAAATTGAAGTCAGCTAATTTTTTTATCCTTTATTTCCATCTAATTGTTTATCTTCAAAAAAAATGCTTGGCAGGCATTCTTTTCTTAGAACTCACAACACATTGTCCCATAAAATTTATACAACTTCACACCATCTCATTTTCAGCAGAGTAATAGGATTTAATCAATAATTTTTAAAAATAATTTCCTCTAAACTTCCAAATATTTTTCATTTGAGTGTTTCCCATAAATATGTTTTTTGAGACAATTAATTTATGACACTCTCACGAAAACACCTTGTTTGGATAGTTTAAGATCTATTCAGTTATTTGCATAAGTAGTACTCTGAATTTTGTAAAATAAATTCTTGCATAAAGGAAGAATATTTTTATTGCTTTCTGTTTCTTTCCCCCTCTGTGACAGTTCTAACTGTTCTGCTCTGTTGGCAGACTAAATGATATTAGGAATAATAACCCATGTCAGGCTAGCAGAAGCAGCATCTGGTAAACCCTTCCAACATTTCTGTAGCTCTAACAGGAGAGGAATACATGTATCAGTTATAATGTGCTCATTGCCACCTTGCAAGTAATGCAGGGCTTGGTCTACCTCTAGCAAATCTTCAAAATCTAGTGAGTTAATTAAGAAGAGGAAAGATGTATGATCAATTGTGTTGTGGTTTTTTTTTTTTAATTTCAATTGTTTTTCTGGTTCCAGGAAAAATGACAACAAATCCGTTGCCAGCTACTTCTAGTTCATTTGCTTCCCAACAGGTTGCTGTTTTATGAAACTGATTTAACCCCAAGTTGTTTTGGGTATTAAGATGGGAAAGGCAATAAAGAGAGAGACATTTTTTGACAACTGCTTGAAGAAAACTGGGAAATGAACTTGGAAAATTTCTATTGCTATTTAAGCATATGTCTTGGGAAAATGTCAGTTAAATTTCCTGCTGCGAAGATTCACTAATGCACATTTCTTAATGGGTCTGAGACTTCATGTTTATCTCTCCAAAGTAAATGAGGGAGGCCAGGACCCACAAACCTCAGCAGAGTATGTGATTCTTATTCAAACTACTTGCATCCATGCAATTGAAATCCTAATCATTATTATCATTTTTAGCACTGTTTTAAACAACAGATTCCTTATCCAACAAAATGAATGAAATCAACCCAAATTTAAGCATAGACCAAACATGAGGTCATGTTCTGATATTTAGATGTACATTTTGCTTTCGTGAGAGTCCTTCTAACTGTTAAGCACAAAGTGCCAAAGTGTGTCCCAACGCTTTGGGCCTGGCGCCTGTTCTCCATGGTTTTTGTTTCTTTAAACTGGCAGACCCTGCTTCAGGTTTATTTGAACAAATAGCAGAGGAGGACACCAGCTCCATGCAGAGTGCAGCCCCGGGTCATACCAGGGCTCTGACCTCACTTTGGCAGGCACAGGCCTCTCCTCTAGTGTCTGAGTACCTTTGAAAGACTCTTCATAATGCAGGCACTAACATACTTCCCCAAGATTCG
Organism: Lepus europaeus; assembly: GCF_033115175.1. Classification (NCBI taxonomy): domain Eukaryota; kingdom Metazoa; phylum Chordata; class Mammalia; order Lagomorpha; family Leporidae; genus Lepus; species Lepus europaeus. The sequence continues at coordinate 101,244,840 of NC_084835.1, forward strand.
TCAGGGCAATATAGGCAAAACCATCCAGCTCATGGCTGACTCGAGATCTCAGACTTGATATTCTTGGGCTTTTTCTAGGGTCTTGACAGTCTCAGCACATGCATTCACGACCCTAACATTGTTGCCCTGCATTTTTTAAAAACACATTATTTATTTTACTTAAGAGACAGTGTGAGGGCTGGAGAGGAAGGGAGAGACTTCTCATCCACTGATTCACTCCCCAAATACCCCCAATGACCAGGACTGGGACAGACACAAACCAGGAGCTGGGAACTCAATCTAGGTTTTGTTGTTTTTGTTTTCACATATGTGGCAGGAAACCAACTAGTCAAGCCATCACAACTGTCTCCCAGGGTGTGCATTAATAGCTGGAATCAGAAGCAAAGCAGGACTCAAATCCTGACATTAGGGGGTCTCAAACTACATCTTCACCATTGCACTAAACACCGACCCTCCTGCATTTTTTATAGTCCCTTTTTGCTGTTATTCTTGGCAAAGTACAGGTGCTCCAGTAGCTCTGGGTCTACTCTCTTCAAAAATTTATGTTTTTTTGATTGAGGTTTTTGATTCTATGTCTGCGCCATTTTTCCAGACTAGTTGTATGTGGTATGGTTATTGAATTTGGCTATGTGTGCACCCTAACACATGGCTTATGTATTTATAAACTAAGCATGACATATTAACATGATCTAACATGTACTTTAACAAGCAGTTTAAGAGAATAGATTTCTAAAATAATCAGAATGGTTATTGTTTAACTGGCATTGAGTGTCAGTTTTGTAATACATAGAGTTTTGGAAAAACAAAACAAAACAAAAAATTCATAGAGTTTTGGAGATTGGTTACATAACATTGTGAGTGAACATAACACTATTGAACTATGCATGTAAAAATTGATCAGATGGGACTTTTTTTTACATTTTGCATGTTTTACTATAAATAAAAAATTATTAGAATGTGATGTTTAATAACAAGGTTAATATTGTTCCTGAATACATGCTTCCCTCCCACAAATGCAAATAGGCAGTTGAGCCCATCAGTTATCCCAGAATAACTTTAGTCTTAACTTCCTTTAACCTTGAAAATCACCTCTAAACCTTTGTCCTTAATCTGCTACCAAATGCAGTAGATTCAAATTGCCCAGCAATTGGGGTCAAAATTAATTCTCATCTAGATCAGCCAAGATTCTTTAGGAACTTCTGTTTGGTGTAAAGTACCCAGGTTATTGAGAAAAAAAGCAGCAATGAAAATGAAGAATCAGGGAGAAGGAAAGGCTTAATAAACTGCCCAAAGGTTTTGCTTATGTTTAAAAGTCCCTCTTGCCTTTATGGTTCCTTTTCAGCTTACACGGAGAAAGAAGCATCGTTTAAAGTTTGTTTTCCTGCAGAGTGGAAAGTTCTCTGGGAAGCTAAAATCTGTGTTTTTATCCAAAGAAGATAGAAGAAAGACAAAGACATGGGAAAGTTGGGCTATCCTACTGAATTCCTTACTCTGGTTTTTCTACAGATCGTACTATTTCTGTTTTGTAATGTATTTATAAAGGCCATTTGCATTTGTTATCTCAGTTGATTTCATTGAGGCTTAACTAGAATCCTGAGCTCATGGATTCCCAAGAGCTCCTTAGCTGAATTCAAACAGCTAGGGAGTAACAGAACTGAGATCCTACCTCAGATGTTTTAACTCCAAGCCTCTTTGTTTTCCTCTCTGCCTAGAGTAATGTATTCTGATTTAGTCACATTCCACAGAAATCATCTTGATCAGTTATTTGCCATCAGGGGCCAATGTCTCTGTTGAGAAGGGTGATTATTATCTCCAAACAGATAAAGTTACAGAGGATTGGCCAGATCCAAGCCATCTTCCATTTAACAGACCAAAAGTAACTGGCGATTTATTATAAAAATTCTGGGAGATTTTTCAGAGCTACAGGCATGTGTTGTAGCTAGTCTTGCTTTGACCTGGACCTGGAATTTGAACTTGAAGGACCCTTGCTGTCAACTGTCCTGATTCTGCCCTAGGGCCATGCAAGGATCCATTTTCCTGATTTTTCCTGCATGCCCCCACCCCAACTTCCTAAACAGCCACCCAAGAGTCAGCATAAACTTAAAAGTCCAGTGTTAGATCAGGAACACATATTTATCATGCTTATATTCTCAATTTCTTGGAAAGAAAAACCCAGAGAGTCAGCTCATGTCAAGATTCTACAGTTGATTTGGTGCGTGTCCACCACGATGATCAGCGTACACAGTTTGATTTTCGGCAAGTGTGAGCACAATGAATCTCTTCTCTGCTATGACCTAGTTCAGCATCTGTGTATCAATCTAGACTGAAGTATGGTTTGTGATTAAAAAATAGAACATCCAATGTTTCACTAACATAAACCATGCTATAATGAACATCAGAAATGCAATTCAAGATGAAACTCTAGGAAGCAGGTGTTTGGCCTACTAGTTAAGACAGTCAGTCACATCCCACATCAGAGCGCCTGGGCTCTGTTCCCAGCTCCAGCTCTTGATTCCAGATCCCTATCAATGCAGACACTAGGAGGCAGCAGTGATGGCTCTAGTAATCAGGTCGCTGCCACTCAGAGTTATGATTCAGGCTCCTGCCTTCAGCAGGCCCAGTCCTGATTGTTGTGAGCAGAGGAGAGTAACCCAGAAAATTGCAGCCCTCATGTTTGCTCTTCCATGTGTATCTCACAAATAAGATGATTATTATTAATAATAATGAATTCTATGTAACCATCATGATATTGGGAAAAACTGAAAATTCCAAGTATGTCAAGCAGGCAGGAAGTTGGGAAAACAGGGATCTTAAATATAGACACATTCACATTAATAAGAAATTTGGCTCTATGTATAAAATACACATCCTGCTTCTCCACACCACAAAAGTAATTGGAGCTTTCTAGCACAATTCTTGCTTATGTGCCATACACATGAACTGTAGAAAAGAGATGTAAAATCTGCTGAAATGGTGCCTCTGAGAGAGAGGACTTTGAAATTCAAGAAAGAAATAAGGGACACATCAACTGTATATTTTACATCTTTAATATGTAAAATACTCCAAGATGAAGTTGTAAAATACTGAGTGGAGAACATGGGAATGATAATGTAATCATTATGCATTTCAGTATTTTGCAAACTTTGAAATGAAATTTTTTTTTGACAAGCAGAGTTAGTGAGAGAGAGAGAGAGACAGAGAGAAAGGTCTTCCTTCCATTGGTTCACCCCCCCAAATGGCCACTACGGCCGGTGCACTGCACTGATCCTAAGCCAGGAGCCAGGTGCTTCTCCTGGTCTCCCATGCGGGTGCAGGGACCAAGCACTTGGGCCATCCTCCACTGCCTTCCCGGGCCACAGCAGAGAGCTGGCCTGGAAGAGGGGCAACCGGGACAGAACCAGCACCCCAACCGGCACTAGAACCCGGAATAACGGTGCCTCAGGTGGAGGATTAGCCAAGTGAGCTGCGGCGCCAGCCTGAAATAAAAATTTCAAAAGAAGAAAATAAAGAGAATACATCCTAATATTTCCTTCCTGAAAATAAAAAGTATTCTCTTACAGAACTTGCCAATCATTTCTCCAGGATAACGTCTCCTCCCCAAACCTTGGTTCTCCTGTTATCCGTACCATATGAGACTTCAATATGTGAATCAGCAACATGGTGAAAGAGAATCCTCACAGAATCCACGCCCTTGTTTCGTGGTGTGTGTTTGTTTTAAAAAGCTAACAGTTGCAGGTCCAGGTTCCTGGCCCAGCAGTGGCATAGGTGCCAGTAGGATTTATAGCTGCTTGACTTGCAGGCAGAATAGACGATGGCATCCAGTCTACATTTGGGAAAGAAATGTAGCAAGGATAGCTTCTGTATCACATAGTTTGGTGTCAACGTTACTTTTATAAATTTAAATGTAAATCTAGTGCTTTATTTCTCTCAAAAATTGAGTCTCTTAACAGTTTTTTTTACCTTTCCTATGAATTTATAACAGAAAAATGAAAATCAAATTATAGTTAATTATTATAAAATAGTCTTTGTAATCGCTATCCAGGATAAGAAATCAAACTTTTCCTGTATCTTGGAAGCCAGTGACACCTCTTTCTAATTAAACATGACTACAAAATGACTCCTCAGCCTCTAGAACCAGGAGCCACAATAAAGGTCCATCCTTTATAGATGGCCCAGACTCAGGCATCTGGGTATAACAACAGAAAACAGACTCAGATACCTCAAAACTTCAAAACAATATTTTCAATTAGATTTCAGACTGATAGGGGTATAGGCATAAGTTTATTTATTTTCTGTATGTATCTAATATCTCCACCCTGGTTTTCAAGATCACTCGGGAAAAAAATTAAATCACATACTCATATTTTTGCTTAACCCCACATTTCATTCCCAACAATACCAAATAAATAATGTCAGCATTAATGGAACTGAGCACAATGATTACTGCAAGCAGCTAAACAAACATCTTTGTGTTTTCTTTACTTCATATCAACTTTTGTGTATTTACATTGTCAGAGCACACACAGGCATTATACAATATGCTCTTTCCCTTTCAGTCCTATTTGGAGACATTCAAAGTCTAAAGATTTATTACCACCTTAAACTCAAAATTCCACATCAATTCTTTTATGTCGAGTAAGTTTAGTGAGGTATAATTTACATACAATCTCTACAGTATACTAAAGATTTTTCACAAACGCATACAGTTGTGTAACTCCTACCAGAATGAAGACACAGGACAGATTTATCACCTCCAACATTTTTTCTTAATTTTAATCCTTTGTAGGGTCCTGTTTCCAAACACTAGCCTGTTGTATCCACCAATCTGTTTTTGCCTCTATAGTTTATGTAGCACTTCAATTCTTGATTTTTTTTTAACAAAGCATAATTCAGTTGAAATCCATTTTGATCAGGGATCCTATCTCTCCACTACTGTTTTGAGATCTGAAATAGTCTAAGTCAAAACTATTTCCAACCCTCTCCCCATGGGTATAAGATTTTTTTTCCTTTCATTCTTGTACAGGTACAAATGGGAGTTTACCTTTGCCCTGAGAACAGCAAGGTGGACCGTTGTGGCTTTCCTATGCTGTGCCTCTCAGATCCCTCACATAGGCTAGGTAGGCTGTAACCCTGCTGGTGTGGGGCTTCCCACAGACCGGCCCTCCCTAGCAGCTATGGATTCTGATTATTGAAGGAAAGAGAGCTGCTGGGTTTCCAATCCTTCTTGAAGGCATATCCATGGTGGAGGAGTTCACCTCTACCCTCGTGTCTTCACTCTCGCTCATGAATGTAGGTGATTTCCCTTACAGTCTGCAGGTGGGTGCACATTTCTCTGTGTGTAAAGGATCCTGTAATTTATATCCTGGTGCCAGCCCACATTTTTCCTTTGCTGATTCCATAATTTTTTTCCTTGGATTTCTTCTTACAGTTTGTGTAGAGATGCTTCCTTCCTCTCACTGCCATAGGACAGAAAGGGTTCAAATCTCATCTCTCCTTGGAGAAACCCATCTTTCCAAAGTGTCCAGGCTAGCTAGCTGTCCTGTGAACTCGCCTCTTTAATGATTTAAAAAAAAATTGTGATTTTTGTGGATTATCTAGTTTTTGCTTTTTTTTTTTTTTTTTTTGTGGTTACATAAGAGCTATGCTCACTTACCACACCTCAGGGGGATACCGGAAGTGTTGATACATTTTTAATAAATCTCTCTTCTGCTTAATAAGCCAGAGTCAACTTTTTGGGGAGACATCTTTAGAATCATGATAAATGGAATGTTTAAACTTAAAAAAATCTTCCATAAATAGCATTTGATATTTCAGTTCAACTAAACTTGGATTGACTACAAATAGCTCATTAACTGCTCCAGCCTTCATGCTTACCCCTATTTCATGATTTTTTCCACAATCATTTAAGAATATCACATAAATCCTGAAATCTTATAAAAATATGCTATTAAATGGGTTGAAGTAATCAGAATAATTTTTCAACAAGAACATTATATCATTATACAGAAGAAAGAAACTACTTTAAAAATCTGTAATTATGTTACAGAACACAGCAAAGTCAAATTAAGATTACTTACAACCTTAATTTTAACCTGGTTGTCTTGCTAATTAAAGTTCAGTTCACTTGGTCATAAACTTATTTATTATCAGAGAAGAAATGAGATATACCACAGTGGCTGAATAAACCAATTACTTTGAGGTCTAAGAAAATTGATAATTTCTTCACTTCACTTAAAGGCTGACACTTTCCTTTGATGTGTCTCATATCTCTAATTATGTACTTTCTCTCTTCAAAGAGGAGCCTTGTATCATGTGTTTTATTCATGCAGCAATACTAGGCTTCATGAGGGGCTAGGACGAAGGATTTGGAGTTCATCAGACCTGTGCTCTCTCAGCAATGATTGTCTTAGAGAATCTCTGTGTTCCCAGAGACCAGTTGTCCCTGCGTCGTTGTGCACATGTCCAAATCTAACCACAAAGAGCCCACAAGTTTATATTTCCTATTTTCAAGGGGATATCCCCAGAGACTAACTGACACAAGATCAAAATATGCATTTCTCATGAGAGAACCTAACAGGCATTGCTTGGGTCAGCAGATGACTTCTTTCTCCAATCCGTGGTCAAGGTGTCAATGTCAGGGCTGCTGGGGGCTACCCTACGGGAAAAGGTCATATTCCAGAGGAACATTACCAGGAGTGAACCACCTGACCACGTCTCTGTGCACCCATTGCCCCATGGGTACAGGACTCTGAGCCTACACAACAAATGACTTGAAGAAATTAAGTTGGTTTAATGTGTTCAGTTGTTACTGTCTCCTTTTTTCTTCTGAATAAGAATTCTGTGTTTCAATGGAAAACTATTCTTCCTCTGTATTGTACATTCCCAAGGATCAACTATAGTTGTATACATTGACTCTTTATATATCATTCATGGTTATTTTATTAATTCTTTTTATTTATTTATTTTTTATTTTATTTTTATTTTTTTGACAGGCAGAGTGGATAGTGAGAGAGAGAGACAGACAGAGACAAAGATCTTCCTTTGCCGTTGGTTCACCCTCCAATGACCGCCACGGCTGGCACGCTGTGGCCGGCGCACCGCGCTGATCCGATGGCAGGAGCCAGGTGCTTCTCCTGGTCTCCCATGGGGTGCAGGGCCCAAGCACCTGGGCCATCCTCCACTGCACTCCATGGCCACAGCAGAAAGCTGGCCTGGAAGAGGGGCAACCGGGACAGAATCCGGCGCCCCGACCGGGACTAGAACCCAGTGTGCCGGTGCCACAGGTGGAGGATTAGCCTATTGAGCCGCGGCGCCGGCCCTATTAATTCTTTTAAACTGTAGATAATACTGATTCTGACTCAACTTCTCCCACACTGTGGAAAATTCGAGTTTGTCTGCACTTACATTTTATTTCAGTACTCTTACCCCACTGAATTGTGGGTTTCTTTAACTTTTCCTTTGACCAGGTTCCCTAATATCCTGTGTAGCATATCATAGAACCAAAATAATTCTATATCTGTGGGAGTCATAATCTCACCTTGTTCTGAACAATATTCTGTCACCAATATCACTTTTCTGAAGTCTCTTTTAACCTATGTTGGGCTTACAGAACTCCCATTCTTATTGACCAAAAGTTTATCTTAAAAAAAAAAAAAATACTACTTCCTGCATATACTGGCATACGTTGAAGAAACCTGAACCCAAACAGAACCAGAAAATAAAAACCCAAACCCTCCTTTTGCTCCCATTCTCTCCTTGACATTGTGTTTCGTAATTTCTGCTCCCTCAGGGAAATCCTTGTGCCTCTCACTGATGGGTTCCCAGGCCCTAAACAGTTCATAACATGCGTTCAATATATGTTTGGGAAAATTCAATCATAAATATAAGATAGAAAAGTAGTTTTCTGACTATACACAACTTCACAAGAAAAAAATAATTGTTCAATTAAACCAAATGTTCAAACCTAATATTTATTTTACAATGTTAAGCAAGGGGCAAGTTAAAAAAATAACTGCACAGACCAATATTAACATAAAAATTTAAAAGGGGCTACTGTTCTGGTACAGTAGGTTAGGCTGCCACTTGTGACCCTGGCATCCCATATTGGAGTACCATTTGGAGCCCTGGCTGCTCTGCTTCTGATCTAGCCCCATGCTGATACACCTTGGAAGGCAGCAGAAAATGGCCCAACTACTTGGGCCTCTGCCACTCACATGAGACACCACATGGAGTTTTGGGCTCCTCTTCAGTCTGTCCTAGCCCCAGTCATCGCAACCATTAGAATCAGTAGAAAAAAAGAGAATCAGTAAACCAGTAGAAGCAAGACTGATCTCTCTACTACTACTACTACTACTACTACTACTACTACTACTACTACTACTACAATATAGACATCCCATTTTGTGTATTCCCTAAATTTTTTTAAAATAAAATCGGGATTGTTTTTCTTTCTTCTTCAAGAAAGTTTGTTTGGATTCTCCCAGGAGATCTGAGTATGATGTGCTGGAAGATTGGAAAGTACCTGATATGTGAAACTGGCCAACAATTCACTAGTCAAGATAATTTAGCACTTTAATCTATCATTGAGATGATGTATAACTTCACAATGTAAAATTTTATGCATGTTGTGCTAAATCAACATTTTTTGAATACTTATGAGCATAGTGCTTGGGCTTTATACAAGATATTGCTTTTTATTTTAACATTATCACTATATTAAGAAAACATCCATCCACTTTAACTGATTTCGTTAGCAAAAAAGAGAAAAGAGCAAGAATAGGAGGAAGAGAAAAAGGAATACCAACACAGTTAAAATAAATTTTATATTGGTGCAGAAATAACTTGTCTTGGGGCCTTAAACCTCGCTGGAAAGGACCCTTCACCGTACTTTTAACAACCCCCACAGCAGTCAAGATGGATGGCATAGCTGCCTGGGTGCACGCCGCACACGTCAAGAGGGCAACTCCAGAGTCCCCAACGGAGGATCAGACCCCAACGCAACCGGAAACGTGGAAATTGCAACGCACACAAAACCCCTTAAAGATAAGATTTTTTAAAACTGTGTAATACTTGAGACAACTGTAATAGTTTAATTAGGACCTGTTTTGCTGTTAATTCGAGAGCCTTTACCCTTCCCTTCAATACCATCCCCTGGCTAAAGTTCATTCCAGAGGGGATGCAGATTTGGATGTCAATACCATAGATATCCTTACCAACACCCACAAGTTACTTAATCTCTCTTTCCCAGGCATTGCAGGAAACTGCTGGCTCTGCTTACACCAGGGACCTCCCCTCCCTCTGGGTATTTTCCTGCCGCTTAATGACACCCTTGGGTTTAACAGCTCCGTTAAGTGCCCTCCCGTACAGCCTTTCCCTGTCCTTCCTGTTCCAATGGAAAATATTACTTGCCTTTATTAGTGGAGATACCCCTGTCCCGATTCCTTCCTTCAATTATATTGCAGGAAGACAAAAACGAGCTGTACAATTCATTCCTATATTGGTTACGTTGGAAATTTCTACAGCTATGGTTACAGGATCCGCAGGACTAGGAGTTGTGGTCCAAAACTATAGAGATTTGTCCCAACAACTTATTAATAATGTACAATCCCTATCCTCCACCCTTCAGGACCTCCAAGATCAAATCGATTCCCTAGCGGAAGTGGTCTTACAAAACTGTAGGGGCTTAGACTTGCTTGCCACTAAACAAGGAGGTATTTGTTTGGCTTAGTAGGAAAAGTGCTGTTTTTATGCTAACAAGTCCGGCATTGTCCGCGATAAAATAAAAACTCTCCAAAGAAGATCTGGAGCGTAGCTGATGTAGCTGACCTGCCATGGCTAAAAACCCCCTGTGGACAGGATTCAATGGACTGCTTCCTTACTTGCTGCCACTTCTAGGCCCCATTGCTGGTTTGCTTGTTACACTATCTGTGGGTCCTTGTATTTTTAATAAACTGATGTAGTTTGTTCATGAACACCTTTCAACCATTCAGGCTCAGAGTGCTAAAAACCGCGAAATCTAGCCTGTAAATTTTAGGATTAAAATTTGCACAAAAACAAAAAGGGGGGAATGAAGGACTTGTGAAACAAGGAAGTTTCAAGAAAGGTCAGTTAGAAAGTTTCAAGAAAGGTCAATTTCTGGGAAACTGCAACTTAGCAGATAACAGGGAATAGCAGTTTGGAAACCCCCCTTGTGCAATGGTTAAGATAAGTAAAACTGATGTGTACTGAGATAAGTAAAACTGCTGTATACTAAGATAAGTGAAATTACTGTAAACAAAAACCCCCTTCCCCTTTGTATTCACTTGCTTAAGATAATTATATGGTTTTTGCCTTTAAATACTGCCTGTAACCCTTGTCCGGCACCTCACTCTCTCAGGAGGGAGGGGTCCGTTTTGCGCAAAACATAAATAAACCACCTCTTGTGCTTGCAAAAAAAAAAAAAAAAAAAGAAATAACTTGTCTTGGGAACAGGGGTTTTGGTGCTGCACATTAAGCCACCTGTTAGGATGCTCACACCCGTATCAGCTGAGTGCCTGGTTCCAGTCCTGGCTATTCCACGCTTACCAGCTTTCTGCTGATGGGCCTAGGAGTCCATGTATGATGTCCCAAGTACTTGGGTTCCTGCTATGCATGTATAGACTTGGATGAAATTCTTGGCTCCCAGTTTTGGCCTAGCCTAGCTCTGAATATTGTAGTAATTTGTTTTTTTAATTATTATTAGCATAAAAAGAAAATATTTCATGTATTTCATAGGTACAGTTCTAAGACATTAATCACACTTTCCTCCCCCCCTCCTTTAATTACCTACCTTCCTTCCTTTTCTTTAATTTTTGCAAAAACATAACTTCAGTTGACTTTATAATCACAGGCTTAGTCCACCACTAACTATAATATTCAATAAAGTAAAAAGACCACATGTCTACGGGAGTGTAAACAAGTTCTAAAAACAACAATCAAATCACAAGATGGCTGTTTCATTCCTATACTTTTTTGTATTTTATATTAACTACCACATATCTGAGAAAACATGATATTTGTCATTTTGGTGAATCAACCAGTGGGTAGAAGGTATCTGTCTTTCTCTTTATCTCTGTCACTCTTTCAAATATATAAACAAGTAATCTTTAAAAACTTAACTTTATAATAATCATTGATCCCATTTGCAGTTGATAAATGTAACAGAAATGTAACTAGAAAAAAATGTAACTGGAAAGTTCTTTTCCTCTAAATGTAATATTAAAGGATAGCTTTCAGACAGAGTAAAATGACTTCTGAAGATATAAAAATGAAGATGTGTTAGATTTTATTTTATTCATTTGATATGAGAGAACAAAGTAGATAGTACTGACTCAAAGAAAAAATCAGAAGAGAACAAATTTTTGTAAAATAGAAGAATGCTACATTGACTTGCAAATGGGGAAAATTAGATTTTCAAATGGAGAAAATCACTGAAATCACTGTCAGAACAGAACTTGCATATCCTTTAGTCACTTACAACTACTAAATAATTAAAGAAACCGCCCCAAAACAATGAACAGAACTAGAGTAAGAAAACCTGGAAAGTTATGGCATAGACAACGCATAGTTGGCTGTCAACACACACACAAAACATTTCTACAGCGATTCTCTGTGGAGGCTTGGTACAAACAGGCGATAATACCTCTTATATCTGGTGTGATAAAATATTACTTCTTTTTAGATGTTTTCAAAAACACCAAAAAACATGTCTTAGTGGTCTAGTCCTTCGTCTTTGTATTTGTCACTATCTCCAGGTTTGCATTTTCAGTTTTAATTATTTCTTTCTTATTAAGTCAAGCAAAAAAAACCTGAAAGGTAGATAAGCTGTGTTACTCAAAACCAGAAGGAGCAGAATACCTAAGAAATAATAAGAACAAATATAGGCAGAAGACTCAAAAACATTCATGGAAAATGAAAAGATAATGTATATCTTTCCATGAGTTTTTTGAAATCCCTTCATAGAGTTATGAATATAGCCTGTACTGAAAATATTCTACTTTGACAAGGGAGATCCCTTTGCAAAGTAGTCTCTATTAACTACAAAAAAGAAAATGGTGAAAATTAAATCAAGTAAAGCATAAGTGGGAATCAGTGATTCCAAACTAACCATCTTAAAATAATGCAGAGACCTGGTATTAAGTAAAAGTAGATTGATTTGGTCACACATTATATTATTCGGTCAGCTGATTGTTTTTGTTCTGCTATATGGACTCAAATATCTCTAAGGATAAAATCAAATACATGGAAATAAATGGAAGCTGATGAGATTTATAAAAAGATGAAAATATATTTTGAAATCTCATTAAATGCAAGAAAACACACATAGATCATATTGACAAATGATTTTGCCTTTTTATATAGTAAATATGGGATGACATAGACTGCAACATTTCCGTGTCAGCAGAGTGAAGCAAAAGGGTGAGGGGAATGGGTAACACAATTGTGATTACACAGGTTGCCCAGTTGTCCAAGTGGATTTCCACATTTCAGTAAGGGTAATAGTGTCCTTGTAATATTTTTCATTGATCACTTTATCATCTAAAAACTATGAGAGTTTCTGGGCAAATATATTTTTTTCACTATTATCAAATGTGGGTGTAACTCTCCTAGAAATTGTTTGAGAAACCATCTAATCTATTCCTCTATCAAAATATTACTAAATTTTCCAAGAAATAGGAGAGAGTATTTGAAAGTGGGATGATGAATATTTGTCACAAACTGTAGTGTCCAAGGCAGACACTGCTAGTTCAACTCAGCACTCATCGCTCAGCCAAGAGGTGGCCTCAGAATTCTCTAATGAGAGACTCCAGGCAGCTCCTACCAGTCCTCGGGGAGTTAACAAGCAAGTTCAGCCTGTGTTGCCTCCCCTGGCCTAGATGATCAATTATTGATTCTTTCCCACAGGGAATGGAGGCTGAAAGAACCAGTAAATCAAAACCTGGTCAGCAAAGACGACCAGTGTTATCTTCTACATTTTCATAAGCACCTTTTTATTGGCTTCGCAACTGCCTTAGTTTAGGATTCATTTGGGTTTTCTAACAATTATTACTGATCCCTTGGAGACTCCTGCAGGGAGTCGGAGACAAAAAGAACTTGATTGATGTGAGTAGGCAAATGTGAAGCTCCTACTCAGTCAACACCTATATTTGGCTCCACACAATGGGAGGCCACTCTTCTAAAACCACTTAATTTCAGATTTAGTGATTTCCCTCCATGTGTATCTTTCTTTCCATCTGCATTCAGACTGTCTTATGTTAGCAGATATTACCACATTAAGTCAGCCCCTGATTATCACTTACTGAATACATTCTTGTTAGCATAGGGCATCCTAGCATACCAGCTTATCTGTTAAAGTCTGAAAAGTACAGAATTTCATCTTGATTCCTTGATATCTACGTTTTCTGTTGGTCTTCACTTTAAAACATAACAATTTTCAATGCCATGCTATGCTTTTTGTCCTCATTTTTCATTCTTTAATATCCTTTATACATATACTACATGCTTACAAGTACTTCAGTTCATCACAACTCCCCTTTCATCTTCATTTTCCATTCTTAGACACCCCAATAATTACAGTTAGGTAGTAACCTGTTGATCAATCATAAGAAAAGGCTAATGACACAGGTCTCACCCTAGATGGACAGCAGCAGTGATTTAAATGGTATACTTGACTGAGCACTACTCCTGTCACTAGTCTTCCCATCTCATAGTAATTCCATAAGCAAGTACTATACTAGAGACTTAGTCTCTACACGAGCTGTCTTGGAGGGTCAGCACTTTTCTTTCCATTTCTATTCTCTTCATTTCTCTTCTCTTTTCAAATATTTGTAAGGATCTAGAATGTGCTAGATGCTGCCACAGCAAGGACATGACAAAATATTGACTTTCAGAGACCTCTAGTCCACTGGAGATTACAGATCTCCAAAAAATAGCTAGAAGTTGAAGTGCCATGACAAGTGTCATTATATAAGAGTATTTAGAGTACTTAAAATGTTCAGTGGGGGCAAGACGAGGGACTGCTAGAACAATCTCGGTTTCTTCATAAGTACTGTCTTATATTTCTAAAACTGCATTATGAAGGTTTGAGTGCATTTTGTGTTCATTTATCCCCCGTCTTCTGTCCTTTCTCCTTGCGTTGGCCATGTCTTTCCAATTCTATATGCTGACGTTTTCTGGTCTGGGGCTTAATGAACCTAGAGGAATTGTTTCTAGGAAGGATAGCTGATTCCTAGATAAATGACTCACCTGCAAGCACTCCTTGTAAACACAGATCAGCCAGTTTATGGTTTAGATCTTCACTCTACCCTCCATGGAGCTCCCTCACTCTGGGCCACTATTCACCTATCCTAATCTTTCCAGGACCAGAAACTATGCCACATAGCTCACTGAAATGATTCAAACCCATCGATCCTAAACCAGTGTACTCTGCCTCTTCTTTTCCTCCCCTTAGAAACAAAGCCTCCTACACACATATTTCTGCCCCCCCCCTTCCATTAGCTATCAAACTCTGAAGATTATGAGGTGGCATGTCCCCTCATGGGAACTATGACCCACAAACTGCTTTTTTTATATGAAATTTTTAAGTTATTTATTTTAGTTGAGAGGGAGAAAGAGAAATCACCCATCTGCTTGTTCACTCACCAAATTCCCATAATGACTGGGGCTGCGCCAGGCCGAATCCTAGAAATGAAAATCTAATCCAGGTCTCCCACGTGGATGGCAAGAACCCAAATACTTGAATACCAGGATACACACTGGTAGGAATTTGGAGTCAGGAGTGGAGTTTGGACTTGAACCCAGGCACTATGAAATGATATCTGGGGGTTCCAAGCAGCAAATTAACTTCTGTGCCAAATGCTAGCCCTAATGATCTATCTTTGCTGGTGGGTATTTCTTGAACTGTTGTTGACTTTATTATACCTCAAATTTTCTAGGAATATGTCTCAGATTTTCTATAAATATACCATACTTCAAAACATTCCCCATGTCTCATGCTCCTTCCCACTCTTCCTTATTGTCCATTCCATTTTACTTTAAGAGTATAGATTCTATGACTAAAATTTAAAAATGTTGTCAAAAGTTGACCCTCCCATGGCAGGTGCTGGGGCACAGAGGGTTAAGCTGCCACCTCTGATGCCAGCATCCCATAGGAGTGTCAGTTCAAGTGCCAGCTGCTCCACTTCCAATTCAGCAAGTGGCACAATATGGCCCAAGTTCTTGGGCCCCTGCCATTCACATGGGACACTTGGATGAAGTTCCTGGCTCCTTGCTTTGGCCTAGGCCATTCCCAGTTCTTGTGGCCATTTGGGGAGAGAACAAGTGGACCGAAAAATCAATCAGTCAATCTCTCTAACTCTGCCTTACAAATAAAATAATTTTTAATTTGTTTTTATTTATTTGAAAGTCAATTACAGTGAGGCAGAGGCAGAGAGAAACAGGTCTTCCATCTCCCCAGATGGCTGAAATGTCCGGAGCTGTGCCCATCCAAAGCCAGGAGCCAGGAACTTCTTCCAGGTCTCCCATGTGGGTGCAGGGGCCCAAGGACTTGGGCCATATTCTGCTTTCCCAGGCCATAGCAGAGAGCTGGATCGGAAGTGGAGCAGCCAGGCCTCAAACCAGTGCCCATATGGGATGCAGGCACTACAGGCGGCAGCTTTACCCACTTCGCCACAGCTCCAGGTCCAATTAATTAATCTTAAAAATAAAGTTGACCCACCTTCACACAGACACATGCAGTTCTTGTCAACACTTCCAAGATTTCCATACTCTTTATGCTTTTTGGAGTAACAGGGAAGTCATCTCTTTGCAACAAGTGAAAAACAATTTTATAGTTACTGATAAAATTAATGATGCCTTCAACTTTTTAATAAATGAATTCTATCTAAGTAGTTCTTGTTTTAAAGCTCAGAATCACAAGTGAAACAAAGTTGTTTGTGAAAGCAAACAAGGGACTTGGAAGCATATGGATACACACATGCACAAAGAGGGACTGGGCTACAGGAAGATATTATAATGAAGTGAAATGTGCTCAATCCCTTCAAATGAGGCAGTGACAAAGTTGTACTCCTGCCTTTCCCTGTTAATTTGGAAAAAAATCACAGTCAAGTAAAGATCAAAAACATTCATTTAGCTTGCATTCTAACACATTAGCTAAACATACAAAGGGTTTTATGCCCAGCTAGCTATAAATTGAAGTGAAAAGCAAAGCAAAAGAATAGTGAGCAGGAAAAGAGCCAGCCTTCTGCATTATACACAAGGATCCCCTCTGGATGTCCCAGCCTACTGATACTGAAAAACAAACACAGCCCAGCGAATGTGAAAAAGAACCTATTAAGCCAAGAGAGTGTCTAACTACCCACTGGTTTCACATGTTCAAGAGCCCTCAAGGCTCCTTCAAGGGTTTCTTAAAAAGAGCAATGAAGCTAGAAAGCTAGACTGGGGCAAAGGATTCCAGGGAGGTTCAGAAGTAACCAAAGGCAGAAATGCTTTCCCACTGCCATCGTTCATTATATTCAAGTGAAGTCAATAGGAAAATATCACAGTCCTCACATGAAATGAAAATAAAATGAATCATCAACCATCACTAAAATAAAAAGTCAGAAATAGGTTTTCATGATCAAGCAGTCATTGCCACCTGAAAAATACACTCTACCATGTCACATCCTACAAAGCCCACTAGGAGAAGGGGACTCAGGATTGTGAAAGTAGCAGTTTTCTACTTCATCACCAAGCAAGTGGAGCCCTAGTCTGGATCTATAAGGACAAGTTACTTTGATGGGATTCAGTAGTTTGAAAAGCATCTTAGAAGAGAAATAAAGTGAGCGTATGGGCCACTTAGATTTCCCCGTCACAAGTTGGATGGATTTAGGCAAATTGTTTCATCTTTGTGCCTCAGTAACTGCACATATAAAATGGGAATAAAAATTATTTCACTGCCCTCTACATTTCAGATTAAAGGACATTGTTAGTGGCTAGGCCTACACAATTGACAATTTTCTCCCAATTATATACAATTTATTAACATGAAATCACATTACTTAAACTTGGAGGAAGTACAAATTATACCAAGTAATTTTCTCTTTCAGGGCCGGCACTGTGGCATAGTGGGTAAAGCCACCGCCTGCAGTGCCGGCATCCCATATAGGTGCCAGTTAGAGGCCTTGGCTGTTCCATTTCTGATCCAGCTCTTTGCTAAGGCTTAGGAAAGCAGCGTAAGGTGGCCCACGTCCTTGGGCCCCTGTACCCACGTGGGAGACCTGGAGGAAGCTGCAGGCTCCTGGCTTCAGATGGGCTGAGCTCCGGCCTTTGCAGCCATTTGGGGACTGAACCAGTAGATGGAAGACCTTTCTTTCTCTCTCTCTCTGCCTCTCCTCTCTGTGTAACTCCGACTTTCAAATAAATAAATAAATCTTTGAAAAATAATTTTCTCTTTCATGGAGCAATGCCTCTTTATTGCCCTGTATCATCTCCCAACAGGTATCTTATTTATTGTACACCAGGCATCATGGGAGATTTTAAAGTGATAACTTCAAGTCTAATGCTAGAGGTCAAAATAATATGGAAATAGTGAAAACAAGAGTTGTATTTAGTATCATAAACAATGGAGGGGGAAAAAGGCCATTAGAGTTTTAGGGCACAACACTCCTAGCATTCTATACTTTTACTTATATTCTGAGGTACAAGTATGTATATCTATTGCATGGGATTTTATATTCATCTTAAGTGCTTTGTGCATATTAGCCTTGACTTCCCAATTAACATCAGCTCCTTGGTAACTGAGAATAGATATCACACAATGCTATATAAATACCAACTGATGATCTACTTCTCATCTGTTATAGGTAATGATCCAGTTCTCACCTACTGTAGCCCCTTTGGTAATAACCTGAAGGATTTTTGTTTCTTTCAATACTCACAGGATGTCCACACCTGGCATCATTCAGCAGGCCACCTTGGGTGAAACACTCAAGCTGACAATGATTAAAGTCAGCCATCTAATGGGAAAAGATCACTTTGGACATTTTCTCTTTCATCAGTTGGTAACTCAGGACTGGTAAAATTAACCATAGCAAACTGTGGGTCATGGATTATAATGAGCTGTTAGAACTACCAGAAAATATAAATTTTATTATTGATAAAATAAATATTAAGCTTACTTTAAGCTTAATTGTCTCCAATTGACAAATGAATACATGTTTTATCAATTTAATATTCATTTCAAAACCATATAATTCAATTAGTTCTTATGTCTCCTAAGTCATTCTCCTAAACTTCTCACTGTGAAGTTTAGACATACAGAAAAATTGAGAGTATAGTACACTCATCACCAGTGTAGTCACTGCTTCGATTCAAATTTTATTTATATTTTGCCTTATTTATCATAGATATATTATGTACCATGTATTTTTTGATGAGCTATTTTAAGGTATATTTTAGACATCATGAAATGTCATCTCTAACTACTGGAGCAAATACACCTAAAATAGTTACTTTTCCAACTCAACTACAATTCCATCATAATACATGAAAAGTAATATTATTTCCTAATATCATTTAATATGCATTCTATATTAAAAGTTCCCTATTAACCAAAATTCATTTTATACATTTTGCATACAAAATTTTATATAGAATAATGTCTATTATACTTAAAAAAATCCAAAGATTCAACCAGAATTTACATTGTCCTGAGTGTGTTGTGATTTTTAGTATCTTTTGCTATACTGTTTGTACCCTCCATCTCCTACCCCCAATTTTTAATTTTTAAATGACAACAGATTTTTGAATATTTCAGGCCAGCTATTCTTGTAGAATGTATAACCCTTGGAAGTTAAGTCAAAAGATTATAATTATTTATTCATGTATTTTTGGCACTATTACTTCAAGGGTCATGCTTTGCTTTACTTCATTTTGCATCACAGCAGGTGCACAGAATAAAAACTATCACACTCCTAGGAATTTAATTCATTTAATCTCTTAGTTATGGTGTAGCCTCCTGATAAGTCTGCAGTAAAGATGTCCTCTATAATAAGTAAACAATTATACATATAAAATGTATAAATATATAATGTATATATTTCCTCCCTCCTCTCTTTTCTTCTCCCACTTTTTAGTTATTTCCTCTTTGTAAGAGTATATATTCCTTTCACCCTAAGAACCACTTTTGTTTTAGGCATATATGTATAATAAAACAAATTCAGTACCCCATAGTTCTATCAATCTCCTACAAAATCATTTGGTAGAATCAGGCTTATTCTCCAGTGGATTCCTTGGGAAGGGTTTGTGATCACATTAGTCCTGTCAATTTTCTTTCTTTTTTTTTTTTTTTCACTGCAAGTCAATCAAGTTATTTTCTTAAAAGTATAAAAACACATCTAAAAAAGGGACTTATTTCCAGTTGGAATGAGGAGAGAGTATCACCGTGACACGTAACATGCGTGGGTGCCAAGGATGAAGCTCTGCTCCCAAACCAGCGCTGGCTTTCATCAGCACCTGCCCTGGGCTCTTTAGTAAATTATTATTTGTGAGTTGCACATGGACAGAGTGAGCTTTATTTAAACCAGACTCATAAAAGTAGGGGTTGTACATCTCCGGGTTCACAAAATATAATAGGGCTCTAAGGAAAAGAATCTTGTCAGTCCTAGGGGACTTTCCTCCCCAGGAGTTGATTGGTCACTTTCTTTTTATACAGCTGGGCTCCCAGCCGGTAGGTCTTATATTCCAGTCTCCTCTTCTCCTCTTCTTTTTCTGGACTTCTGGCAGCAGCTCATACATCCGTTTAGACCTCTGAATCATTTCCTTAGTCCTGTCAATTTTCAATCAACTTTTCTATAGCCTTGATACCATAATTCCACATTGGGTAGGAAATCCTTGACTTAGATTTTTTCCCTTAGATTTAACATATTTTCCTCTACATGTACTGTGTATGTTCCTATCAAGAAGTCTTATGCCAAACAGATTATTTACTTTTTTAAATAATTTATGTTTTTAGTCATTATTGATATTTTTGCTTTTGAACTGGATCCACATAGAATAGTTTCTTCATTTTATCTTTAAGTTTTACTTAAGTTTATCTTTTGGTAATCTTTTGAGGATTTAAGAATATATCTAAGAACTGACCAAGAGATCTTATCCATATGTGGATTTTATTTCTTCTCATTGTGTTAAAAGAGATTCTCTATTCCTTTAAATATTATTCTGTCATTTTTTCATTCTCGAGCAACTTCAATTATTCATATTCTGAATCTTCTTTGTTTTCTAAACTGATCACTTTTTTGTGATACTTGTTATCTTTTATATTTTCTTTAGACACTTTTTTTTGAGAGTTAGAGTTACAGACAGTGAGAGAGACAGACAGACAGAAAGTTCTTCCTTCCGTTGGTTCACCCCACAAATGGCCACTACGGCCGGAGCCGCGCTGATCCGAAGCCAGGTGCTTCCTTCTGGTCTCCCATGTGGGTGCAGGGCCCAAGCACTTGGGTCATCCCCCACTGCCTTCCAGGGCCACAGTAGAGAGCTGGACTGGAAGAGGAGGAACCAGGACTAGAACCCGGTGCCTGTATGGGATGCCATTGCCGCAGGCGGAGGACCAACCAAGTAAGCCACAGCAATGGCCCCCCTTAGACACTTTTCACTGATGTTTTATATATTCCTTATTTAATTGCTTTCAGTTTTCTTTTTTAAAGATTTTAAGTATTTATTTGAAATTAGAATTAAAGAGAGGCAGAAACAGAGATATCTCATTCCCTTGTTCACTCCCCAAATGATCACAAAGGCCAGAGGTGAGCCAATCCAAAGCCTGAAATCAGGAGCTTCTTCTCAGTCTCCCACTTGGATGCAGGGGCTCAAGGACTTTGGGCCATCTGCTGCTGCTTTCCCAGGCACATTAGCAAGGAGCTGGATCAGAAGTGGAGCAGCCAGGACTCGAACTGCTGCACCTATGGGCTGTGGTGGCTTTATACGCTATGCCTCATCACAGGCCCCACTTTATTGCTGTTTTCTATGCCTCTAATTCATCATAGGTATTCTAACCCTGATCATTTATTAAATATTTAATCTAGTGTCAAAGCTCTTATATTTTTATGATTTTCTTCAAGTTTTCATCGAGTTTATAAAATTTCCTGTTTATATCTTACTGAGGTTATTTTAAATCTCTATTTTATCTAATGATATTTACATTTTTAAGTTACACTTTTTATTCTTATTCCTGTTGGCAGCTGTTGTTGTTAATAGTATTTTGTCTGGGCCGGCGCCCAATAGGCTAATCCTCTGCCTGCAGTGCCAGCACCCCAGGTTCTAGTCCTGGTCAGAGCGCCAGATTCTGTCCCGGTTGCCCCTCTTCCAGGCCAGCTCTCTGCTGTGGCCCGGGAGTGCAGTGGAGGATGGCCCAAGTGCTTGCCCTGCACCTGCATGGAAGACCAGGAGAAGCATCTGGTTCCTGGCTTCGGATCAGCGCGGTGCACTGGCCGCAGCATGCTGGCCACAGCAGCTATTGGGGGGTGAACCAACGGTAAAGGAAGATCTTTCCCTCTGCTTCTCTCACTGTCCACTCTGCCTGTCCAAAAAAAAAAAAAAAAAGAATAGTATTTTGTCTGCCATAATTTTTGAGTTTCATATTCTTTTATTCCTATATAAATTCCGTAAGGATATTGAATTTTCTTTAAATTCAACATTAATTTTTATTATAACAGCAGCCATTCTAAACAGAGAGTTTGCTGAAATTTATCCAGTTTCGTAGTTTGATAGCACCTTCTGTTGCTATGATAAAGCACAATCTCTGTGATAAGCAGCTCACTTTTCAAGATTTCTTTCCATCGGCCTTCTGATTCTCAGCTACTATGTTGTTTGTGGTAGATTTTACCTTCTGTTTCTTCCTTCTACCCCTTTGCCACCATCTGTTCAGGGGTTCCTCCTCCTTCCAAGGTGCTTCCCTTTCTTCCAGAAGTATCACTTTTCAGGACAGCTCAGTGTGTTCAACAAGTCCAAGTCCCTTCCGCAGAGTCAGTGCTGTGTACTATCACATCTAAGATCTGTTCTGACTTGCGGGAGGACCCTTTCCTCCTAGGAAAGAGGTCTGGTTGGGTTTATCTGGGTTCTGCTCTCAGCAGAACCTCATAGCACTCCTCTCTCTTCAAAGCAGTTGTTGTCTTCTTGACTCCTGTCTGTAGAGGTGACTCATTGGTTTAGGGCATTCACTCGCACTGCTACATGTGCATTTAATATTTTAGTATTCTCTGCCTCCTATGTAGCCATGGTTATGGCATTATCAACATTTTTTGTGGGGGTAGATTATACTTCAGTCTTCTGTCATGTTACCACTGATCCTGTTACCCAGAAGTCTTTTTCAATGTAGCTCACAAAACCTTGTCCTTGGCCGGCGCCGTGGCTTAACAGGCTAATCCTCCGCCTTGCGGCGCCGGCACACCGGGTTCTAGTCCCGGTTGGAGCGCTGGATTCTATCCCGGTTGCCCCTCTTCCAGGCCAGCTCTCTGCTATGGCCCGGGAAGGCAGTGGAGGATGGCCCAAGTGCTTGGGCCCTGCACCCGCATGGGAGACCAGGAGAAGCACCTGGCTCCTGGCTTCGGATCAGCGTGATAAGCCGGCCGCAGCGGCCATTGGAGGGTGAACCAACGGCAAAGGAAGACCTTTCTCTCTGTCTCGCTCTCTCACTATCCACTCTGCCTGTCAAAAAAAAATTAAAAAATAAAAAATAAAAAATAAATAAATAAAATAAATAAAAACCTTGTCCTTAAAAAAAGTCTGTTCTTAACCTGCTGAAGAAATCACAGCAGTTATCCTGCAGAGTGCAAATAAGTACCATATGGATTGACCTGATTTTATCATTTTGTTTAGCTTCTTCATGAGTTGCAGTGGGAAAATTTCTCAGGACCTTGCATTTCAATAAATCACTAGTTTCACAAATTCTCCCTTATTTCTTACTTGGAGCAAAAAAAAAAATCAAACAAAAACAAAAAAATACAAAAAAACCAACACCTTTCTTTTAAATGCAGAGCATTATAGGTAATCCTTGGTTTTGATCCAATTCATGTGCATATCTTAGGATCTTAAGTTTTATATCAAAAGATTTATAGTATCTCAATAGGAATTATTTATCTTCCTTACACAATTTTAGTAACAGCTTAATAATACTAGCAATTGCTAACATTTATTATTTGTTGTTAATGGTGGTATAGATGGTAATTGCTAGTGCTAAGGCTATCTAAATGCTTTATAAATATGTCCCTAATCCTATAAGCAAGATTATATTACATCATTTAGCAAGACAAACTAAAGTTCAGAAAAATTAAGTAATTTGTGCAATGCTACATAGGTAGTTAAATGGAAAGAATATGGAAAGACTCAGTTATTAGCAGTGTGGTTTCATAGCCCTTTCCACCTTCACTGCTGGACTGCACTGGTTCTTCATAACATTCACTTTGTTACACAAGAATCATAAATCATTTTTAGAACACACATGTACATTGGCAAGGAAAGAATGTAACAGATACATACCCATCAGATTTAGGCAAGCAAATGATCAAGCTCACATGTATATTAGAATAAGTTTCCAAAATTTTACCTTTAAGGCTTGAGTTGAAGGTATTATAAGTGGCAAAGGTAATAGTTGTTAAACAGACATTAAAAAAAGTATAAAATAACAAAATTCGAAGCCAAAAAAAATAAGCAAAGAAAAAAATCTCTGTCAAAGTAGTAAACCAAATAAAATATATTTAGCATTAGGAAATGCCTTTGGCACCAAGTAATATAAGGAGTCAGAGTTAGTGAACCCCTTTTCTTGTGAGCTGTACTAAGGTGAAAAGATTGAGGCACAAGAGGACTCTTCCCAGAGTTCTAGTTTTCTCATCCTTATCTGCTTGGCTCTTGGCATGTTACTTAAATCTCTGTGCTTTGGTTTCTGAATCTGAAAATATGATAATGTAATAAATAGCATCCACATCCTAGATTTGTTGAGTGATTGAATGAATTAATACACATAAAGCAGAAGAGTAATTGATATATGGTAAACATTAAGTGGCAGCTGCCACTACAATAGGAATCCTTCCAGTTTGTCAGATTTACTACTCAACATTAAACTCAATTTATCCTTCATTTCCATGCACAAGAATCAAACTCCTATTGTGTACTGCATAGGGAAAGTTAGGAAATCAAGCAGAACAATAAACAACATTACAAGAAGCAAGTAATGCTAAGGTTAGTCTTGTATCATTATTGAAACTCAAACATTCCAGCTTCATGGCTCTTTTTTCCCAGCCAAAAAGTACTTTCATTATTTTTCTCAGCTGTAAATCTTCTGTGATTAGAGACTTTGCTCAAAATCCATGGCAAACTCCATGATCCCCAAAGTTTTGTTCATCTTATTTTTTTATTTTTTTTGGACAGGCAGAGTGGACAGTGAGAGAGAGACAGAGAGAAAGGTCTTCCTTTTTGCCGTTGGTTCACCCCACAATGGCTGCTGCGGCCGGCGCGCTACAGCCAGCGCACCGTGCTGATCCAAAGCCAGGAGCCAGGTGCTTCTCCTGGTCTCCCATGCAGGTGCAGGGCCCAAGCACTTGGGCCATCCTCCACTGGCCTCCCAGGCCATAGCAGAGAGCTGGCCTGGAAGAGGAGCAACCGGGACAGAATCCAGCGCCCTGACCAGGACTAGAACCTGGTGTGCCGGTGCCGCAGGCGGAGGATTAGCCTATTGAGCTACGGCGGTGCCAGCCCCATCTTTTTACCTTGAAATACCTGCTCTCCCTTGAAAATTGCTTATATGGTCCAGCATTTACTAATATGCTCTACTGTCTTTCTCACCTCTTTAAGTATGTCTTTTGTCTGCTACTTTTTCATGTGTTTATTCTTTATATAGACATAATAAGTTTTGGAAAATTAAGACATTTTAACCATGCATAGAGTGCTTATAGCTAGAATAAGCTACGTTAATATATACTTATAGGTACTCAGTAAGTTATACTTATTTATCTGCTATTTTTTCTAGTTTGAGTAAAATTTGAAAAAGCTCAAAAATCTCATGCTCAGCTAGCCTTGCCGATGTATTGCATGAGACCAAACTCATCGCTTTAGGTAGTTTAGGATGCATAAGGCTGAGAGATGCAGATGATCACTGAAACTTAAAAGTCTGGAGTTCTCTGCAAAATTAGAAGAGTGGTGGTTTCCTTATGATATCAACCTCTGGACCTCACTGTTGGGATCAGCTGAGAAGTCATTCTCCTAAGGACAGTAGTTTCTGAGTTTTGAAAAATCTGAATCTTAGCTCTTGAGAATTCAGACTCTTTCCTGCAGACTTCTCCTGGTGACGTTCTAATAATAGAAGAGAACTCTATGCAGGAGCTGTTGATGGGATTTCAGTTACCGTTTACTGCATAAACATGTATACAAAGGCAGTGTGTGTTTTTTGTACGTAGAAAATAAATCAAGTTTGGATTGGATAGTGTTACTGACTAGTATTAAGCTATGGGAGCCAACTGTGCCCATCTGCCCATTTGAGAGAATGAAGAAAGTGTATATGGGGGTGGGATACAGCAGGCCTCAGAACTCGGCCTTTTTAACTAGCACATCCAGGTTGTGGATTTACAGACTTAAGTGTTCCAGGTTTATCAAGTCTGTGTCCCAGTGACAGTTCTGTGCTGATGATATTCTTAAATAAAATGAAACACTGCAAGCCAGAAGCAAGACATAACAGATTTGCCAGCTGTGAGCATACTATTTACAACTGAATTTGGAACCCGAACAATTATCTGGTATAATTTATGACAAAACTCAAGGAAGCATGTTTTGACAGAGATCTTATTTTAAAAACTCAGAAGCATTCTAAGCAAGATTCTCTCCTCATCAGGCCGAGATGCTTTCTCCCTTCTTTGACCTGAGTGGGTCATGTTTTCTTGACTTGGAACAAGCAGGGACTAAGACAAAGGGGCTGTACTGATCCATTTTTCATTACTATAAGGAAATACCTGAGGCAAGATATTTCTGAAAAGGAAGTTTATTTATGTCAAGGTATTGGAAGCTGAAAAGTCTGAGACTTCACAGCCCCGCAGATTCAGCCTCTGATGAAGGTCTGATGGTGCATGGCAGGCATCACGGTAAGAGCTCCAGGGGAAGCAAATAGAAAGCCAAAGAGATCAGGGAGGTGCCAACTTTGCTCTTTCTGTAAAAACTCTCTGCGAGAACTACCTTAAGGTCCCACAGGAACACTTTGAGGGCAGGATCCCTGTGATCCGGGGAAGGACCTCCCCAGAGGTCCCATATCCTAGAAGTCCTGCCATTTCTCTCCACACTGAGGACCAGGAACTCAATACATGGACCTTTCTGAGACAAACACCACCCAAACCATAGCTTAAGCTTCAATCTACATAAAGATAATTGTTTCAATCTTTCTGAGAAGTATAGCCTTAAATGGTGCTAAGGAGAGTGGAACTAAAATGTTGCTATGTTCTATTGTTCTTGGCTCTGAATTAGTTTCAATTTGCACAAATAAAATATTTTTAGGTAGCTAAACTGTGTACATCATCAAGTGCTTTTTAGAAACAATCTGTTGTCTTTGTAGTAATCTTAAATTTAAAGGTTAGTCTGTGTTGTAAAACTGAACATGGAAACTAAAGATATTCTATAAATGGTTCTGATGGTTTTCATTAGTTATTTTGACAGTCCATGCGTTTGGTAGGCATGCATTTATTCAGTATATTAAAACTATTGCACAGCAGGTAAAGCCGCCACCTGCAGTGTAGGAATCCCATATAGGTGCTGATTCCAGTCCTGGCTGCTCCATTTTCAATCCAGCTCCCTACTAATGCTCCGTGGAAAGCAGCGGAAGATGGGCCAAGTACTTGGGCCCCTACATCCATGTGGGAGACCTGGAAGAAGCTCCTCGATCCCGGCTCCTGGCTTTGGATGGGCTCAGCTCAGGCAGGCTGTTGAGGCCACTTAGGGAGTGAACCAGTGGCTGGAAGATCTCTTTCTCTCCCCCTCTCTATTTCCCTCCCTCCCCTACTCCCTTTATTTCTCCCTCTGTCTCTGTAACTCTGACTTTCAAATAAAATAAATCAATCTTAAAAAAAAAAAAAAACTGCTACTCAAAGTGAAGATACTGATTTAGGAAATTGAACACGGTTTTTTTTATTACATAGTATAACATATTCATTGAGTTAAGCAGTAGAAATAGAAATATTTATGATACCACTTTTATTTAAGTAGTATAGACTCTATTGCGCCATTTCTTTAAGTCTCATTTTTGCATTTCATGTATGTCCAAGAGTAAAAATTTAGAGAAGTCATAGGACATGGAATTTTTTAAAAATAGTTTGTCAACTGCTTTGTTCTTCAAGGCTGTGTATTTAAGAGAAGAGGGTGAATGTGTTGGTACAAATAAAATTAAACATATCTGGTAATTTCTATACAGAAGCCAAGACATTTCGGGATGATATGAAAAATATCTAAGTGTTCATTATATTTGTTACATGGGTGTCTCATTCAATAAATGAGAGCCTGGCTCTATTTAAGAAGTGTGTGACTGAACCACAAAGTATGTTTGGAATGGATCAACTTACCCCATGTTGCTTGTATAAATTTAGAACTGAAAATCAAAATAGGTTTCCCAGAAACACCTGAATTATTAATTTCTCAACACCTTTCTTCTACAGAACTCTTCATAGAGTTCCTTCAAGAATTGAATAAAAAACACAGCACTGGATGACTACCTGATACCTTATGTCCCTCAAATAATATAATCTATAGATACTTGATATCCTAAAAATCAAAGCAAATGTAATACTGTAAAATTCAAAAACTCACACCTAAAATTAATGAAAATCAGAGTAGTCATAGTTTTATTTCTGAAGAATTATGTGATCCTTCACAGGCAATTCAAGACCAAGCTAATCACGTGTGATGTGTTAAGTCACACAATGCTGCACCCTTCCCACTTCCAAAAAATTGTGATAAGATTTGTCAAAGATTCAGGTTAAAGTGATATTACAAAGAAAATACAAGTTGCATTTCACCTATAATTGGTATTGTATTTGAGATTAATTAAGAAAGCAGTTATATTCATCCCAACAGTTTACACCATAGGTAGACCATGAAAGAAGTGGCCCAGCCCATGGCATAGGCTATTAGCTTTTTTTTTTTTCTTTTGACAGATAGTTAGACAGTGAGAGAGAGAGACAGAGAGAAAGGTCTTCCTTTTTCCATTGGTTCACCCCCTAAATGGCCGCTATGGCAGGCGCTGCGCTGATCCAAAGCCAGGAGCCAGGTGCTTCCTCCTGTTCTCCCATGTGGGTGCAGGGCCCAAGGACCTGGGCCACAGCAGAGAGCTGGACTGGAAGAGGAGCAACTGGAATAGAATCTGGCACCCCAACCAGGACTAGAACCCGGGGTGTCAGCGCCACAGGAGGAGGATTAGCCTAGTGAGCCCAGTGCCAGCCGGCTATTAGCTTTAAAATGTTTAGCTCACATGTATTGTAATGAGGTTACCATTTCCAGCATATTGTGATGATTAACTCTAAAACAATTGGATCACTCCTTTAAATGTATTCAGTAGGGTATATATTGCACAGTAATTTGAAACTAGCGACCATCCATTTTAAATAAATGCATGTACAATTTTACATTTTATTTATGTATCTTAAAATACTTTCATTATATTTCTTATACAAAATTCTATGCTCATATATGTTTATATTTGAAATTTCTATTGAGAACATATCATCAGATTTCCTTACAACAATTATATTTTCACCCTGACCTTAAGGCCCTATAATTTATACTTTAAAAGGTTTGTCTGGATTTTTCATTATAATTATTGTTAATATATAATAAAGATCAATAGATTTTCATTCTATATTGTGAATGTTTTTTAACCAAAAAAACAGAATGGAAGTACTTTTCTCATCAACATTGGTGTAAGTAGAAATCTTGATGTCCTAGGCAACAACATTTCAAGCTTTCCCTTTACTTGATGTATTTTTTAAGCATCTTGAGCCAATGGACCACAGCAACAATCTGCATGGGTAAGATGGAAGAGCAACAGGAGTGTGGAAGTATAGAAATGACATCTCTATTGAGTTCATCTAAGGCAAATAAATTTCAGGAAAGAGTACATAAGGAAATGGAAGTTATTAAAGTTGATTCATTTAAGACTATTCATAGGCCGGCGCCGTGGCTTAACAGGCTAATCCTCTGCCTTGTGGCACTGGCACACCGGGTTCTAGTCCTGGTTGGGGCGCCGGATTCTATCCCGGTTGCCCCTCTTCCAGGCCAGCTCTCTGCTATGGCCCGGGAAGGCAGTGGAGGATGGCCCAAGTGCTTGGGCCCTGCACCCGTGTGGGAGACCAGGAGAAGCACCTGGCTCCTGGCTTCGGATCAGCACGATGAGCCGGCCGCAGTGGGCATTGGAGGGTGAACCAACGGCAAAAAGGAAGACCTCTCTCTCTCTCTCTCTCTATCCACTCTGCCTGTCAAAAAAAAAAAAAAAAAAAAAAAAAAAGACTATTCATGCCAGGGTATTCCCAGAGTCTTTTTACTTTTTACACTCCCAGGGATAAAGGTTCCCTAGCTTGAACTGTTGGCATAATGTACAATCTAGAAAAGCATTCCGGAGATGTTTGGTTGGGACTGCTCATTATTAGTTGAAGGCCATGTTAAATGCAAGAATTTGCAGAAAAGAAAGAGGTACTGAGAACAAAGGTCCACCAAAGAAAAGCTCAACCATTATCATCACATTTTTAAATCTATCACTATTTTCTTACATATCAATGTGTTTTGAAATCTTAAGCAAGAAATTAATGAGTTCCCTTGCAGTTCTTGGGAAGAAATTGGACTAGATAATCTTACACATAAAAGGGGAAACATAAAATAAAGAAATTCTCAAACAGCCTGGGAAACTTTGTATAGAGAATCATTTGTTACATTTAGTGTTTACTATGCTAGCCTTATTTTTTCAGCTGAAGAAATACCAGAGGGTTTTACGTGAATCATCATTCATCTTATGTCTTGTCAAAACTAGACTTAATTACCTTTCCATCAATTATTTTAGAAACCACTTTGCCTCTAGCCTTGTATGTAAGTTGTGTTGGCATGGTTACCTAACACATTATTCTAAGTCTATTGATCCTTTAACTCTTCAAAGCAATAAAGTCCTTTTCCAATACCAGTCCAATCAAGGTTAAAAATTATAGCCCATGATATCAGTTTCTTAGACTAGATATTCATTATCATGATGAGACTTTTGAAACTAACGGCTAATTTCTCTAAATGGCTATTAAAGTTTCAACAGAAAATATTAAAGAGGGAATACACAGGAGGCATAGTCTTATAGAAGCTAAATTAACAACGGACCAAATAATGTCTTTTATAAATCTATCCACCGTCAAGATCACCATCCTACAAAAGTCCAGGGCTCAATTCTACAGAAATTATTCCTTCAAGCAAAGTGTGTTAGCAGGGCCAGCGCTGTGGCTCACTTGGTTAATCCTCCACCTGCAGTGCCGGCATGTTCTAGTCCTGGTGGCTCCTCTTCCAGTCCAGCTCTCTACTGTGGCCCAGGAGGGCAGTGGAGGATGGCCCAAGTGTTTGGGTCCCTGCACCCACATGGGAGACCAGGAAGAGGCACCTGGCTCCTGGCTTCAGATCAGCGCAGCGCTGGCCATAGCAGCCATTCAGGGGGTGAACCAATGGAAGGAAGACCTCTTTCTCTCTCTCTCTCTCTAACTCTGCCTGTCAAATTAAAAAAAAAAAAAGTGTGTTAACAGTACAAGTGCCTGACCCCATCCTTGCAGTACAAGTGCCTGACCCTATCCTTGCCACAAATTTCCCCCTGCAGAAAAGGCCTTCGTTGTTTAGATAAACAAGTCTCAGGAGTTTACTTTCTGAAAGGGGTATGAAAAGTTGGGTGATATTATAGTTGCCAGGCTTACATATATCATAAAGCAAAATATGAATATGAAAAACTTGTTGTATTCAAACCACATTTTGTAGAGCAGATATTTAGCTGCATGGTTAAAATATCTGCATCTTGCATGCGAATGCCTGAGTTTGATTCCTGACACCAGCTCCTGATTCCAAATTCCTGCCAGTGCAGACTCTGGGAGGAACTGGTGACAGCTCCAGTAGCTGAGTGCCTGCAATCCGCATGGGAGACCTGAATTATATTCCCTACTTCAGGCGTAAGCCTTGGTCAAGGCCTAGCCATTGCAGGCATTTGAGGAGTGAAACGGGAGCTAGGAACACATACATACAGTCTATCTCTGCTCTTCACAAATAAATGAATTAAATTAAACACATTTAACAGGGAAAGACCCCAGGATTTGGAACAAATGATGTTGTAACTATGTCATTTCAGTCACACATCATAGCTTTCCACATCTCAGTTATTTTTTGTCGTCCAGTGATTTTCATCTTGGAGTATAACTTCCCTGAAGGGGAGATTTTTAATGTCTGGAGTACTTTTTGCTTGTCACAATTCAGGAAGAGGCTGCCATTTGAATCAAGTTGGTAGCAACCATGTTACACAGCAAAGAATTATTCAGTAGAGCTGAGAATGACAAAGGTCGACATAGAAGCTGGAGATGTCCTGCCTGTCCTACCATTTTGAGGAACTGCTATCAAGGTAAAAGGGTAAAGATTTGAAGTAATCCATGAAATCATACAGTTGATAGTGTTATGACTTGTATGCTACTTATTCCCATTTACTTATTTATTTTTAAACATTTATTTATTTGAAAGAGTTATAGACAGAGGCGGTGTGTGTGTGTGTGTGTGTGTGTGTGTGTGAGAGAGAGAGAGAGAGAAAGAGAACAGAACAGAAGAGAGAGAAAGGGAAAAGGAAAGAGAGAGAGAGAGATCTTCCATTCACTGATTCACTCCCCAGATGGCCAGAGTTGGGCCAGACCAAAGTCAGGAGCTTCTTCCAGGCCTCCCATGTGGGTAGCCAGGACCCAAGAACTTGTGACATTATCTGTTGCTTTTCCCAGGTTGTTAGTAGGGAATAGGATTGCAAATGGAGAAGCTGGGACAGGAACTGGTACCCATATGGGATGCTAGCAATGCAGGCGGCAGCTTTACCTACTACAACCTCAGCCCCTGTATCTACCCTTTTTTAGGATATCTTGGTCCTCTCAATCAGCCTCTCTCTGAGGTTTTTCCCTTCACAATCTGCTCTCCATTTCCTCTCATGCTTCACTAAAGTATCATCATTAAACACCTTAGATTCTCTGTATATTTTTAGATGATTAAGGATCTGAGAAACTGTTTTGAATTGATGATTGAACATATAATTCTTGTGAACAGTTTAATATGTATCAAATGGAATCAAAGAATTGTTAAACATGAGTTTTGTGTTCATTTTTTGTAATTATTTTCAACTTGTGGGTGTCAGAATCCTAGGATTCCATGGAAGCATCACAATATAAACTTTGAGCTCCAAGAGCAAAAGTAGTACAGGCTTCTTTCCAAGACTTCTGCTTCCTCGTTAATTAAAACAACTCAACTTTTATTTATTTGACATATTATGGTCTTGGCAAGTTTTAATTTGACAAAAAGAGTTCTAGCACTAAGTAAAAAACTCAGAAAGTCACTAATATTCATGTTTCCCCATCCCCCTTCTTTTTATCCCCCCATAAATCAGCTCTGGAGCCTTAGGTGTCTCGTACATACAGTAAATACGGAAGTATGATAAATCCCAGAACCAGGTTTCTAATGATCAGTCCTGTGAACTTTCTGATCCTCCCTGCAGGCTCACAGAGAATATCTACATTTGAACAAGGGGCTTCATATCCTAATGCAAAAGAATTTTCAGGTCTGTAACAGAAGAAGTAAAGGAAGCATTTTTCATCCAAAATCATTCAGTATTTTCAAGTACTGTGAAGTCCGAGGCCACTGACTCTGCCAAAGTTTTGCATGAGGTGGTTGAGGTGGTCCAATCGTTACAATAAGGAGCAGACCTACTCCTTGCTGGTTTCTTCTCTCCAAAACATTCTCTTTTGTGGCAGAAAAATGAATGAACACAGTAAGGCCTCCAGGGTTGTCTTGTAGTATGGATCTTCAGTCTAACCTGGTCTTAAAAATCATCTGAGTATTTCGCTGTCGCTGTTGTTGTTGTTGAACTACGAAGACCTATGCCTCACAAACAGAGTCAGAATCTTAGTGCCGTGGTACAGAAATGTGCATTTGGCACAGCAAAAGCATAACTGGTGGCAAAGGGAATATTTTAAGTTGAGAAAAGTAGCTAATTGATTTGATTGATTTTTGATGGCTTTTGTCACTGAATCATTAAACGGTTCTAGTATCCTTTAGCCCATATTCTGTGCTGTCTACACAACATAAAGGATGACCAACTCTCCCTGAAGCAATGTCTGTGATGTTGCCATTGTGTCCTTTTCCACAGCTGGCTCGGTCCCAGCTGGAGCTTCAGGGCCGTTCAGACCAATGCAGATGCCACCTCTGCTTTTGGCATTCCTCCTACAGAATTTAAAACCTATCACCACAAATGCTGAATATCCATATGGCACTTTATGTCTGCACAATGTTTTATTTTCATTTTTATGGGTCATTTCTGCAAACAACTCTCTGAGGTAAATTCATGCCACCACCCTTAGATGATGGATGAAGAAACAGAGCCACATGGAAGGTCTGGGTCACCCAGCAGGGAGAAGACTGATTCCATCTCCCGACACCTGCTGCTTCCACCTAATCTACTCTATATTGCTGAGCTGGAAAGCTTCCATTTGCCCTTCCAGAGCCACTCTCCTCTGCCTAGGGAGCCTGACCTCTACCAAGAAACTCTCTTACCCTGTCTTCCATTTGAGATTGTATATTGCACAGCACTAGAGGGAACTTCATGGGTCAGGCATTGAATTTAGCACAACAGTTGAGATCCTGGTTGATAAATCCATATCCCCTATCAGAATGCTTTAGTGGGAGTCCCAGCTCCGCTTCTGATTCCTGCTAATGTGCACTCTGCAAGATAGCAGGCAATAGCATGAGTAGTTGGGTCCCTGACACCTACATGGGAGACCTTAATTGAATTCCCAGCTCCTGGCTTCAGCCTGGCCCAGCCTCAGCTTTTGCTGGCATTTAGAGATTGAGCCAGCAGATGGGAGATCTCAGTCTGCCTTTCAAACAAATGAAGATTAAATAAATTAAAATAAAAATAAATTTGAGGGTAGGAGGTTAGGGATGGAGTATTTATTTGCTCAGTCCTCTTCCAAAGGGGTCACTTTAAGAGTAGCTGCAACCCTGCTCCAGAAGTCACTGCTCCCGTCAAGGGCAGGATGGTCTTGGGGTTTATAACAATGTCTCATTCTATTTGTCCCTTCAGGCCCAAGGTTTTAATGACTCCTCCTTCCCTATTACTCCATGTTAAACACTCCTCAAACTACCCTGGGTACAATGCCATCTACTCTTGCTGGGACCCTACTAACACTAAATAATTGAACATTCACCTAAGGCTGCCATGAATTTGCAAGTATAGCCCGATCTAAGCAAACATGATATATGAAAATCCGAACATATGAAATCATAAAAATTTAAAGGCAAAGAATAATTTCATGGAAGCCGTGATGTTTCATTCTGAAGCATGTACACTAGCACGCGCACGCACGTGCACTCACACACACTTTCCCTCTACTGTGAACATAAATTGTAAATTGAAATTAGTTATTTCAAAAAAAATCCCTGAGGCACATGTGTGAGTAGCATTTGCTTCCAGAGTATTTTCTCTTTTAATTACCTATAAACAAACACACTGATTCATAAAATAAAGTATGCATGGATGCATTCCCTTTTGGAAGAAACAGACTCGTGAAGGGAAAATGGTAACAAAAGTTGGCATTTTATTTTCTGTATTATTTGGGAGACCAGCACAATCTGAACTCTGACTTATCTTTTTGATAAGGCTAGGATTGCTGGAAAGGTAAAGAGACATTTATTGGGCTGAGGTCCGTAGGTAATGCCGCCCATTTCTGAGCGCAGAGAGAGAGAGAGAGAGAGAGAGAGAGAGAGAGAGAAATACATCAGAGAAATGCTGCCTTTGAAGTCTGGTGGCAGCTTTATGGTGATTTATAACACACAGGATCTGGGTGGGAGAAGAAAGATCCTCCCCCATTACACTTCCTGTCACTGAGAGCCATCTGCAGCTCCACACACCATGAGGATGAGGGCCATGAGCCACCAGCCTCTGGCACCAGAGATAACTGCCGAGAACCAATTCTGAACCCAGTCAGCAAACAAGAACACCCACGGGATTACTCTTGGGAAGTATCTGATTCTCTGAAACTAGTATGAACAGGGTAGAGAGTGGGTGGAGAATTTACCTCTTAGGCATAAATTCAAAATCTGAACACTTCAGATATCCAACTTACATTATGATATTTTCTGCTATTTGGATGCTATTTTATTTGGAGTCAAAATCTGACCTGGAATGTCTTGATACTATTTATAAGCTGTTTGCTCCACTTAGCATGAATGAGCATAATTTTCACATCAAATATATTGTTTTGATGATTGGGCATTGGCTCAGTCCCTGATAGTGATGTTATAATATATATGACTTATGTGTCGTATGACCTTTATTAAAAATTGAGTGCTGAAGACAATCAGCCTCAAAGATTTAAGATAGGTAGACCTGTATTTTCCATGGAACACAGAGCTAGAAGTTTCTGGAATAGAAAGCAAAATGCAAGTTTGCATGGTTAGCTGGAAAGTCCTTTGTGTCCCAGCTATCCATTCCTCATGTCTGAGGGTCAGTAATAACTTACTCTCTAATTTCTTCTGCCATTATTAGATTGTAAATTCCACAGAGAGAAAACACGAAGGGATGGACATTTGATTCAGTGATTAAAATGCCTCTTGAGATGCCTGACAACATATTGGAATTCTTGAGTTCAAGTCCTGACTCTGGTTCCAATTCACTTTCCTGCTAATACATTTCCTGAGGGGCAGCAGGTGACAGCTTAAGCACCTTAGTCCCTACTGCCCATGTGAGAAACCTAGATTGAGTTTCAGGTTTTTGGCTTTTGTCTGGCCTAGGCCTGGCTGTTGTGAGCATTTGGGAAGTAAATCAGCAGATGGAAGCATGCACATGTGCACTTAGTTGCGTTTGTGCTTTCTCTTTTTCTCTCTCTCATATAGAAAAATACACAAATGCTTCAAGTCTAGAATATACCTACAGAAGATACTGTTATACTGGTCAGATTGATTAATACTTAGGGATCCAGGCTATGGACCAGTGATTTCCATTCTCACCATCAATGATACACAGGGTCACCTGTTGGATGGACATAAAGTAGACCAGGCTGCTTCTCTGGACCGTCTATCATAATCCTAAAGTGCTCCCAGCATTCCACAAAGGCTTGGTTTCCGCATTTGATAACACCAAGGCTTTGGTTCAGGAAAATGCCAATTAACAGTGCACTGTTGCCTGTAACCAAAGAGACATGAACTATCATCATGGCCAGAAATTGAGGTGGAAGGTAATGAGGACTGATGCACAGCTGTTTTCACGCAGTTCTGATTGTACAGTGCAAAGCAAGAGCCACCTACAAAAATCAGAGTAGCATTTCTAGAATTTTTGAAATGGAAGGAGGATCTAAGTAGATGCATGAGAAATGAAAGGCCACACATTGATTTGACCAAAGAACTCTCAATGCATAGACCAAAATTATGAGAAAGTAAATATCTGACTCAGCAATGGCCCAACAAACACCAGTGATGACACTTCCACCAGTGTGTGAAATAAACACAACAGTGAAGCAAGTGGATACGGCCACATAAATCTTCCTGCAGGAAGAGAATGAACAACTAGTTCTTTCCAGATAAGAGCGAAAGGTCTATTTTAATTTTTTGAAATGCTTTTAAAAATTTGAAACTTGCATATAAATGCAATTGAAACCACAGCAGAACACGATATTGTTTAATTTGACATTTTGGAAGACACTTTTTTCTAAGTTAAAAAATTTCTCTTTGTCATTGTAGCTTATATTTCCCAAATATTCCTGTATCTCATAATGTAGCGTAAATTCTATAGCACTAAAGGGAAATAGATTTCCTAGAAGTGTCCACTTATTTCCTCTAAGAAAGGAGCAATCAAAATGTGCCTAAGGACAAATCCCTTTGAATTGCTGGGTACTGATGAGGTTCCTAGTGGAAGTCACAAGTCAAACTTCACAAAAAGAAAGAAAAAATGAATTACTTTTCTGTGTCTCAGATTTTCTTCCTAACAGATGAACAAATCAGTAGAGTTTCTGCTCTATTTTATGCCTACCCCACTAACTAAATGAAGCTAGATCAGTAAATAGATCATTGCAGTGTGACTACCATCTGAAATGGCTTATACAAAAATTTCTATAAAATGAAAAGAGCTGAGAAAACATGTCTCATTCATTGTGTAAAATTTACAGTGTCTTTCATTCTGTTGACACACTATAAATTTTTGTTGAAATCTTACAATATATCTATCCATAAGAGCAATCTTATGCTCCATTGGCTAAATCAAGATGTATAAATTTTTGTAATACACATCAAATACTCTTGAAGCATCAAACCCAAGACATATTAAGTGGCCAGATGGGACTCAGAAGAGATAGGAACAGGTTACAGATGGCCTAAGTTAGTGATGTCAACAGAGAATCGAGCTTTTGAGAGCTGGAGTGACAGCTCATATGCACTCCTTGAAATGATTTCTTTTCTGCTGATTTAGGAATTCCATTTTCAAGTCTATTATGGCAACCACTCAGAAGTGTTTCTTTGAAAAGAGAGCATATTGCTTTCTGTCCATCTAACATTCAGTGGGACAGTGTTTGATGACTAAGATATTGAGATATAGTCCTGCAATCATGCTATCAGAACTGGTCAAAATTATTGTTTTCTTCTTCCTCTGGTATCAATAAAGATAACTAACTTGAGAACACATTTGCAGAACTTTGTTCACTAGGATAAGCTTGCTTGGAGGTCACAGTTAATTCTGAAATAAAATTCAAGGGAATAGTCCTTATTTAATTTCTGCTATTTTTAAATGTTTTTAAAGATTTATTTACTTATTTGAAAGGCAGAGTTACAGAAAGAGAGAGGCAGAGGCAGAGGCAGAGAGAGAGAGAGAGAGAGAGAGAGAGAGAAGTCATCCATCTGCTGGTTCACTCTCCAAATGACTGCAATGGACATGGTTGGGTAAGGCGGAAGCCAGGAGCTACATTCTGGTCTCCCACATGGGTGCAAGGCCCCAGTTACTTGGGCCATCTGCTGCTTTTCCAGGTGCATTAGCAGGGAGCTGGATAGGAAATGGAGTAGCCTGGATTCCAACTGGTGTCCATACTGGATGCTGGTGCTGCAGGTGGTGACTATGCCAAAGCACCAGCCCCAGTTTCTGCTATTTTAAATATTGCTTATTTACCTTTCATTTGGGAGAAAAATTCAAAAATAAGAATATAATAAAAAAGTGTTTATACAGCCTGTAACTAAGAAAGCACATGGGTTAAGAATAAAAAGTTCTATTAAAGATAACCATTATTAAGCACCACTTGGCTTTACTTCACCTCTCATTTAAACAAAATATTTCCTATGGTTTTCTGGTGTTTTAATTACAATAAATGACAACCTCCTCTCTAAAGATTCACGTTTCCATTATATTTTAAGAACAGTCACAAATTTGGTTGTAACTGAGATTTCTCAGTAGCTAAGTATCCCTTATCCAAAATGTTTAGCACTCAAACTGTTTTTGGATTCTAGTTTTTTGTTTTATTTTGTTCAGATTTTAGAATATTTGAATATTGAATATAATGAGATCTGTCATGATACAACCCAAGTCTAAGATATAACATTCATTTATGTTTCATATACATCTTACACACATAGCCTAAAGATAATTTTACACTATATTATTTGGGTGCCTGTATTTTGACTGTGACACATTACATGAGGTCAGGTGTGGAATTTTCCACTTGGGGCATCATGTAGGTCATGGGTGGGAAATGTCTGAACCTCAGTTCATATAGCCCCACAGAATCATTTGGTCTGGCCTTGTCAAGGCAATCACATATAACACTCAAAA
This sequence comes from Lepus europaeus, assembly GCF_033115175.1. Taxonomy (NCBI): domain Eukaryota; kingdom Metazoa; phylum Chordata; class Mammalia; order Lagomorpha; family Leporidae; genus Lepus; species Lepus europaeus. The sequence continues at coordinate 101,283,916 of NC_084835.1, forward strand.
TTCAAGAAATCTACCACAGGCTAACTTTTAGGTTAATATTTTTGTATGGCTCTCAGATGAAGTTATAAATACCCACATGGCCCTTGACAGCAAAAAGTTCCCTGCTCCCATGTAAGTGCTCAAAAGTTTCAGATTTTGGAGAATTTGGGGTTTTTGAGATTACTGATGCTTAATCTATAGTTGAACTTAAGAAAATGCTTTTCATCCTTCAAGGCACTACAGGTTGTCATAGCAAGTCAGTGTGTTTAAATATGGAACAAATGCTCCCAGCCATATGCTGTATTGATTTAGCATCACAATTTTAATGCTGGGATGTGAAAAAAAATAAATTACTCCTAAATTTCCTTGGTTTACCTGCACAAAAACAGATCTCTAAATGAATTTTAGGAAATATCTTGAGTAAAATAGTTCTGAGCTATGGATGAAATACATAAAATCACTTTAAAGAGATACCTAAATTAAGCAGTATTTCTCAAACCTGAGTGATGTGGGCACCTCTTTTAAGAGAAAAATGTAAAAGACCTCCATTGCTGACACATATTAGTCAAAAATGCATAAGCATACGATTAATTTATTTTTATTTTTTTAAAATTTTTTTGACAGGCAGAGTTAGACAGTGAGAGAGAGAGACAGAGAGAAATGTCTTCCTTCAATTGGTTCACCCCCCAAATAGCCACCACGGCCAGCTTGCAGCACCAATCAGAAGTCAGGAGCCAGATGCCTCCTCCTGGTCACCCATGCTGGTGCAGGGCCCAAGGACCTGGGCCATCCTCCACTGCCTTCCCGGGCCACAGCAGAGAGCTGGACTGGAAGAGGAGCAACTGGGATAGAATCCGGTGTCCTGATTGGGACTAGAACCTGGGGTGTCGGCGCCACAGGCAGAGGATTAGCCAAGTGAGCTGCAGCGCAGGCCTAAATTTGTTTTTAATTTGTATGAAATTTGAATCTGAATTACACTCAATGCAAACAGAGCTATAGAACAAAAAATATACAAAGTAACAACTTAATGCTACATATAATGTATCATATTGATATAGCCAGTCACAATGTATTTTATTAAAGAAAGACTTATACAAAAATAATTTGGGCTTGATTTGTCTGTTCTATATTGTGCCATTTGATTACTTATTTTTATTTTTCTTTGCTTTGATACTAATTTTACCTTTAAAATATTTTCTAGAAAACTTTTATTTAATAAATATAAATTTCCAAAGTACAATTTTTGGAGTATAGCATTTCTTACCCCCATAACCACCTGCAAACCATCCCATTTCCTACTCCTTCTTCCATCCAATTTTTCATTAAGATTCATTTTTAATTATTTTTATATTTAGAAGATCAACTTAGTAAATACTAAGTAAAGATTTCAACAGGTTACACCCACACGGACACACAAAGTATGAAGTACTGTTTGAAACTAGTTTTACCATTAATTCACATAATATAACACATTAAGGACAGAGGTCCTGCATGGGGAGTAAATGCCCAGTGACTTCTGTTGTTGATTTAACAATTGACACTCTTATGACATCAGTAATCACCCAAAGCTCTTGTCATGAGCTGCCAAGGCTATGGAAGCCAAGAGTTCACAAACTCTGACCTTATCTAAACAAGGCAATAATCAAAGTGGAAGTTCTCTTCTCCCTTCAGAGAAAGGTACCTCCTTCTTTGATGGCCCATACTTTCTGCTGGGATCTCATTCACAGAGATCTTTCATTTAGGTCATTTTTTGACACAATGTCTTGGCTTTCCAGGCCTGAGAAACTCTCATGGGCTTTTTAGCCAGATCTGAATGCCTTAAGGGCTGATTCTGAGGCCAGAGTGCTGTTAGGGTATTTGCCATTTTATGAGTCTGCTGGGTATCCTACTTCCCATATTGGATCTTTCTCTCCTTTTTAATTCTATCAATTATTATTAGCAGACACTGGTGTTATTTATGTGGTCTGTTTGACATTTTATCCTATCTTTATGATCAATTATGAACTTAAACTGATCACTTTAACTAGTAAGATGGCATTGGTACCTGACAACTTAATGGGATTTGGAATCCCATTGCACGTTTCCAGCTTTACCATTAGGGGTAAGTCTGAGTGAGAGATTACTTATTTTTAAAAATGATATATTTGATTTTATTGAAAAATCTTTTTCATATGGAATTAGTATATCACTAAATTTTAGGAGATCCACATATTTAACTTTTCTTATTAGCAAGTGATGACAAATTAATTGCTTCAAAGTCATTATGATCATAAATAAAAGTAGTAATGCAAGCATTAAAATCTTAAAGTTATACTTTTTAATAAGATGGCTACCCACATGATTCAGTATATGCTTTTATTGAGTTTTATCATTGATCTAAAAATTTAAAATTCAAATAGTCTCCTAATTCGAAGATCTTGAAGAAAAGGCCCACAGACATAAGTACAGGATACCATGGAAACGACTTTTGAAAAATAGGTATAAAGACACATCTTAACATTTTATCTGATTGGTTTTCTCTTTTGTGGCCAGATGAAGATCAGATGGACAAATGAAAGGATATATACATAAAGTGGTTGCCTCAGAACTGTAAAATAGATGTGACAGTGGGCCAATAGGAAATTAGAATACAGTTTTATATCTTTGGAAAGTGATTTAACTTTTCTGAGTTTCACACTTTTCCTCTGAAAAGGGATTAGAGGTAGTGTTTTATGATAAGAATAGTGACTGCAACAGCAATTAAATCATTCTCTTCCAAATAATTTGATTTGAATAATTTTAGGACAGCTAAGTGTAAGTCCTTCTGTTCTCATACTTTTGAAAATACCTTCCTCCTTCCTTCCAGCTAGCTGGAAAGCATACCTTTCTAAAATCCCACTTGCAAACACCAAAGTTTCAGTATGTCATCCTGTTTCTTTATTCTTAAGTAGAAATAAATGACCAGAAAGCACCAGTCACTTGAATAAACTCTATATTATGCTTGAGAAAGATAAAATTAAAACAGTATAATACATTTTAAAAGATCAACCTCTAATCTTAAAGAAATTTGATAAGATTCAATAACCCTAAAAATAAAATATTATGAAAAACAAATTTTTTTTAAAATTAAAAAAAAAAAAACACCTGTATGATTCACAAAGCTGATGGGATACTCTGGAATTTGGGGCTGGTGTTGTAGCACAGCAGTTAAGCTACTTCAGCAACATCGCCATCCCATGTCAGTGCCAGTTCCAGTCCTGGCTGCTCCACATCCTGTCTAGCTCTCTACTAATGTACCTGGGAAGACAATGGAAGATGGCTGAGGTACTTGGGTCCTTGCCACCCACATGGGAAACACGAATGGAGTTCCAGGCTCCTGGCTTCGGTCTGGTCCAGCTCTGGCTGTCACAGCCACTTGGGAAGTAAACCAGGAGATATAAAATCTCTCTCTCCCCCACTCCTCACCTCCAACTTTCTCTCTGCAACTCTTTCAAATAAATAAAAGTCCTTTTTAAAAAATAAAATTAAATGCCCTAGAATTTAATAAAACAAGAATTACAATTAAGTTAATTTTCTCCTAGAGAGAAATCAAATTATCTGCAAATTTTGGGTACTGGGGCTATCAGACCTCTAATAGCTTTTGATCACAAAATTGTTACTTGTTCCCTGCATCAGAGGCAGTGCCCCAAGATGGAGCGGGTTGCCCACATTGTTTATGCAAACATGAAGTCTCACGATGTGTAGTTCTTGCCTGGTCTGGGGTCCATGCTGTAGCTGGTCACAGAGCTGCAATATCTGCTCCCTTTAACAAACCTGTACCCTAAGACTGTAGTGGTCTCCCCTGTGAGATGTTTCACCTCTATCCCTGTAGTTCACAACTAGAGAGGAAACTGTATCTGTACAACCCATGTTTTGTATCTTGCAGCACGACCAGTTTTGCATTCTTATAAGTATTGTTGAGCTTTGTTCTGAAAATCAAAGTCACTTGGAAATCTTTTGATCTTTTAAGGTCCTGCTTCTAAAATTTGCTACATAGGAAGAGAACATCATTCAGTTTATAGCTAATTATTTCTCACTGTGCATGAAAGACTTTTCTGAGTACTCCATCCAATGTCCCACTAGTTTTGGGTAGAAACAGCCATGATTCTATCTCTGTATAGGTAGCTAATATCGTAACCTTGGATCCTTTCATTTCCCCTAGACAGTTTGCTCACACACACACTGCTCAGTATTCTCATGAATGCCTGGGAAGGACTTGTTGCTGATATCTGGAATTTTTTCTCTACACTGATACTCTGTTCTATGAACTGTAGCCACATTTTTCTTCTCCAAAGCTAAACTTTATTCTCCCAACAGTGCGAATTTTCTGGGCTTGTCCTGGAAGCTCCCTCCATGGCATACAACTAGGAAACTCTCTTAAGGAAGTAAACTGAGGTAATTGCATGGCTCACAAGTCTTGCTTTATGTCACTCAAAGATCACAATCCATCATTACCTGATGGCATTGTCTTGAAAACTGTAGTGTTAGATATGTTGTCTATTTTTTTTTCCCACCCAGGAGGGTTGATCCTGTTCCTGTTACAGTATCCTGACTGCCAGTGGACATGTTATCATTTTATATGTACAACTATCATATAGGGTGGGCATTTGGCCTAATAGTTAAGATGCTATTTGAAACTCCTACATCCTCTATTGGAGTGCCTGGCTGGGTTCAAGTCCCAGGTGTTCTCTTGACTCCAACTTCTTGCTAATGCACACTGGGAGGCAGCAGTGATGGCTCAGGTAGGTGGATCACTGTCACCCATGTAGGAGACCCAGATTGAGTTACTGGCTCCCAGCTTCATCTATATAGACCCAGTTGTTGTGGGGAATGAATCAGCAGATAAATGTGCTGAACATGTTTCCTCTCTCTCTCTCTCTCTGTGTGTGTGTGTGTGTATTTCAAGTAACAAAAATAGAATTGTAGCTTCAGTTGAAATATTTTATCTCATATTTTCTCTTAGGGTAAAATAGCCTCTGGTAAAATTAAATGAAAGGTGACTTTTAGCCATTTCATTTTTAGCTTCTATGTTATATAAATTTTTATTTTTAATATTAAACCCACATTTTAAATAAGATTTAATTTCATTTATACTTACATAGTTACATGATTTTTACTTGAACTTAATAAAATTATATGGTTGTTTCACTGCACTTACTTTTTCTTCTCTTCATGCACTACTTTTCCCTCTTTTCTGCTTACTTTGTATCTTCCAATCCTGTATCTTAATAATTTAACATGAACATTTCTCCAAATTTATATACTGAGTGCTGTGACCCCATCTGGTCAGTCACTCAACATCCACCTGGATGTGGACACCTCCTCTAATGTAAGTGTAACTTATCTCACTAATCAAGTTTGGAATTTGGAGGACCCTTCCACTCCTCTGACTGAAGTCTACAGATTAAAATTTCCTATTTCTTTTCTTCCTCTTGTATTATTTGTTTTTCAAAAAACTCTTTATTTATCTCATTGAGAAGCTAAGAGAGAGTTGCAAAGAGAAACACTCCCATTGGCTGGTCCATTCCCCAAATACCATAGCAGCTGAGAATGAAACTGGGACCCAGAGGCTCAATGCAGGTCACCCACATGGGTTGAAGGAAGTCAATTACTTGAGCCATTACCTGCTTCCTCAGTGGAGTTTGCATTAGCAGGAAGCTGGAGTCAGGAACTGGAGCCCAGTATCCAACACAGATCCTGGCTATGGTATACCAAATCTTAATCAGCGTGGTAACTGCTATACCCAATGGCTCAACACCCTGGCATATTTTTTTAAAATCTTCCTGACGCTCCTATAATTTATGTTGGGCCTTTTGCATTTTTTCTTCAAATCCATTTCTATTTTATTTTCATCTCTTTAGTTATTTGCTCTGTGCACTGGAGCTATTTCTACTTCATTATTGATCACTTTCTTTTTATGATTAATTTATTCTGTTTTGTTTATTATGTCATTATTTCTCAAACTACATATGTGTATGCATTTGGCATTCACTTATGACATCAACAAAATATTCCTCCAAGTATCACTTCATTGTTAAATGTGCAAGCTTTAATGTAATATTTCCATCACACATTAGCCCTATGCATTCCAACTTTATTGAGTTTTCTCATGAGTAAATTAAGATAACATTTTAAAATTTTAAACGTGTGTGGTTTTGTTAATGAGCTCTTAATTGTGGCATCTTCAGAAAATGAGATGTGTGTGACACCAATTCATTTCAAGCTTTTGTCCCACAGAGACATCTTCATTCTTCTGTGAGACACATAAAACTGCCTTTATTCCTGAGGGAGACCCAGAGAGCATTGTCTCACCACCAGTTCTTGTTATGTCATTTTACTTATCCCTTCTTTTATCTCATTAAACAGAGGAATTGATTTGCTTTTATATTTTATATGATAATTATAAAATCCTTAGCTGTTGCCTGGTTGATTGTATAGTTGGTTGCTTCTGCTGAACATCTCAAAGCTGTTTGCTTCCACATTTACTTCTCAGAAGGCTTAACTTCCATATTAGTGATTCCCAGACTTCAGTGTTTTGTTTTTGAGAATTAGCCTTATTTTTCTACAAGCTTGCCAACACATTTATTTACTGATGCACTGAATTTTCGTCATTGTTATTAAATCAGTACTAGATCTGAAAGTACTTTAAACTAGAAATTGGCCATGCTTTTCTGATAATCTAATATTTTATCTTCCAGGCCAGCTACACATGTCTTCAGAGCAACAGTGCTCTCTTTCAGCTTCTCTGTTAAACTGCTTAATTGTAAAGTCATGGTTTTTTGTTTGTGTTTTTTTGTTTGTTTGTTTTTAACCAAAAGAAAATGTCTGTCTGCATCATGTGAGTTTCTCCATTGGAGTCCATACTTTTCTTATTCAGATTGTTGTCTGTTTTCCTTAGTAGCTCTAGTTCACTATTGTGGAAACTGCCATCGAATTGATCTTGCTCTTTGGCTATTAGTCTTAGGACTGTTTATAGATGTTTTCTAAGGGGTGATATTCCCACAAATGAGGAAAGACAGAATTATGTGTCTATGTCTTTGGGCTTGCAATGCAGAAACCCCTTGGCAGCCATTCCCTTCTTAAACCATCTAGAGAAATTCTTACAAATTTTGAGTTATCAATTATTATTCTGATTTCAGGTTAAGAGGGCTTTGGTTTACCCATTTTGATTTTTCTAGACACTTGGGGTCCAGTAAGCTTGTGGATTGGGTCCATTGTCCAACCTTCCCCTCAGAGATCCTCAGGTTATAGACCTGACCTAGGGGGATCAAGCTCTCCCTAGGATCAAAAAACATTTGTTCCTAACCTGGGCTCCTGGTGGAAGGATGTAGATACCCCTCCAGCTTTCAAAGAAACTGTGAGCCAGTTCTGACCGGGTTGGTAAGAGGCTCCACTCGCACAGAGACTCTCACAGATCCCAGGAGATACGTTTCAGAAGTGATATTTCAGAATCAGGAAGGAACCAAGGGGAGAAACATTCTTGGAACACCCATTCCCCTGGATCCTTTACAGACCTTTAAGTAGGAGGAAGTTATCAACCAGCTCACACAAAGCTATGAAATTCAATCTCATTAGCTAAGTTATCATAACACATAATACAAATCAAAATAATTACTCAGTTGGTCAAATGAATTTTTTTGATGACCCACAGAACAAAATTGTTTATTCTCCTACTTTCTCCCCTACTTAACTTTATACTTCAAAGAACAATTACAGAAGTATTTACTCCAATGTGTTTTTTTCTCGTATTTTTCTAATTAATGTCATTGAACCTTTAAAAATCTGAATTTTCTTCATCTGGTGAAGCTATTGTTTATTTTTATCTTTCCTTCAATGATCTTATAAAAAAAGTGTTCCTACTGTAACATGTATCTGATCATTTCGGATCTGGTTGGTTTCAAGGCCTTAACTATCCATAAATGATTAAACATTAATGTTTTATTGATGAGAGTGATCTATATATTATTAATGAGAATAATAATCTTTCAATAAATTGGCTAAAAAATAAATTTTATAAATGGCAGAAAGGAATATTTCTGATTCCTATAAAACAATATTTAAGCCCATCATTTCCACTGTAAATTTTATATTTTGTGAATCTAGGTTGATTAGCTAAATGCTTTTTATCAGTTATGAATTATGAGAAAAGTAGAAATAAAACATTTTTATCTGATGAAATTATTGCCTCTGTATTGTAGCTAAATGTAAGTCCTGAAACTATGAAACTACTGGAAGAAAACATATAGCAAACACTTAAAGACATCAGTTATCCAAAAAGTCATTTGGATAAAACTGCAAAATCTCAGGCAACATAAGCAAAATTAGACAAGTGGGATTATATCTGGCACAGCAAAGGAAATAGTTAACAGAGGGAGGAGACAAACAACAGGAGACAATATTCACAAATTACTCATCTGAGAAGTGATTAATATCCTAAACATATAAGGAATTCAAAGAAGTCAATAACAAAGAAACAGACAATCCAATTATGAAGTGGGCAAAGAACCTGAATAGATATTTTTCAAAAGAATAAATACAAAAATGTGCAAGATCACTAGCTATCAGGATAATGCAAATCCAATCCACAATAAAGTATCATCTCACACTAATCAGAATGGCAATTATCAAAAAAAGACAAAAAATAATAATGTTGGCAAGGATGTGAGAAAGAGGAATCTTATACACTGCTGGTGGGCATAAATATTTGTATAGCCATTATGGATAACAGTATCAAGTTTTCTCAAAAAATTAAAAATAGCTATTCCAATTCTGGGAAATAACCTGAAGTATTGAAATCTGCAAATTAAATAGATACCTATGCTCCCATGTTAAAGCACTATTCATGATAGGGAAGATACAAAATTAGCCTAAGTGTCCATTTACAGGTGAACGGATAAAGACAATGTATTATATAGGCATATGGGAATATTATTCAACCATTGAAAAGGTGAGTGAGTCTGACATTTGCAGCCAAAATAGATGGAATTGGAAATCTCTAAATGAAACAAGCCAGGCACAGAAAGACAAATACCATATGTTCTCTCACATATTTAGAAGTAAAATAACAGTTGATCTGAACTTAGAATGGTCATTACTAGAGGATGGAAGTGTGGGGTAGAGTGAGGAGAGCCAGAGATTGAACAATGGGGACCAAAACACAGCGAGACAGAAGTAACAAACTGGACTGTTCTACAGCACACTGAGGAGACCATGGTTTACCATAACACATTGTATGCTGTCTGAAGAACAGGAGGAGAGGAGCTGGCCAGCTCCAAACATAAGGGAAAGACTATGGAGATGGAAAGGAGAGTTGCCTGGCTTGACTGGTTTATGCTGTGTACATGTGCTGAAGTATTACAGTGTTCCCCATAAAAATATACCATTACATGTTAATGAAAGAATTTAAATAAGAAATAATTTATAAAATAATAGGAACTTGAAAAATTGAGATAATACCTTTGGGAAATCAGAAAATTGAGTGAATAAATATAATGAAATTGAGACTGATATTGAACATGGTAGTTGAGACAAATAAAAATAAATAGCAGTATTTAAACCAAGAAAGAATTGCTTGTTTTGAGGTGCACATTGTGGCATAGCAAGTTAAACTGCCACTTGGGTTGCTTGCATCCCATATTGGAGTGCCAGTTTGTATGCCAGCTATTCATTCTGCTTCCAATTCAGCTTCCTGCTAATGCATCTTGGGAGCTTCCAGATGATGGCTTAAGTGTGTAGGTCTCTGCCACCAACTAGGGAGAGTCAGAGTTACACACTCCTGTCTTCAGCCTGCACAGCCTTCGCTGTTAGGTATCTGGTAACAGATTTAAGTTATCTCTGTCACTCTGCCTTTCAAGTAAATGCAAATAAACATGAAAAAAAAACTCTCTCTTCAAAATATCGCCTGTTTTTATATAACTTGTCTTTTTAAGTTACTATTGAGGGCACAGATTCGTTATCATTAACATGAAGCATTTATCATATGATAAACATTGTATAATATGGTAGAAAACAAAAGACATAGGACTATAAACTCACAATGTTACTACCAAATATACATCAATCACCAAGTGTTGAAGTGCAATTAATGTTTTTTTCTTTTAGGTACAAACTGGAAAGTCCCAGGATAGTGGCAGAAAGCCATGCTCCACATGACCTTACAGGAACCCAGTCTGGCAGTGACTCTACCCACATTTAACACCGAGGTCACCACTGTATCTCACAGAAAGAGGAAAGGACTAAGGTGCACCATGGGTAGATATTGTTATAGCTTAGGCCTAGGAAATCTAAATTAAATTTCAACTCTACTTCATTTACCAGAACATTGTTTCAAAGTCACACTTAACTGCAAGGGAGGCTGGGGATGTATTCTAACTCATTAGCTAGAAGCGAGGGAGGATGCACTTTGGTGGTTAGCTAGGAGAACCTGCCACAGGCTGTAATTCATGACCAATGTTGGGACGACAGAATATAGCCACACAAGCAATATATGTGAAGCGATAATTTAACAGTAAAGGTAATAAACATTATAGGCATCCAGAGAAGGGTAAAATCTTCAAAGTCAAAACTTTATAGAGAAGATTTGTGTAACCTAAAAATCAGATGGGTTCTCAACAAAGATGATCCAGGGGCATTCCACATTCATGGATACTGACTGGGATTTATATCAATACAAATTGTCCCCAATTTAGGCAGCCTAGACTTTATGATATGGAAATGATACACATCAGGATTTGAATTTTCATCATTTCCCAGCAGAGTGATGTGCTTCATGCCAGTCTCTCAGATGCTGGGCAGCAGCAGCCAACAAGCTGCAGCTCCAGTTCGGCCACGAGATGATGAGAGTGAACCATGGGTACTCTGCCATCAAGTATTGCTGAGTAGGAAGCTCAGCAGGTTGGATATGCGTGTTTAACTCACAATGGCTTAATGGAGCGTAACCTGTTTTGCATTGAGGAGCTTCTGCACTTGGAAGTGAGACCAATAGGGTAGAACTGCGGAGACTAATGTTCCTGAGTTCAAGTGCCAGTTCCTCGCTGAAGGACCCTGCATGGTCATTTAGCCTCTCTGAGTCTAGCAAGCTTGCTTTCATTTTCTTTACTCCTCATATCAGTTTATCTTTAGTTTGTCATTGAAGATTTTAAAAAAAAAGTTTTTTTTAAACTTTTATTTAATGAATATAAATTTCCAGTGCACAGCTTATGGATTACAGTGGCTTCCCCCTCCCATAACTTCCCTCCCACCCACAACCCTCCCCTCTCCCGCTCCCTCTCCCCTTCCATTCACATCAAGATTCATTTTCAATTCTCTTTATATACAGAAGATCAATTTAGTATAAAGATTTCAACAGTTTGCACCCACATAGAAACACAAAGTGAAACATACTGTTTGAGTACTAGTTATAGCATTAAATCAAAATGTACAGCACATTAAGGACAGAGATCCCACATGAGGAGCAAGTGCACAGTGGCTCCTGTTGTTGACCCAACAAATTGACACTCTAGTTTATGGCGCCAGTAACCATCCTAGGCTGTCGTCATGAGTTGCCAAGGCTATGGAAGCCTTCCAAGTTTGCCGACTCTGATCATATTTAGACAAGGTCATAAAAGACAGGGTGAGGATAGTAACCAATGATCCTAAGAGTGGCATTAACCAGGTTTGAACAATTATACAGCATTAAGTGGAGAAGAGGACCATCAGTACACACAGGTTGGGAGTAGAGCCATTGGTGGTAGAGTAGAGGTTATGATTACGAAGGAATGAGGCCCAAGTGCGCTAGACAGGGTCTAGAACAAAGGACAGAGTCATTATTGGAGGAGCTAAGAAAGGTGCTGTCTAAGCTACAATTAAGTTTTCTGATTGAGAGGCAAATAGAACCTGATAGAAGGGGCTTGATAATAATCTGGTGGGCTTTAGGCCTTGTAAATTCAGAGGCCCAGACCTATCTATCTCTTCACATGGGGTATATCCTAAGGGAGGTGTGAACCTCCTAGGGGAAGGCACTCTGTTGACTTTCATGACTTGGCTGGCCTGGGAGGAGAGCTGGCCAGGTCAAGGCAGGGGGCATCTCTAACAAGAAATTTACAGTTCTGCCTGCAATGTTGCTGACCCTACTTGACCACACCCTCAGCTGCAGTGGTCACTTTGGAAGTTGGGCTGAGTGAAGGGCTTTTCAGCTTAGAGCCAATAAGATCTGTGGCTCTGACCTGGGCATCCTTCGACTCCAGGGCAGGTCCATTTCCAGTGATCCAACTCTTGGCAGAGCTGCCAGGGCTCTTCACAAGCTGACTTCTGCTGAAGCCCAGGCTTACCACATTGGAAGCCACTGCAGTGGACTGGCCTGTTGGGTCTCCTTGAGGGCAGATCACTGTACAGATCAGCCATTAATAGGCCTGCCACCCATTGCTTCTGATGCCTAGCTTTCTTTAAAAAAAAAAAAGTTTCTTGAATCAGGACAGGTGTTAGAAAACTGTTTCCTTAGCACTGGCATTTACTATAGCCATTAGGAACCCACATCTCACACTGGAGTGCCTAAATTCCTAAACTCTGGCTCCTGGCTTCTCCTGTCATTGCAGACATGGGAGGCAGTGATAATAGCTCAAGTAATTGAGTCCCTATCTTTCACAAGGGATATGTGGCTTGTATCCCCGGCTCCTGGCTCCCACCCTGGCCAGTGTGGTGGTGACTGGAGGAAGGGAGCTCATTGGCTGTCTGCCGTCTCTGGGTCTGCTTGCCTGTCGGTCTGCCTGCACCTCTCTGCCCCCTCCCTTTCTTAGTCTGTCAGGTAAGTAATAAATTAAATTATAAAAAGAAAATCTCTTTTTAGCAAGAATTTCTGGAGACATTTATAATCTAGTGGTTTGGAAAACATTGAGAACATAACAATCCTCAATTACTGTTTTGTTTGTTTTCAGAAATAATACTTTATAAAGCAATCTGAATAGAAACCTAGAATTCAGACAAACTGAGTTTGAATCGTGGTCCTGCCACTCATTTGCTGATTAGCTTCTGTCCGTATTAGGCAATTTTAATTCCTAACTTATAAGGTAGGCCACACTGTTTTGTTTCCTCCATTCTACCTGACCACTTCTAGTCTTCTCTACCAGCTTTTTTGCCTTAAGTTTACCTGAAAATGTTCCACTTCCCCCAGAATTAGCGAAGGATGTTTCCACTTCTCTCTCTACATCACCTCAGATGAACTCATCTTTTCATCCACTGAGAAATGTTAACTCTGTGATTTTACTTCCCAGATACCTTCAGCTCATCCTCCAGACTCTGCAGACTCACAGACAACTGTCTTTTTATTAATATTCCCACTGACACAGCTTGGAAACACATCAAACTTAACACTTGCTGTTTTAGAACAGAATTTTCAGTTTCCACCTCATCCATTCACTTTCATATAGTCTCTCTCTCTCTCTCTCACACACACACACACACACACACGCACACACACGTATTCTTCAGTCTTCTTCATATATGAGCATACCATATCATTATCATCTAATTACTTAAGTCAGATCTCTTGGAATTACTCTTTATTTTTTCTGACTTCCACACTCCATTCTACACATATACCATTGATTCATCACCAAAATATTTCTTGACTCTGTCTGGTTGTCTACATCTTCACAGCCGTCATTCAGACCTAGCTTCCACTCATACATCTTTTCTGATCCATTAAACAGCCTCCTAACTGTTCTCCATCCTCTGTTCTTTTCCTCAGATCTGTTCTCCACAACAGCCAAGAAGTGATATACACATGAAAGGAACCCTGTCACTCCCTTGCTTAAGACGCTTCAATAATGTTCCATTATCCTGGGAAAACAATTCAAACTCCATACTCTATAAGACGCTGAAATAACTAACTTGTCCAATGTCTTCAGACTTACACTGTGTCCTTGTCACCTATGCTGTATCCTCCCTCATTTTCTTTTCATTCTCAGAAGACTTGATTATACTTGAACATTTCTATGACCTGTGTGTTGCTCTTTCAAACAAATAAATTTTAACAATAAAGTAAAAAAAAAATACATTAGGTCATTCCTCTTCACTTAAAGCACTTGGGATAATTTATATAGTCAGATATTTATTTCTGTCTGCCTCTTTTATTCTAATTTATTTTATTGCTTTATATTTAGTACTTGTGTGTTGCCTAGCATTTTATGAGTGTTCCAAATATGCACGTTTAATAGACGAGTGATCTAATGAGTAGTTTTTGTGTCTCTCTTGCCGCAATACCCACCATGCAATAGACAAGTGAAATGGAAAGGTTTTCAAACTTAGGTTCTTCTTTTTTTTTTTTTTGTTCTTTTTTTTAAAAAAAACTTTTATTTAATGAATATAAATTTCCAAAGTACAGCTTATAGATTACAATGGCTTCCCTCCCCCATAAGTTCCCTCCCACCCGCAACCCTTCCCTTTCCCGCTCCCTCTCCCCTTCCATTCACATCAAGTTCTAAACCTGCCTTCACTACTTTTAAGCCATACTACTGTTTTATAATATAGCAAATTAAAGAAAAAAACTGAGGTGTAGTGAGGCTAACAGGTCTACACAGGACTGTCCTTGAAAAGAAAGCTTGTTATTTCACATTTCCCAAGAGGAAGGGACACCACACGTCACACAAGACCACAGAGGAAGCCCCAGGTCAAACAGGAGACAAAGAGAGAAAATGCAAGAGCCTTTATTGTAGTTCCCACAGGGAAGAATGGGCAACACAAGGTGAGCAGGCTTGGGATTGGCTAGTTTGGGTCTTTTCAGTAGGTTCTAAGGTTTGAGAACTGGTACCTGGCATAGGGTGGTTAGGGCAGGTGGATGGTGGTCCTCAGTTGAAAAATTTAATAAAGGAGGTGATTGGGGTATAGGCTCTGCAAGGTTAGAATATATTTGAAAGTGTACCTTGTGAGCATCTCATTTACTCTCTCTAGGAGTTGGCTGTTTCTGAGAGGGGCAGTCCTTTCAGGGTCAGCAAGATCCATAGGTTCGATCATCAGAAATTAAAAAATAAATGACACTGTTAATGAGTTTAAAGGGTAAGCAACTTAGTGTCTCTGAATTGCAGACTTTATGGCTGAAAAATGGAGATAAAATATTATATGCTTTTCTCAACCTCAAGAAATTGGTAGATAATAGATAGGAAGGCACCTTGTAAAAACATTATATGTCAATAAGGAGATATTTTTTATAGAAAGCAGCACATCAAGAAAGCACAGGAGTTCTACTTTTTTTTCTGTACTGTTGATGTCTTTGTATCTATTTGCTCCATTTCCTGCACCTACCAGTGAAACTAATAGTCTGATTATGTGAAACAGTTGACTAGGGCAGGGAAAATACATCAGTCTGAAGCCAGGGAGACGTGGCACTAAACAGGCCTCATTAGCACCATGCCCTAAACATCTGAACCAAGCAGCCAATGTCAAGTTCCTAGGACATGAAAGCAGTCTAACAGACATGCGCACGCACACACACACACACATATATAAGCTACTTAAAAATATTTTTTCATTATGAAAACTCATTAAAGGGAACTAGTGAAAAATCAAATAAGTAGGAATATAAGTGGATTAATTTTCTAATTTTTGAAGCTATAGAATATTTATAAGAAAGAGTTCACCAAAACTTAATGAGATTATCAATAATTATTGGGAAAGGGAGCTCTAGTCCATCAGTCATATCATTTCTTCTCTCTCCTCTTGATCATAGCAGACTCTAGAATCATCACTTGGGTCTCAGGAAAACAAGTATAATTTCAATCAAAACATATCAATTTGTTTCCTGCAAGGCAAAAGTGTCTTCATATTCTGAGAAAGTAGGAAAGCAAGAAAGAGGATCAGAACTTTGAGGGGAAGGAAAAGGCCCACAATGGGCTTGTGGTTGGGTAGTGGGAAAAAAAGGTTATTAAGATTATTGATTTTATAAAGGATCTGATCTGCTGAGTTGTGTTAATAACAATCTCATATACTCCCTTACCTCCTTTTTCTTTCAGTCTCGGGTGGGCTCAACTCTGCCCTGAGCAATAAACTTTGATGGGATTATACAGTACAAGATTAAACCAAAAAACAAACCTAACCACTACCTCAATCCACACCTTCAGTTTCCCTAAAACTCCTAGTAAGTTTCCCTGAGTAACTAATTCTCTTGGTAGTCTAAACAATCCATAATACCTACTCCAAATCTTCCTTCCACTTCAAAGTTTTAATTGTTCTTTCATTACCCTCTCAGCAGAGGCATTACTCTCTTACCTTGTAAAGAGAGCATAAGCTATTAGATGGGAACATATCTGTTTCCCCAAGACAAAACAACTTCATCTGCATCCTTCCAATTCTTCTTTTGGCTTTAAACAAGTAGAACTTTCTCCCATATCTAAGGCCAACACAGTTCCTTTGGGAATCATACACTATTACTCTTGTACCTTGAGTTCTCCAGCTCTACGAGTTTCTTCTCACTGCTATTAACTGCTTTCAACATGTCCCACTATAATACTTAAAAAAAAAAAAAAAAAAAAAAAAAAAAAAAAAAAAAAAAAAAAACAGCAAAAATTCCTCAGCATCTCAATTGTACCCAGCAATGCACTTTGTCCTTTCCTTTTCACAGCAATGTTTATCAAAACCTTCGCCAACACCCTGTGTTTTCATTTCTCATCTTTGCTACAGTTTTCAATCATCCGTACTTTGTCTTGCTTCTGGCTTATATCCCCAGTGCTGCAGCTCCAATGATTATTAATGACCTCCATATATCATTCAAGTCATTAGATTTTTCCTACTATGCATTTCACCTCACTTCTAATCAACATTCAACCCTCTTGTTTCCTCCCTTATAATTAAAATTATCTTTTTAGGGATCCTTGATAAATATTTTCTAGAGATTTTTCCTAATTATCTGACAGTTGTTGCCGAATTTGCAGCTTATGCTCTCTGCCCAGGTCATTAAATGCTAGAATTCTTCAAGACTCAGACTAAAGTTCTCTTATCTTCTCACCCAATGCTCTGCCCCCAGGAAATCCCATTTATTTTCAGATTTAATTACTGTTTATATGCAGATGACTCATAAACACCTATTTTCAGTCTAAGCTTCTTTTTTTAGAAAAGACCTGAATGCCAACTTGAAATTCCTCTTAGATAACTTGTAGAAATATCCAAGTAAACAAGGTTAAATCAAATCTCCTGATCTTCCCTGAACCTTTCTTCCAGAGTTTTCTATCATAGTGAATGACTCACCATTCATCCAGCTGTATAAAACAGCAACTTAAGAATCATCCTTAGTTTCCTTCCTTCCTTTCTTCCTTCCTTCAGTTTTATCTCCTATATATTTTTGCATTTACCTGTATTTTTCTGTCTTTTCATTATCACTCTTGACTAAGCTACCACCATCTTTTACTTGAATACCCTAACAGCACACTCACTCATTCATATCCACTCTGGCTCCCATTCAGTATCCCACCCACTACCATTTATCATCCCATTTCCCTACTGGCTCTCATACAGAAATCAACAAACAATAAATGCTGATGAGAATGTAGGGGAAAAAGTAGTGTGATCCACTATTGGTGGGAATGTAAACTGTTGCACCCATTGTAGAAGACAGTATGGAGATACCTCAGAAAGGTGATAATGGATCTACCATATGACCCAGCAATCCCATCCCTGAAATGAAATCAACATATGTAATTTACTCAAAGAATTGAAATCAGCATATGTAAGAGTTACGCATACTCCCATGCTTTATACAGCTCAACTCAAAATAGCACAGATAAGGAACCAACCCTGATGTCCATCAACTGATGACTGGTTAAAGAAATTATGGTTTATATATAGTGTGGAATATTACTAAGCCATAAAAAGAATGAAATCCTGTCTTTTGCAACTAAATTGATGTAACTGGAAACTATTATACATAGTGAAATAAGCTGTCCCAAAATTACAAATACAATATGTTTTCTCTGATCTGTGGTAAATAATAGAGTACCTAAAAGTTAATCTATAGGAGTGAAATTGACAGTTTGAGATTCGATGACTGTTTATAGCTCTTGTCTCTACTGTTGAGGAATAATTTTCTTTTTCTTCTTACTATTTGTTGAACTCTTTACTTAGTTTAGGGTTAGTCTTATGAGTAAAAAGTAAACTGAATGAAGATCATTGTAAAAATTGAGAGAGGGACAACAGAGGAAGGAGGAAGAAGGGTGGGGATATGGGTAGGAGGGAGGAAGGGTGGGTGGGAATAGAACTATGATCCTAAATCTGTATATATGAATTACATGAAATTTACTTAGCTTGAATTGAAAAAAAAAGACTTTCGAGAACTTTTCATTGCAATTAGGATGATGGTAGAATTCCTTGACAGTTTTCTATGCCTACTCTTGTCTTATGTACATGTCACTGCACTCTCACCAACTTCCTAGCTCAGTTCCACCCCATGCTGTTCTCTCACACAACAGTTTTATATATGTTATCCCTTTTCTCCAATGATTTTCCATCTATCATTTCCAAATAATGGCTGCTCATCCTTTAGATCTCAGCTGAAGAATCATTTCTTTGGGCGAACTGTCTCTAATTTTTTGGACTGAGTAAAACACAACCAATTTCATTACAGAGTTGTATAGTACTATCCTCCCTCAATATCACATCTTTGGAGACTACATTTGATTAACGTCTCTTTTCTCTATTTAAAAGGTATACAAGGGCAGTTATCATGTCTCTTTCCTCTTTTTTCTATCACCATTATTTAACTTAATGTTATAACATTTAGCATAATGCCTGACATCCTTTCATTGACTCATTTAACAAATGTCCTCTATATTGATATTATACTTAAGTAGTATATATATTTAATTATATTAAAAGTAGATACAAACACATACACATGTACTAAACTACCCTTCGCAATAAACTCAGTGAGTAGAATATCTTGCCTAGCTAGTAAATGTTAGGGGCAAGATTCACCCAGATTTCAATACTTGCTTAGCTAGTAAATGTTAGGGGCAAGATTCACCCAGATTTCAAGGCCAATTGTTTCCAATATAAGACACTGTCCCATAAATAAAAATAATTTATTTTTTATTTATTTCAAAGACATAGTTATAGAGGGATGAAGAGGAGCAGGAGGAGGAGAAGTAGGAAAGAGAGGGAGAGAAGGAGAGAGAGAAATATCTTCCACCCACTGGTTCACTCTCCAAATGGCCACAATGGTGAGGGCTGTACCATGCCAAAGCCAGAAGCCCAGAGATTCTTCCAGGTCTCCCACATGGATACAGGGGCCCAAGTGCTTGGGCCATCTTCTGCTGCTTCTCCAGGCACATTAACAGGGAGCTGGATCAGAATCAGAGTAGCCAGTTTTCTATCTGTTACCCATATAAGATGCCAGCAACTCAGACAGGGGCTTGACCCTGCTATGCCACAATGCCAGCCTCACTAATAATAATTTATATTCCTTTATCATAGTGATTCTTAACCCTTGCTTCAGGTTAAAATCACCCGAGAGGCTTTGAAAAATGTTGATACCCAGTCCATATCCCTAGAGAGTCCATTTTAATTGGTTTGAGATTGGTTCTAAGTATTTATGGTTTTATAAATCTGCTGGGTGGATCTTACGTGTAGCCAGAATAGAGAATATTAGTTACAATGAAAACCAAATTAAATGAAGAGACGGCCTGAAATAAATATGAAGATGAATAATTTTTTAACTTAGAAATTGATTTAAGGAGTTAAGTTGAGGTTGTTGTCTTATACCTTTCTATTTTATTTATTTTCAATTGACTGTTGCTATTGCTATTGTCTCCTCTGACCTGGCAAATTTCCACCCAAAGTTTTCAGTCTTTATTTCCTGAAAATTATGCTACTTTACAAGGAAAAGGAGTCTCTGCAGATGTGATTAAATTAACGATATTGGCCAGGCAGATATTCTTGTGGACTATATAGGTAGTTCCTATGTCTACTCACAAGTGACTTGAGAGAGAAACAGATTTGACAGAGATAGAAGAGATAAGGCAATGTGAAGTCGGAGGCAGAGAGTGGAGTGATGAGGCCGCAAGCCAAAGAATCTTGGAGTCACGAGAACCTAACAAAGAACAGATTTTCCCCTTTATCTGTAGAGGGACTGTGGCTCTGCTGACACCTTGATTTCAGCCAGTGAAACTGGTTTTGTACCTCTGGCCTCCAGAACTGCCAAGAGAATACATTTTTGTTGTTTGAATCTACTAGGTTCGTAATAATTTTTTTGACAGCAGCCAAAAGAAAGCAATAAATCTGGAATATGATGATATGACCCATACTGTATTTTCCACCTCTAAGATGTTTTTTGCCAAGGTCACACAGGGTGGTATAAGTAGAATGACAGTAAGAGTATTAATCTTAATCCCTTTGCTCTTTTCATACTCCAGTCTTAGGTGTCCCCTGGGTCTTCCCTAAATGTTTTGAGGATTGACTGCTTTGTCTCCTAGACAAATTGGTAACAATTTTCTTGATTACACTTAAACTCTTTGAAAATGGCAATTAAACTTCAAGATAAAGTGAACTGGTTTCAGAAATAATATCTACATACTATGAAAATATTAGTAAATTGCCTAAGAAAACAAAATCTTACTCTGTTAAATGTTCTATTGCAACCCAACTGCAATATCACTATTAAGATTCTGTGCTATCTTCAGTTGGATCAGAAAAAAACCTACATTTTCTTACTATTTTATTAAAAATTATAACAAATATTTATTACTTATTTATGTATGTATGGCCATTTGCAATACCAGAACAAAGGTTCTTGGGTTTTACCTGTAGTCACAACTGAAAAACCATATGTAGAAATGGCAGACATTTCTGATAAAATTTTTTCCATCTTAAAAGCTAAGCATTTTTATTTTGCTTCTTATTATAAAATACCTCTTTCACTGATTGCTTATGAAGTGAGGGATCACTCAAAGAAGTAAATTTATAGACACATCTGCTACATCAGAGCCTTTCAATCTCTCGCCATTCTAAACATGATTGATCCCTAGGCTTACAGTACACACACACTCACATCCGAGAATCACATCATTAATATTTGTATATTTAATCCCAGTGTTAGGTACAAGGTATTTTCCCCATGTTTAAACCTTAAATCACACTCAATCACATCTATTAATTTATTATTCATCCTTATAATCAATCATGTAAATATTAATCAGCAGACTCCATATCTTGCCAGGGTTTATAATATTAGCAAACATAAATAATTCTTCCATCGATATTCTATAAAACTGTATCAATATTTAAATATTGGACAAATACACTGCCTCTATGCACCTTAATAATACTATTTTGTAGACACTAGAACTTTGAGAAGATTGAACACAGTAACTATTATGAAAAAAATTATAAAGTAAATAAATAATACAAAGCAAGCTATTATTGTCAGAACTAAAGAGAATTTTCTCTGGTATGTCAATTGCTAATTAAAGACATAGTCTGATAAATTGAGATTAAACTGATCAGTGAGGAATTTTCCCAAAATCCTGAGGAGATATCAGATTCTACAAATACAGAAACTCATAGCAGGAGGCATAAGATAGGTGAGGATCTGACAACACTCCCAAGACGTATTCTGCATGACCTTAATTAGAGGATATCTAATCCTAGAATAAAACTGAAAGTAACCTATCTGAGATACTAGGAGACTGAGAATTAGAATAGGTTAAAAATGAAGATGGATTCTCATCTTTTCCTCCCAAGAAAATTTAATGTCATCAATAAAAATGTAAAAATCATGACGTTTTATTTGGCTGATCTGATTGTTGATAGAAATGACAGGTGTATTTACTCTCAAAACTGTAATAGGTTTGTAGAAACATTTATAAATATGTCACTAATTAGGGCTGTGAATTGTTAATACGTCAGTAACTAAGCATATAGGACAAGTTAACTTAATTGCAAAGGAGATTAATTAGAATATTAGGCACTGAAGTGATTGGCTCCAGATTTCTGGGATAAAATAGAAGACACTTCATGACATTTCTGTTTTGGATGTGGAAATGTTGGGCCCAAGGAAAGTTAATTATCTTCCCTAGAGGATAGCAGGGAACAGAAATAGACTATAGATTTGATTCCTGTCCTTGCTATTTTAAGAGATTCAAGCATCCTTAGCATATTGATAAAATTTTTGATGTTTTATTTCATCCTAGGCTTCCTGATTTTTAAAACTGAACATCAATGAACTGACTTAAATATGACTCTCCAATTCTCCCTTAACTTCAGATTCATGTTTATAACTAACTATATGATTGGCATCTCTACCTGTATGTCCTTCAATTCTACCTCAATATAATCAAAATGAAGTATCCCCCCAAATATATGCATATGTACATGGGTATTCTCACACCCTACAAGACCTCTTCCCTTCTCATATAAGTATTATCTAGTCACTAATGTTAGAGATCTGAAAATCACCTATGACTCCTTTTCCCAATCTCCAATATCCAATTATCCCTCCAGGATTTCTGATTTCACCTGTAAAGTCACAGCAGGCAAGGATATGGAAAGCTTACCAATACCTGTATCCCCCTACAAGGTATGGGCAGAGAATATTAATAAATCACACTTTCCTTTCCTGCTAATCCTGAGATCACCATTGCATAGTTTCTCAAAAACAACACTCATCAGATACCACCAGGTCACTGTTGTTGACACTCAATAGGCATTTGCCTTCCCAATTCTAGATATTTCTACTTCTGCCTCTCAGTGAAGACTTCCTTGCTTTGGGATGTCATTATTTTCATCCTGAACTTGATTATAGCTGCTTTCCCTGCCTCCAGTCTTGGCCCTCTCCAATTTATCCTTAATATTACTGTCAAAGGGAACTATCTAAGCACAGAAATATGACTGCATCCATTCCCTCTTAAACTCATCTCTGGGGGTGGGCATTTGGTGTGGAAGTTAAGTCATGCCTTGGGATGCCCACATCCCAAACCAGAATGCCTAGGTTTTAGTATTAGGTTTTTTTTCTATTTTTTTTTTAGCATTTATTTATTTATTTGAAAGGGTTAGAGAGAGAGAGAGAGAGAGAGAGAGAGAGAGAGAGAGAGAGACGGAGAGACAGAGATCTCCCATCAGCTCGTTCACTCCCCAGGTGGCCGCAGAGGCTACAACTGGGCCAGGCTGAAGCCAGGAGCCAGGAGCTTTATCCAGGTCTCCCATATGGATAGCAGGGGCCCAGGCACTTGGGCTATCTTTGGCTGCTTTCCCAGACCATCAGCAGTAAGCTGGATCAGAAATGAAGCAGCCAGGGCACAAACTGGTGCCCTTACTGGATGCCAATGTCACAGGTAGCAGCTTTATACTCTCCACCACAAAACTAGCCCCAAGCTTCAGGGTTTTACTCAAGTATTTGGGACCCTGCTTCCCATATGGGAGACTCAGATTGAGTTCCAGGCTCTTGGATTCATCCTGGCCCACCCATTGTTACAGGCACTTGCAGAGTGAACCAGCATACAGAGGATTCCTATGTGTCTGTCTCTCTCTACCTTTCAAAAAAAAAATGAAAAATAAAAACTCAACACATCCTTACACCCCTTTTCTTCAATGTAAAATTTAAAGTCAGAACAGTTTACAAATTTCTCCATATCCGAATTCTGCCTACCTTTCCATTCTCCTTGCCTCCTACTTAATGCTCTAGGGGACCCCAACTATTCATGCTGCTCTGCCCATCATGCCTCATTCTGCACTCTGTTATCAGAGACATCCCACTCCTTTTTTCCACTGGATTTGTTCTCTACCTTTAAGTCTCCATGAGAGCACTAATTTCTCACATAATCCTCAGGTACTCTATCCCATCCGCCCATTGTCACAAACATGGTTGATTAGGAGCTTTTGCCTCTGCTTCAGTTGGATTTCCATCCACATCTCTGCTGTGGCAACTACAATGCTCTCCTGTGATATTTATTTTAATGGCAATAGATCCCTTGCTCTCCCACATTATTAAGGACCAGTGCAAGTGGATTTCTGAGTCCCTAAATCTCTGCATAGAGTCCATTCAGCAAGGACTCAGTAAATATTTTAAGAGTGAACCAAATGGAAACTATGGGAAGTATCTTGATGTTAAACTTCCTATGTAGGGGTTGCCAATCCATTTGTACTATTTGTTAAGCACCAATTAGTAACCAAAGAGGTTATTTTTAAGCAGAAGTAGCATAGTAGAGGCTCAGGCTATGATGTTAAATCTATCAGGAAGAGGAGACACTCACTACCACATGTTGACAAGGATTATCAGTATGCCCAGGGTCCCATAACAAATTATCACAAGCTGGGGGGCTTAAACAACAGAAATGTATCTTCTCACCATTCTGTGAGTTAGAAATCAATGTGTCTGGAGGTTTGGTTTCTTCTGAGGTCTCTCTTACATGGCTGCCTTTTCATGTATCCTCACATGGTAACCTGTATATGTGTGTGTGTGTGTGTGTGTTTGTCTTAATCTCTTTCTATAAAGGCACCAGTCATATTGTCATATTTGGGTTCATCCATATCACTTCACTTTAGCTTAATTATTTCAGCAACTACCCCATCTCAGTCACACTCTGAGGAACTTGGAGTTAAGGTTTCATTTTATCAATTTTGAAGGAATAAAATATAGTCCATACCACAAGGCAATACATTTCAGCATTTTCTGTAATTGCTGAGTTCCTAAGAGTAAAAATATGAGGGGAATATAAGTGGAAATGATTCAGATTAATTTCATTATTACTACATTATCTATACATCAAAGAAGCCAAATGAATTGCAATGTCCACAAGTATATGAGGGGACTTCAAAAAGTTCATGAAAAAATGTTACCAAAATAAATATTTATTGGGGCCAGAATTGTGGCATAAGCCTCCACCTGTTGCACCAGTATCCCATATGGTGCCAGTTTGAGTCTTGACTGCTCGTCTTCTGATCCAGCTTTCTGCTTATGGCCTGGGAGAGCAGTGGATGATGTCCCAAGTGCTCGGGCCTCTGCACCCATGTGGGAGACCCAGAAGAAGCTCCTAACTTCAGATGCTCCTAGCTCTCACCATTGCAACCATTTGAGGAGTGAACCAGCAGATGGAATACCTTTCTCTCTGTCTCTCCCTCTCTCTATAACTCTGCCTCTCAAATAAATAAAATCTTTTAAAATATACATTTATTTTGGTAGAAAAATTTTAATTCATGCCTATGTTTATTATATTCATTTCAATGAACTTTTTGAAGATTCCTCATATTTATGAAAGCAACAGTATGCCAGATTTGGATGCCAAAGTATCTTCATAAACTTTCTAGGTCTCCCAAATTTAATCTTCTGTCTCATTTTTTTCTTGGAAAATTATACAAAGGCTAGTTACACAAATGCAAAAACACCTAACCAGTTATTTTCCATCAGTTCATATAACCAATTGTTCAGTGAACTAAATGCTTTCAAATTGCTGTAACCAGTCAAGTAAAAAAAAATCAGCGAAGCTTATCTGTCAGTGAGTTATTTTTTATCAGCAAGGGACTAGCAGTAACAGAAAGCTTTAATAAACACAATCTCCAATAGGTTAGGCAGCTTCTGCTTATAAAGTCACAGAGGAGAAATTGCTGTTTTAATTTGGTTATAAGATCTTAAAAGATTTTAACAAATAGGTCAATCAAGTAAATTCAGAATAATTTAAGAAAGCACTTTGAAAAATTAGACCCAGTCAAGATTTTTGTTTTTATTGTTTATCAGCTAGACATGGTCATTTTAGAAAATTAGAAAGCTACTCAGAAGAAAATAAGTTAAACTTACACTTCTCTAAATACCATATTTCTGAGAAACCACAGAGGGAATGGAATCTGAATTATATCCTCTACAAAGAAGTAGGTTTGTGGGTAAAGTATGTGTGTGTGTGTGGGGGTGTGTGTGTGTGTCTGTGTTCAACATGAATATAAAGTAATGTTCAAAATATATAAAGTTAAAATCACTATTTATACACTCCTTAGTTTTTACCTAAATTAAAAAAAAATCAGTGTTCCCACTAAAAACCATTTGAAAAATTGGTAGTAGCTTTATTCTTAATCCACCAAACTATAAATAATGCAGATGTCCATTGACTGAGCAACATATTTAAAACAAAAAACAAAAAACTGTAGTCTATCCACACAATGGAATATCATTAGCAAGAAAGAATCTATCTATACCAGTAGCAACCACCATGAATGTGAAATGCATATTTCTAAATGAAATAAGTCCAATTGAAAAGGCTATCTACTGTATTATTACAGTTACATGGCATTCTGGGAGGGGCAGAACTATTGAGAAGTAATAATAGTGGGAGCCAGAAGTTTGGGGCTAAGGGAGGATTTGACTATGTGGAGAAATATGTGGGGGGACAGGACTGATAAAATTGTTCCATATTTTGATTATGCTTTCTATGACTCTACACATCTGTTCAAACTTAGAGAACTGGATATCAAACAGAGTGAATGTCACCATATGTAAGCTCAAACTGCACTCCATTTTCTGAGTAACTCCATTTCAATCATGAGAAGAACCGCCAACCTCATGTCCCACCCCCAACACACACACAGCTGTTCTACAACCCAGGCCAGCCAAATAACTGCCTATAGCCACAGAATCAGCTATGCTTGGCTAACTACAACCTGTACAACCTGGGTATTGACTTGGAAATCCCCCCAAGCAGCAAAATATAGGCAACCTCCTTTGCTCTGAAAACAAGAAAAAAAAAATCTTGTTTATTCCTGCCCCTGGTGATTGATTATAAATCTTGGTCCTTCATCATTCAGGGCTTACAATGCCTGTGGTTTGTAGCCACTTTCCTCCATCAGAAAGTGAATAAAATCTTTCTCTACTAATAATTCCCCCAGTTCTTATGAAATCTTTCACAACCTGTGCACTGGCCATGCAAATGAACTTAAAACGAATTTTAAAACACGATATGCAGAACAGTGCATATTACATGCTCCCCTTTGTACTTCACTTTCAAATACCTATGTTATCTATAATCTATGAATAAAATTAGCAGAATCATGCAGCTTTGTACATGTATAGAAACAATATATGGCAGTATGGAAGCAACTATTAAGTGGGCCCTAAGAAAGGAGAATAAAATCCTTAAGGTGGGAAGAAAATGATTCCCATTGTATAGATTCTTATATTGCTTGAATTGTTTTTCATTTCAGTATAGTACTTTTCAGTTAAAGAAAAATAAAATATATAAATGTTACAATGTTGCAATTTTGGAGCTTACTTAATTAAATTTCTTACTGACCAGACAAATTCAAAGTGTATTCTTGGATATGAGCTCAATGAGGTTATAGAAACGTTCTGAAAGTTACTCGGTGATAGAAACAATCTGAATACTTTTGTTGCAATCTTACCCTCTTCCTGAAGAGATTCTACCAGGTACTCCCTGGTGCGCAGTCAAATACAAAAATCAATGAGGGTAGAAGCAGCAGGTTGCTCCATGGTAGAAACGGCCTCAATTTCATCAATAGAAGTCAGCAGAACCTTTGGAAATAAAAAGGCTCAGATAAATATAGGAGCATAGTACATAAGATGTCCAATATGGTAGTCAGTCAAAATTATATATTTATACTTATACAAGGATGTCCATTACTGAAACATATTGTAGATGTGGAATTAACTTGTCATTAAGGAAAGCTTTCAAGCTGTGTAATGGAGCTTTGTAAAGTCTCAAATGACTGGACAAAGTAATGGCCTTCACATGTGGTTATGCAGTATGTTACAAAACAGTGACTGCTTCCCTAATGGTGCACCTGTGACATCCAAACATAAGCAGTAGTCATCAGTATGACCTAAGGAGGAGAAATCAGAATAGCATAATAAAAAGATAACAGAAAGATGGGATTTAAAAAACCTGCATGTCTGTGTGTACACATGTATGAATGAATATATATTTCCTGGTTGTCCTATACTCTCTAGTTTGTGAAATATTTCAGAAAGAACTTTTGACTTCATCTTACCTATTTTTTAATAAAGCAAGACTGTTTATAGGATAAAAAAAAAAACAGCTGATCAATGCAGTGTGGAAAGGCTGTTATTCTGTTCAGATACTCATTTATATACCATCCGAGAAATTCTCTAAGAATTTTGCTACTGGAGCATTTTTAAAAATATTTTTATTTGATTACATCAACTTTTTTTTTTTTTTTTGACAGGCAGAGTGGACAGTGAGAGAGAGACAGAGAGAAAGGTCTTCCTTTTGCCGTTGGTTCACCCTCCAATGGCCGCCGCGGTAGCGCGCTGCGGCCGGCGCACCGCGCTGTTTCAATGGCAGGAGCCAGGTGCTTCTCCTGGTCTCCCATGGGGTGCAGGACCCAAGGACTTGGGCCATCCTCCACTGCACTCCCTAGCCACAGCAGAGAGCTGGCCTGGAAGAGGGGCAACCGGGACAGGATCGGTGCCCCGACCGGGACTAGAACCCGGTGTGCCGGCGCTGCAAGGCGGAGGATTAGCCTGTTGAGCCAAGGCGCCGGCCGATTACATCAACATTTTAATGGGAACTTTAGTTCTCATACAGAAAAGTGTACTGAATATGGACTGTAAGTAATTGGCTTCATTTTATAATTTTAAGAATACAAAAATCCTGCGTAAGATATATTTGTGCCACAAATGCTTTCAACAGTTCCTCATTTTGTTTTTCATCTTTTAAATGATGTGATTCAAAGAATACAAGTGTTGGTATCCATCAGGGACAATGTTAATTCTTTCTTTTAGTACATTTTAATCAAATCTAAGAAATATTTGCCTATTTCAAATTCACAAAGATATTCTTGTTTTCTCCTAGAACCTGTGGTTTTAGATTTAATATTGAATCTAATATTTATCACAAATTACTATTCATTTGAAATTAACATTCATCCCAAGTTAACATGGAAGTTATGATGAAATAAGAATTGAGGTTTCTATTTTTTTCTTTGTATTCAAAAATTCTTGTATCTTTCCTTTTCCCATTGAATTTCAGTGGCACATTGACCTTTTTTGTTACTTATTTAAGTGTGCCCTTCTCTGTTACATCAGTCAGTTCATTCACCTTTAAGTTAAAATATCTAAGTTTTTATTTATAAAGTAGAATGGTAGGTTCTAAAAATCACAGAGTGTAAGTCCTCCAACTTGCTAGATCTTATTATGGCTCTTGCTTATTTCATTTTATTTTCTTTTTTATTTTTACCCAGAAATCTTTTATTTAGGGTGTATAAACTTCATGTATTTTATAAATACAACTTTAGGAACATAAGGATTCTTCCCACCCTACCCGCCCTCCCATCTGCTCTCCCATCCTTCTTCCTTCTCCCTTTCCTATTCTCATTCTTATTTTTTTTTTTTACTAAGATCTATTTTCAATTAACTTTATACACATAAGCTTAGAGTTTTAACTTTTACCCCAAATTATTTTCCATGTATCATTAATATATATAAAGGGTTGAAATCAATATATTTACCATTTTAAGATTTACTTTATTTCTTACACACCTTTTTTACTTATTCAAATGCTATATACTTGTCATTTTAAATATATGAGTACATCCATCTGAAGGTTATTTTTTATTAAACTTTTATTCAATAAACATTAATTTCAAAATTACAACTTTTGATTTATAGTGGCTTTTCCCCTCATAGTCCCTTGCTTCTTTCATTTTCTAAGAATCTGTCAGATACAACTAAACACTTATCAGAATTCTTTAATAGAAACTATTGACAACCTCTAATGCTGATGAGAGCTCAGAACAACAATTGTGTTACTAATACATTGTTAGTAGAATGTAGAATTTTTTCTCATATTTTAATCTTTTGGGATGATGAATTACAATGATTTTCAAATTTAAACCCATTATATACTCTTGAGAAAGATATCACATAGTTTTGATTTATAGATCTTTTATATATTAATATTTTGTTACAAATTTTAATATAAATGTTTTAGTTACTATTGGCCTACAATTTTCTTCTAGATAGGAATACATTAGCTTCATAAAACAAAAAAATTCTTCCTCTTTTACTTCCTGAAAAAAACACATTTCTTACTTAAGTGGTGAAGAATAGTCATTCTAAGTTAAAATACCTAAGCCAGGCATTTACTTCCTGAGATATTTTTAAACAACAAATTTAATTTCTTTAAAAAGCATAGGGTCGTTTGTATTTTCTACTTTGTTTTATGCAATGCAGGTCGGGGGAGTGGAACAGAGAGTCAGTTTCTGATGTCTTTAACTTGTGCTGGGTGTTGTTTTTATTGCCCTGTCTCTTTTATATTCTTACATATTTGATTCGACACTAACCATCAACTTTGGAAACCTGCATAAAATAATATAATCACTCAGAGGGATTTCTGTTTACTTTGCCTAGGCATTCAGGTGTACTGGTATTACAATTGTACAATTGGGATTCTTTGGTTCAGCCAGTTTAGAATTGGTTCTTACCCGCTCCCAATATGGATTTTCTAAGCATATCAAGCCAAAGCACATAATGTGGTTCAGTGGAAATTCCACCACTTATAGATCTTGAAACCCTACCTCTGTCCTGCTTGTCCTTTGATACTGACAAAAGTTGAACTCAACCTTTTAACCACTTCATCTCAGTTGTCAAATAATTCTAGTAGAAAGCTGCTGTAAATGTCATACAATCCTCTTTAAAATTCAACTTCCTGGACGTGACTGTAGTCCAGTGACTTCTCAGTGTGTTAATAGTTCCTTGCAAACTTTAAGGAGGTTTTATTCAAATTTCTTTTAGCCTATTCCATCATTTGTAGAAGTCAAAACTCTGGAACTCCATCTTTACCCTGAAGTAGTTGCTATCATAATGAGAGAGTCTTCACAATGACATTAAATGTCTAAACCGAACACTAATAAAATACATACATACATATGTATCAATCAATAAAATAACATTTACATCAGATTTATTTCCTTATGCTTTGTGTATGGCTTTCTCATTCTTTTGAATTTGATATGTGTCTACTTATTCAAAATAATTTAATACAACCACAGAAACACTAAGAGAAGAGCCACATACAGAGGGCCTAAGAGCCAGGGAATACAGTGGGTTCAGTTCCAGTCCAAATCCAAATCCAAAGGCCTGAGAATGCACAGTGCTTATGTGCAAGGGCAGGAGACAAGAGATGTCCCAAATCCACCAAAGAAATTCAATTTATCCTTCCTCCACCGTTCTGTTATATTCAGGTCCACAGGGTAATGAACACTAAGTGCCCATCGGCATCAGCAAGGGCTTTCTCTCTGCTTAGCCTGTCAACTTCAAGGTTAATGTCCTCCTGAAACACCCTCACAGATAAATCCAAAAATAAAGGCATACCAGCTCCCTGAGCAACCCTAGTCTAGTCAAACTGACACAGAGTTAAGCAACATGCAAGACCATCCTAGTGGTTGGAAAAGTAGAACACCTCTTGATTATAGGAAATGAAAATCATGGTGCAAAGGGCATGAATGAGGGAGGGATAAAGAACAAGGGATGTTTTTGTATCTAACATATCTATAACATCAACTATTTTGGTAGCCACAATGTTACTGAAGTGGAAGGGGTGAAAATTATTTCTTTAAAAAAAAAGAAAATTATTTATTTCAGCTATTTTGCATTATTTCGATCCCTTTATTCTTACTCATGCTATATAATCACACGCTAATTATTTCTTTAGTTGAGTAAAACATTAAAGGATTATGAAGAAGAGAATAGGCAAAGGGGAATGGAGATGTACATAACCTTAAATTCACATTACAAAAGAGCTCAAGGAATGGTTTTATGTATCTCTGCGTATGTAAAATTTAATTTGGAGTTCTTCAGTTAAGAAGAGGTTATTTAGTGGTATTTCAGTTTTGTGCTGGACTATGTGCACAGTGTTTGCTGGGCTCAATTCAAACATTCAAATATATACTTCTATAAAGTCTTGGAGATACCTAGAACTTTTTAAAGACATGAGTATAACAAAAGGACATAATCATGGTTCTTAAAGCGATGTATAGGGAGCTTCCCCTTTACTGAGTTGTAGTCCTCACAAGACCACAACCTTGAAATCTAATCAGCTGTAAATGACTTATTATGGCTCAATCTTCCAAGGTTTATCTAAATCCTTTTTCTGCCCATTCTACCTTTAATCCAAAACAATCTTTTGTGGGTATCAAGCTTCAATTGTGTTTGGAAAGTTCCTAACCCTTCAAATGTAATTAGTTCCCTTTAGTACAAATGAAAATTACTACTTGGGGTTTTCAAATCAATTTACAGATAAGTTTGCAGTCCCATAGTGTCTGTTAGATTCAGAAAACAAACAAAAAAGAATGTGTATGTGTGTATCTGTCTGTTACTCTACCAGCTTTGATATTTTCTAAGATAAATTAAAGTTAATTTCATTTTATCCTAAAAATTCTTTATTACATGTATTTCTTTTCCAATATTCAATAAAGTTAGTAAAACTTTGTCTTCTTGGCCATTAAAAAGGAAAATTGTTCATCACTTGGGTTTTCCCCATGTTTGCTCAGCTCTGGTACATAAAATAATACTGCAAGTTACCCTTCTATAATTGTGCTTCTATTCCTCTTTTAGAGTCAATTTCCACTTTTGTTCTGTTGGAAATACACAATAAAAAAAAAACTTCAATAACTTTCTCACTGCCTGGGGGAGTTAATAGCTACTAAGGATAATAATCAGGCAGAATATTATACAGTGTAATAATGTTTCTACTGTATCCAGGATGAAAGCCTAATTTGATAGTCAGAAATTATAACTATAGAGTTTAAGTGATAAAAATTCATTGAAAATAAAAACTCCATCAGGTATCTAATATTCTCAGAGAATGTTTCATGAACAATGATTTGAAAAGACAATATTCATTTAAGAAGCATACATATACATATATGCTAATTTTCTCATTTTGAGGATTTATAAATAATTGTCTTTAGGGATTAGTCATTTGGGGGATTATTTTCCTTTGATTTCTATGTTTTGTTTCAAGTACTGGCTATATTATCAAAGTATGAGGGACCATACATCATAGCTGCCGACGCAAGGCACAATGTACTCAGGACACCAAACTCTGAAGGAAAGAACAATGGTTCCCTCTCTCCAGTTTGTTATTTTTTTCTTCCATAGATTACATTGCAGTGGGATGAGAAAAAATGATTTGTGATATGTGAATATGAACTGGAATATCTCAGAAGGCAGATTTATGCCACATATGTTTGATGGAAATGTGGTTATTCTTGTTCTGGAAATAATTTCTATTATCTATAAGTGGCCAACTTGGCAGAAGTTAGAACTCTAAGAATGAGTTAAAAAGAGATTCTACCACCCTCATCCTGCAATACAAATGCCCCAGATTCAGAAAACATTGCATTACAAACCACTGAAAATATATGGTTTATGTCATTCCTCATTTGTTTCACCAGGTAAATACATCTGCTATGTCTTTCACAGTCCATTAGGAGAGAGACAAACTAAGAAGATAATCTTAAACCAAATTGCACTGATTTTTTTTCCCACATAGCCCAGACTCCCTTAAATTGCTAGCCCTCCATACTCTTAAAAATCTTGATAACCTCTGGTAATATGAGAAAGATTGTTGTGGAAATCCAAAACTTCTTGTGTTTCACCTTGATGTAAGTCCTACTAGCAAACTGTGAAGATTAAAGCTGGACTGATTGCACTTCAAAATGGAAACAGGGAGAATATATTGTATTGAAAAGCTAAAGAAAACCAAGTAAGAAAATGATGAGGCTTCACTGATTCCTAATTCAAAACCCAAGACAGAATGATTGGCAAGTACTCATGCTCTCCATCAAAAAATGTGCCTTTGAAGGAAAAATGAAAGGTGTATTCTTAAATTTTTAGAGCCTTTGCTTATATCAATGAAGTTATAAGGATGGGTACTAAAATTTTGATTTCACTTTTAAATATAGTCAAAACCACAGGATGAATCTTGATTAAGAAAACCAAGATGATTTTCACACAGTTTGCAGCTATAGGCCACACCAATTTTGTTTATGATGGAGACTTCCCATGCAGCTCCAGCTTGTGATAGATTCCAGTGTCCCCATTGAGAACTAATATGAGGGTACTTCAAAAAGTTCATGGAAAATGCCTAGTATGAAGGAGTAGCATGGATTCAAAACCACTTTGCATCAAAATAAACATTTATTTCCATTTTTCCCAATAACTTTTGGAAAAAGTTTTCATAAAGTATCTTAGTATAATATTTTGTGGCTCTCAGAACTTCTCATAGAAAAGAGATCACCTTTTTCAACTCAAACACAAAATTTATGCACATAGCATTCCTAACATGTGTTTGGCCCTGAAGTACATAGGGCTGGAGAATGTAGTTAAGCCCGGCTACAGTTAGCATTGTTTTTGGTATACGTACAAAATATAGCCTGCTGCTGGAGCCAACCCTGAAAAAACAAGTATATCTGAAAAGTGCTGTTTATCAGACTGTGGCTCAGGTAAGAGCTTTTCTAATATCAATAACAGATTTTACAAATGAACAAACAAAAAATTGAAAAACAATTAACTTGTTACACAATTAGCTACATTCTACTAATATAATTAAATATAAAAATATGCTGTATGTATATACACATTAGAGGCGGTTGAAGACATTCAGATAAGTGTGTACATGTGTGGCAGAGAGAGAGTTCTGAAACTGTAAAAAGAAAAAAAAAGTAAGCTGTTAAACCAGGAGGAAAAGAAAGCTCGGCCTCAGAAGCAATGGGTGGCAGGCCTATTAATGGCTGATCTGACAGTGATCTGCCCTCAAGGAGACCCAACAGGCCAGTCCACTGCAGTGGCTTTCAATGTGGTAAGCATGGGCTTCAGCAGAAGTCAGCTTGTGAAGAGCCCTGGCAGCTCTGCCAAGAGTTGGATCACTGGAAATGGACCTGCCCTGGAGTCGAAGGATGCCCAGGTCAGAGTCACAGATCTTATTGGCTTCAAGCTGAAAAGCCCTTCACTCAGCCCAACTTCCAAAGTGACCACTGCAGCTGAGGGTGTGGTCAAGTAGGGTCAGCAACATTGCAGGCAGAACTGTAAATTTCTTGTTAGAGATGCCCCCTGCCTTGACCTGGCCAGCTCTCCTCCCAGGCCAGCCAAGTCATGAAAGTCAACAGAGTGCCTTCCCCTAGGAGGTTCACACCTCCCTTAGGATATACCCCATGTGAAGAGATAAATAGGTCTGGGCCTCTTAACTTACAAGGCCTAAAGCCCACCAGATTATTATCAAGCCCCTTCTGTCAGGTTCTATTTGCCTCTCAATCAGAAAAATTACTTGTAGCTTAGCACCTTTCTTAGCTCCTCTAATAATGACTCTGTCCTTTGTTCTAGGCCCTGTCTAGCACACTTGGGCCTCATTCCTTTGTAATCATAACCTCTACTCTACCACCAATGGCTCTACTCCCAACCTGTGTGTACTGATGGTCCTCTTCCCCACTTAATGCTGTATAATTGTTCAAACCTGGTAAATGCCACTCTTAGGATCATTGGTTACTATCCTCACTCTGTCTTTTATGACCTTGTCTAAATATGATCAGAGTCGGCAAACTTGGAAGGCTTCCATAGCCTTGGCAACTCATGACGACAGCCTAGGGTGGTTACTGGCACCATAAACTAGAGTGTCAACTTGTTGGGTCAACAACAAGAGCCACTGTGCACTTGCTCCTCATGTGGGATCTCTGTCCTTAATGTGCTGTACATTTTGATTTAATGCTATAACTAGTACTCAAACAGTATGTTTCACTTTGTGTTTCTATATGGGTGCAAACTGTTGAAATCTTTATACTAAATTGATCTTCTGTATATAAAGAAAATTGAAAATGAATCTTGATGCAAATGGAAGGGGAGAGGGAGCGGGAGAGGGGAGGGTTGCGGGTGGGAAGGAAGTTATGGGAGGGGGAAGCCATTGTAATCCATAAGCTGTACACTGGAAATTTATATTCATTAAATAAAAGTTAAAAAAAAAAGAGAAAATTAACTTAAATTCATTTTCAGTTACATTACAGGTTGTGTCTTAAGGCTTTCTATTTGGGGTGGTATGTCATCCACCTTTGTTATTAAGTGTATTGATCCCACTATCCTTTAACACTGTGCATCCTAACATGCACTTGCATGCAGTAGAACATGAGGTCAAACTGTGGAGATGTTGGTACTGGTTTTGTAACCCAGCAGGTTAAGTCATTATCTGCAACTCTGGCATCCCATATAGGTACAGGTTCCTGTCCCAGCTGCTCCACTTCCAATCCAGCTCCCTGCTAATGTACCTGCAAATGCAGCAGAAGACAGCCTTAGTGTTTGGGACTCTGCCACCTATATGGGAGACCCAGATGAAACTCCTAGCTCTGGCCTGGTCCAACAATGGATGTTGCAGCCATATCAATAGTAAACCAACAGATGGAAATGCTACTCTCTCTCTCTCTCTCATACACACACACACACACTCTGAGTGTGTGTGTGTGTGCGCGCAATTCTGCCTTTCAAGTACATAAATGTAAAAAAAAAAAAAAATTGTGGAGACAGGCTGGCACTTAGGTGTAGTGGGTAAAGCCACTGCCTGCATTGCCAGCATCCCACATGAGCACCAGTTCAAGTCCTGATTGCTCCATTTCTGATCCAGCTCTTTGCTACGGCCTGGGAAAGCAGAAGATGGGACACCTGGAAGAAGCTCCTGGCTTTGGACTGGCTCAGCTCCTACGATTGCAGCATTTGGGGAGTGAACCAGAGGACTTAAGGCCTCTCTCTCTCTCTACCTCTCTGTAACTCTGCCTTTCAAATTAATACATCTTTTAAAAAAATGTGGATATATAATTCTAAATATTTTTACTTGAAACTATTCAAAGTTTCTCTTTTGTTTACAATGTGCTTCAACTATTAAAGCTTTATGTATTTCATATTTTGCCTCTGAAGTTACAAATTCTTCTATTGAAGAAACTCACTTTCCCCCCAAATGGAGTTTGATCCCCAAAATACCTCTCCTGTGTATCTACTATTTTATAATCAGGTGAATGCCCCTTCACCACCTTGTTTTCAAAGCTTCCTGTCGCATTTTAATTCATGACTAAAGCCCACACCCAGCCAACTCAAAAAGCCATATCATAGCAATCTCTCCCTCCTTCTCTGAGCCAATGAAACCTACTGAGAACAAAGAAAGCACTGTTTTCCTATGATGCCAAGAGACTCAAAGAATCTGATTTGTCAACATTGGGCCCCTTTCAAGCTGACCCTAGTTTTCCACGGAAAAGCTCTGAAGTTATTGTTTCTGAACCAGATTCTTTGGTGAACCTGCTGGCTCTTTGGTTGGTTGGTTGGTTTTATTTTTGCTTTTTTGGAAAAAAGACTGCATTGCTTCCAACATTACATTCAGCTGAGGAAATATTCTACTTGGGTTCGCAAGGACTTAGCTCCTATGTATTCATAAAAATTTATAGAAGCATATCTATATAAAAATATAAATTCAAATATAATTGAATCCATAGATTATATCCATAAATGCATACATGTTATATGCATTCATATATATATATATATATATATAGTTTATTATCCTCAAATATTAGCCTCCAATTCTAACTATCTGGACAGCAAGCAGTCCCCTGTCTTTGAGAGAAGCTGTACCTAAATCTTCCCTTCATAAGACATGGGTCATCATAAACTCAAGTCACCAGGGAGATTCGTCTTCAGGAACCATGAAGCCCTGACTGGAGCCACTGTAGTCTATGACAGACTTCATTACGGTAACAGTGAACTCCAAAAACAAACGCCTAGTGGAGACCTCGATCATTTTCTTCCCAGGAGAACCCTTATCCTTTGAGCAGATTTATCCACATCTTCCCCACGAACACTTCTTTGTACCAAGGAATAGTAAAGGAAAATGGTCTTTGTCAAACCACAAAAAGATGCTGTTATTTATTTCCCCTGAAGCAATGGGCATTTGCTCAGCTTAAAAGTGTTGTTAGGAGAGAAAGCCCAATTGATTCTTCCAAAAATAACTCATATTTGCTCTAAAGTGGACTTCTACCTACAGTTCTGGATATTAAAGTGAACAGCACAATTTTAAATGCTGCTTCAATAATCAACATTTGATAAGGGCCATGGCAATACCTTCCAAGAATTTCCAGGTTAAAATGTATGAGTAGTTTCAGAGTGCCTATATGTGGATTGCTTAAAAAAAAAAAAAAGAGTTGTATTGTTAATGTAATATAGCCATGTTAGACAAATATAATAAAAGTGATACATAGGGTATTAAGCATTGAGTTTATATAATATTTGTAAATAAAGGCTGCTTAATTTTTTGCTTAAATGAGACTTGAGCTTGCTTTTTTGAAAGTAGATTTTTATATGTATGATTGAGCTAGCTACATATAATTCCTAGTTATGATTTTTAATGATCTTTCCTCAAATCCTTGAGAGTCTCACAAAAAGACACTTTGTTCACATATAGACAATAAAAGTTTAGAAATATATTCCTCTTTTATAGCTGCTTAAAAGCTAGCAAATTAAAATTATATTTTGAAAATCTAAAAGCACTTCCTTTTCTCTCATTTACTAATGCTGTTTTGAAATTTTTATCATAATGCAAATGGGTTTCAAATTCCACAAAACTTTAGTATGTATGATATTTTAAAACCGTGGAGAATATCTAATTTTCAGAATATTTTTTTCCATTTTGACAGCAATCACACTGCACCAAGCTCAGGTGTGCTAACAGATCAAATGAGGGCACTTCAAAAGGTTCATAGAAAAATGAATTAAAAATATGGTATAATTTTTTCCAAGTGTTAGGAAAATTCATGTTATGAAAAAACATGAATGAATTTCAGAAAACAACTTGCACCAGCATAAACTCACACTGTTAGCTCCATTTTCCTACAAACTTTTAAAACGACCCTAGCACTTGTAACAAGCAGACAAATTCACGAGTGGCATCTTCCAGGAGTCCCAGCATGGCTCCACTCACACTACTCCTGACGTACTCACCTGAAGTTTTCACCATACATTTTATTGTGATTTTAAAGTCTGCTCCTTCTGTAAACAGCCTAAGGCAGGTCCTCTGGGAGTTGTCCAGGAGAAGGCATCCTTAAAACAGGGGATGACTTCATCATGTTATTGCCACATGGGACAAGAAGTAGAGGTGCAAGACAATGATATGATGAGCCTGACTCTATGTAGGCCCAGGCTTCTATGTGTATATTTTCTTTTAACAGAAATGTTAAAAAACAAGAAGAAGGGGGCCTGCACTGTGACGTAGCTGGTAAAGCTGCTGCCTGTGTCACCAGCATCCTAGATGAGTGCTAATCCAAGTCCTGGCTGCTCCACTTCCCATCCAGCTCCCTGCTGATGGCCTGGGAAAGCAGCAGAAGATGGCCCAAATTCTTGGGCCCCTGTACCCAACTGAAAGACCTAAAGGAAGCTCCTGGCTAGCTCTGCACTGGCTGTTGTAGCCATCTGGGGAGTAAACCAGTGGATGGAAGATTTCTGTCTCTCCCTCTCCAACTCTGACTTTCTAAATAAATAAATAGAAGAAAAGAGGAGAATTTTTTTTTTTTTTTGACAGGCAGAGTGGACAGTGAGAGAGAGAGACAGAGAGAAAGGTCTTCCTTTTTGCCATTGGTTCACCCTCCAATGGCCGCTGCAGCTGGCGCATTGAGCTGATCCGAAGCCAGGAGCCACGTGCTTCTCCTGGTCTCCCATGCGGGTGCAGGGCCCAAGGACTTGGGCCATCCTCCACTGCCTTCCCGGGCCATAGCAGAGAGCTGGACTGGAAGAGGGGTAACCGGGATAGAATCCAGCGCCCCAACCTGGACTAGAATCCGTTGTGCCAGCGCCGCAAGGTGGAGGATTAGCCTGTAAAGCCACGGCGCCGGCCCGAAAAGAGGAGAATTTAAAAACAGAAGAAAATTTATAGTATAAGAATATAAAAGACTGTTCAACCAAATATCTGGATAGCCTATGACCCAAACAGACATATAAAATTATTCATTACAGTTAGTATTTTAGGGCAACCAGTCAAACTGCACAATTAGATTTTCAGCAGTTTTAGTAGCATAAGTCAAAATCACAATTTACCATGTGGCACCCACACCTACCCTACATCTAGTCAGAAATAACTGTTTTATCTCAAATTATTGTAATCAGCCTCTACATATCTAATATCTTTTACATAGCTCTCCTTTTTTTTAAAAAAAGATTTTATTTATTTATTTGAGGGGTAGAGTTACAGTGAGAGGGAGAGAGAGAGAGAAAAGTCTTCCAAGCACTGGTTCACTCCCCAGATGGCTACAATAGACAGAGCTGAGCCGATCTGAAGCCAGGAGCCAGGAGCTTTCTCCAGATCTCCTGCATGGGTGCAGGGGCCCAAGTACTTGGGTTATCTTCCACTGCTTTCCCAGGCCACAGCAGAGAGCTGGATTGGAAGTGGAGCAGACGTGACTAGAACCCATGCCCACATGGGATACTGGCGTCGCAGGTAGACTATTAACCTACTGCACCACAGCACTGGCCCCTACATAGCTCTCCTTTTTATAGGTGTTAAACAGTTTAGATGTTTAAATAGCCCTTACATTCATTTCATTAAAACTATCTTCATGCCTACTTTATCAACTTAAAATCTGATTTTCTTTACTTGGTTTTACATGATTCAATTTCTAGCTGCTCATCATATTTTAAATACATTAAATTTTAGTTTGTGACCTTTTTTCTAGAAAGTTTTTAAGATTTGAAAGAGTGACAGAGAGGGAGAGACAGCAAGAAATTTCTATCTGCTGGTTCATTCCCCAAACACCCACAACTGCCAGGATTAGACTATGCCAAAGCCAGGAGCCAAAAACTTCATCTGGTTCTCCCACAGGGCATCAACAACGCAAGCATTTCAGCTCATCTTCTGTTTTCCAGGTGCGTCAGAATGGAGCTGGACATTAAACAGAGTAGCTGGGACTCAAACCAGCACTCTCATCTGGGATGTGGATATCCCAGCTGAAGGCTTAACCTCCCACACCACAACACCCATCTCCTCTTTTAGAATTATTTATTATATTTTCCCCTCTAAATATCACAGCAAACTGTGGCTGATACAGATTCAACTTTTTTTTCAATCTATGAATCAATAGTCAGCCAGTGAGTCTTTTTGAGTGCATTCCTTTGTCTTTAGATTCCCCTAAAGCAGTTGCATAGGAACAAAAACTCTTTGCGATTGAACTATGCTCTAAGATGTCCCCATCTTCATTGGTGGAAAATAATATTAGAAATCAAAATATGAGTGCCAGGGTGTCACACTATTTTTTCACAGGAATATTGGTAATAAATCAATGGTACATTATCATCTCAATAATGTACCCTTTGATAAGAAAAAGAAATCTTCCTGTCTTCCAAGGACATATCGGGAAATACAAAGACAGAATACACAGCATTTCAGATACCATGTACTAATAGGCAATTGAAATGAGAACAACTGCACCAATTATTGTAAATGCCATCCACATTCTCTATCAAATTTAAAACAAAATATTGTCAGGCATCTGTTAGCATGTGTGCGTTTTTTATTTAGAGCACATATAACCGATTTGCTGTAAAATCAATTTCTCTTCCATGCACACACACAATCCTGAAACCAGCTCAGGAACTGGTGAGCATTAGAATTTTAGTGTAAGTCTAGATTAGTGAAATTTTGAATTACAAGTCTGGTAGCCTTCGTAACTTAATTTTTATGAAAAAGTCTAAGACTTCATGGATAAAAGTGTCATGCTTATACTCCTGATTTTGCATTCATTGATAAAGGCAACTTTACCTCTGGGAAGGAACAAGGATGATCTGAAAAAGTTCTATTTATCTACAATATATTAATTAAGAATTTCTATACTAGATGCATTTATTTTCTTCTAGCACCATTACTTAAGGAAATCTTCAACTTAAAAATCATACGTTTCTCAAATGTTTTATATATACATATATATATATATATTTCTATTGATCTATGTATCTAATCTTCACTTAATAAATAATTCTTTAACTTGGGAACCAGAATCTTTCAATATAAATTTCTATTATTTTTATCAAAGAAGTTCAGCAGCAGTTTACTCTCGTACTCGAGGCTCAAATACAGTTTCTTAAATTGTCATCCAGATACTTGTCTTTCTCAGATTTTAGCCTTGGGGGAACTGTGACGTGCTTTAGCATCCACTACATCAGCATCAACTACATTTCTAAGCATGTTGTCATTTCAACTTACATGTCCAATTCAACTTACACTATCAACTTCTAGAAAAGTCACTTAGTAATTGAATTGTGTCTCAAGTACAAGATTACCGGGAAACCTGGTTTAAAACTGTTTAGCATTTTGATTATATTTAAATTGGCTAGTTGGCACCTATTGGAAAATAGATGGAAGGAAGGCTCCTTCAGATTTTTGCTTAGTTATTGTCATAGTCTCTGTTATGCTTCTGTAGTAGAATGCCTGAGACTACAGTAGAATGTAGTAGAACTACCTGGGTACTTTATAAAGAGCAAAGATGTATTTCCTCACAGTTCTGGGGGCTGGGAAATTTAAGATAAGGGGCCAGCATCTTGTGAGGACCCCAGTCTCATGATAACAAATTCATTCTATGATAATCGCATGAGTCCAATCATGAGATCAGAACTCTCTCAGCCTAATCATCTCTCACTAGGCCCCAGCACCCACCAATGAATCTTGCTTTTGGAATTAAGTTTCTGTCCATGTTAAACTGTTGCAGAACAATAACATATTTACCTATAGAAAGAAATTTTAATGAGGATTTTATAATTTAATGAAAGAATTCTGAAACTAAGTATATTTACAATTTTTTTGCCACTTAAAAAGAATTGTCCTTCCCAACACCTCTTTCTCAGCTTAAAGCAAAAGGGAAAGAAAAAGAACAAAGTTACCAAGGTATTTTACTTGTCTGTACTCAGTAACAACTGCACACAAGAGCTCCACAAATCCCAGGAGAGGTAGGGAAGTAAAGATTAGATTTTTTAAAAAAATATTTACTTTTTTTTTATTTGAAAGTCAAAGAGAATGAGAGAAAGAAAGAAAGAGAGAGAGAGAGAGAGAGAGAGAGAGATCTTCCGTCTGCTGGTTCACTCCCCAGGTGGTCACAACAGCCAACAGATTCTTCTAGGTCTCCCACAGGGACCCAAGCACTTGGGGCACCACCTTTCACTGCTTTGTTCCAGGCCATTAGCAGGCAGCTAGTTAGGAAGTGGAGCAGCCGGGCTCAAACTGGTGCACATATGAGATGTCGGCACTGCAGCTGATAGTTTTACCTGCTACGCCACAACACTGGCCCCAGTTAAGATTAGATTTAACATTAATCCAAGTGTCTTGCATTGCTAGTGCCCCAAAACCACACTCTGGCTTCTTACCGTGTTGTGGGAAGGCTGCCTATGTTCTATGGGGTAGACCTAACTTTGGGGTACTTAATATCAGCAACATGACAAAAAATTTCAAGACACCTAGAGACCTAAAGACAAGTGAAATTGCCTTTCTACTGGCTCTATAGTCTCTTCAAAAACAAGTGTACATAACACTTTGAAAATCCTAACATCACTATCCACAGAATTTGAGTTATTTTCTCCTTCATGAGAAATTCTTTATAGTATTTTCTACAATTACTTGCTCTCTCTTAACGCTTCTGCAAGCTCTGATGGTTTTCCTCATCTTCAAACTAGGAAGTTTTGAGTGCCCTGGGCTCAGTTCTCAGATCTTCTCTAAGAATTTACTCCTGTGTAATCTAATGAATCCATGGCTATAACAGCCATCTGTATTCATGGACACATATTTGCATTCACAGCACAAATGCTTTTTAATTTCAGGCATTGTTATTAGTAAAGAGTAGCAATATCTCCATTGGACATCCAATAGGCACCTGTGTACTCTAAACCTAAACTGCTGATCTCAGCTAGTGCCACACCTTCGCCTTGGCCTTCTGTGACCTGTGACACTCAACCCACTGGAAGGCTTCCTGCTCTCAGAAAATGAAGCTTCATTCCCCAAGTTGCCCAAGCCAAAAATATTATCTTCATG
Organism: Lepus europaeus; assembly: GCF_033115175.1. Classification (NCBI taxonomy): domain Eukaryota; kingdom Metazoa; phylum Chordata; class Mammalia; order Lagomorpha; family Leporidae; genus Lepus; species Lepus europaeus. The sequence goes on from NC_084835.1 coordinate 101,327,919, forward strand.
TTTGACTCCCCTATTTCTTAATTCATCATCAAATATTGTTTTTATTTTAAGTACAGATCACACCATCTGTTGAAGACATTGTGAGTTAAAAATGCACTTAATGAAATGGACACTATGAGAGACAATGACAGGATCAGCCCTTCTCTAGACTGTTGAGGAACAACTTACTATTTTATTCCTTTTAGTATTTTTGTTGTTGTGGTTGTTGTTGTTGTTGCTCTGTTTGTTCTACATAAGACCACTGGTTGAACTCTGTAATCAATGCACAATCATTCTTAGGCATTTAAAATTAACAGAAAAGTGATCTATGTTAAACATAGGAGTGGGAATAAGAGAGGGAGGAGATATATAGGTCGGCACATGTTCACTCGGACTTACCTCCAATGGTGGAACTAGAAATGTGCCAGGGGATTTCAAATCAATTTTACCAAGAAGGCAGGTACCAATGCCAGCGCACTTGGTAAAGTGGTAAGTATAAATACACAACTGATCAAAAAGATAGGGTATGTGTCGAAGAGATTTCACAAATAAGACCAGTGTAAGCAAATAATGAAGGATAGAATTAAAAGGGAGAGAATGATCCTGCAGGGGAAGCAGGACACACAGCAGACTCATAGAATGGCAAACACCCAAAACCGCACTCCTGCCTCAGATTCAACCCTTGGGACATTCGGATCTGGCTAAAAGATCCATGAGAGTCTCACAGGCATGGAAAGCCATGACACGATGACAAAAAACAATCTAAATGAAAGATCCTGGTGAACAAGACCCCAGCAGAGGGAACAGGCCATCAAGGAGAGAGGCGCCTTTCTCTGAAGGGAGGAAGGAACCTCCACTATGACACGGCCTTGACTAAACAAGTTCAGAGTCGGTGAACTCAGGGGACTTCCACAGCCTATATAGCTCATAGCAAGAGTCTCGGGTGATTGCTGACATCACAAATAAGAGTGCCAATTGTTAAATCAACAAAGGGAGTCACTGGGTACATGCTCCCCACGTAGGATCTCTGTCCTTAATGTGTTTTACTATGAAACTTAAAAACACTACTAATCAAACAATACCCTATACCTTGTGCAGTTGTGTGAATGCAGCCTGTTGAAATCCTTGCTTAGTATATACTAAGTTGATCTTCAGTATATGAAGGTAATTGAAAATGAAACTCGATAAAGGGCGGGATGGGAGAGGGAGAGGGGAAGGCCATGGGAGGGAGGGAGGTTGGGGGGGAAAGCCACAACAATACAAAAGTTGCACTTTGTAAATTCACATTTATGAAATAAAAAATAAATAAATAAAAAATAAAAATGCACTTAATATACCGAACCTACCAAACCCTACAACTTAGCTTAATAACACAGGACACTGCAAGGTGCTGTTTTTCCCCCTTGTGCTTGTGGGGCTGACTGGGAGCTGTGCTTGCTGCTGCGTTCCAGCCTCACGGGATATGATAAATCTTCCCACACATCACCAGCCTGGGAAAAGGTCAAAATTCAAAATTCTAAGGATAGCTACTACTAAACAGTACTGCTTTTGCATCACAGTGATATTGAAAATACTTTAAATCAAACTACAGTTAAGTTGGCGATTGTCTATATCACACCAATAATCACTTCTCACCATGTGCACAGGAAACTTCATAGACTAGAGCACCGTTACCTCAAAAGCTTCCCAGTTGCCTCCCTCCATCCACTCTTGCTCTCCATCCATTCCATTTTAATTCTACTTTAAAATGTATGTCAGATCACAGCCCTCTTCCGGTCAGAGTAGCTTCCATTTCATTCAGCATCTTAACCAACTTTTCCTGTGATACTATAATGATTTATAATCACATCTCCCACAACTCTGATCCACTTTATGGCAGTTCCATTGATAAGGCAGGTAACCTGCAGTGTCAGAACCATTTGACTTATTTTCTGTCAAAGAATGACATCGCTTGATGCACGATTGAAAAAACCGAGTTCTTCCATAACTTAACTGCAGTATAATTTTTGCAGAGACGTCTCCCTGACCATTATCTGGAGTAATTCCCCCTAGTACTCACTCACTCACTCTTTCTCTACTCACCTACTCCTTTTCCCCATAGGCATTCTCACTATCAGCTATATTTATGCTTGGCTTCCTAACCTTCTCTGTACAACCCACACTAGACTATAAACTACATAAAGCTGGGGCTTTATTCAAACCATTTTCATGCCCAGAATGATTCCTAGCTTATGGCTGACTTTTTTCATGTATGTCTGCTGAAGGGAGATTTACTGCAATGCTAATGGAGCTTTACTTTCAGTCCCTTCACTTGGCACAGGTGCTTGCAATTACTTAGAGTTGCTGGGAGGTATTCAGTGTTGAGGTGGTGAGGGGAAGACAGGTTAGAATTGTGAAGTTTGTAAGCAAATATGGAAAATTGCCTAAAGGATTGTCTGCTGAGATATGAATGGCTAAGACCTTAGTAAATATCATGATACATTTTTTTTTGACAGGCAGAGTGGACAGTGAGAGAGAGAGACAGAGAGAAAGGTCTTCCTTTGCCGTTGATTCACCCTCCAATGGCCGCTGTGGCTGGTGCGCTGAGGCCAGCGCACCGCACTGATCTGATGGCAGGAGCCAGGTGCTTCTCCTGGTCTCCCAAGCGGGTACAGGGCCCAAGGACTTGGGCCATCTCCACTGCACTCCCGGGCCACAGCAGAGAGCTGGCCTGGAAGAGGGGCAACTGGAACAGAATCCAGCGCTCCGACTGGGACTAGAACCCGGTGTGCCGGCGCCACAAGGTGGAGGATTAGCCTATTGAGCTGTGGCGCCGGCCCTCATGATACATTTTCTCATTTTAAGTAGGTATTCATTTTCATCCCAAATTTCATTTATATAATTTTTATTCTATTTTTTTGACAGAGTTATAGACAGTGAGAGAGACAGAAAGGTCTTCCTTCCATTGGTTCTCCCCAAATGGCCGCCACAGCCAACAATGAGCAGATCCGAAGCCAGGAACCAGGTGCTTCCTCCTGGTCTCCCATGCGGGTGCAGAAGCCCAAGCACTTGGGCCATCCTCCACTGCCTTCCCAGGCCACAGCAGAGAGCTGGGCTGGAAGAGGAACAACTGGAACTAGAACCCGGCACCCATATGGGATGCTGCTGTCACAGGCGGAGGATTAACCAAGTGAGCCACAGTGCTGGCCCCTATTCTATTTTCTTAAGTGGATACCTTCAAGTTATATAAGGCTCCACACAACTAGCATGTGCAAATATGTATCACTCAGCTTCTCAAGCTTCAGGAGATAAAGAAATGTCCTGGCACTCAAGCACTTTTTTCAAAGGAAGATTCCAGACCCTGCATAAGCAATCTTGGGTCACAGATGATTCATTCTAACAGCATCATCAAGTCTAAGGTGCATTGGTAGGTCGGTCTCTCTTTTTCAGCTGTAACATTAGCATGAACCTTCTACAAAGATTCTTGGAAGTAATTTACTAATAGAGTTACTGCATGTATCTTTGGTCACAATAACGTGAAATCATTTATGCAGATCGTGGCAAAACATTAAAATTTGAGTTAACAGCTATAATGGTTCATTTTCATATTTTTTTAAAAGGAAAAGAAACTAATAAGTATGATGAGTTAGTAAAGGGGACCTCAGGTCTGTGGAGAAAAATTTATCCAAATACAAGGACTTAATTATGGGCTTCTCAGAATTTTCTATATTTTACTGTTTGTGTGTATATTTCAAAAAGTTCTGATTTTTGCTTAATGTTTGGGTTTTGCTTTGCTTTCCATCAGTCTTCACTATTATATTTATGTGAATGGTTAGTTCATTGATTTTAATTTTTTCACTCTTATTAATGAAATTCTATAAGGTTAGAATTTTGATATCAAATGATTTCTCAAAAATAATGTGATATTAGAGACATCACAAATAGAAGCAATACCTGATCCTAGAACGGATCCTGTGTTACAGGGGGAAAATATGCTATAAAGGATATTATATCACTCGACAAAGTTGAAATATGGAAGGCAAATCATATAAAATACAACAAAATTTTGATTACTAAAGATTTCTGTGGATGTGTCAGAGAATACTTTTTCTAAAATATTCTCCCTAAAGTAATGTTTTTTTAAAGCTAGAGTCTTGACATATGCAACTTACTATTAATAGTTTAGAAAAGAATAGTATATATATGCAAGTGCATACACATACAGAGCAAATATAAATGATAAAATAAATGGGAAAAAACTGGAAATCAATTTAGGTAAAAGTATACATAGATATTCTATGTATTCCTATTTTTCAACTTTTGCATAAGTTTTATTGCTTGAAAATAAAAATGTTAAAATTCAAAATCATTTTGATGAGATCGAGGTTTTGTTTATTTCATATGATAGTTGCTAGTTTATTATTTAATGGTCAGAAATTATAGCCTATAAAATTCTACTTCCTGAAAGCTGGTGGCATTTTCATTGCAAATCAATTTTTATAAATATCTATGGGCACTTGTAACAGTTCTCAGTCTATAGAAATATTTTTCTTTATTTATAAAGCTTTTTCTTAAAATATTTACATCTTGCTTCAGGAAACTTAAGATTGCTTGGCCAAAAGAACAACATATTTTCATTAGAAAGCTAGCTCCAGTTATGTGACTACTTAGACAGTTGAGTTATTTGAAATGAATTTAAGCATATCAGAGAGACACCAGCACTATATGGTTTTTGCTGTTCTATTCATGATAGCTAAGATATGAAATCTGCCTATATGCCCATCAACTGAAGAATGCATACAGAAAATATAAACACAATGGAATACCAGTCAGCCATGAAAAGGAATGATATCCTGTCATTTGCAATAAAATTGATGGAACTGGAGAGCAACATGTTGAGTAAAATAAGTCAAATTTAGAAAGGTAAATATCACATGTTCTTTCTCATATGTGGAATCTTAATATTTCTCTCTCTGCCTTTTAAATAGATAAATCTTTTTTTTAGAAGTCATTCTAAATGTAGAATTGTGATTACTAGAGGTTGGGAAGCGTTGGGAGGGAAGAAAGAAAGATGGTGGGTAACAAGTACTGCAAGGATTCAACTTGAGATCCATGCAGCCATTTTGGTCATTCCATCATCTTGTTCTTCAAAGTAACCTTGAGAGTTATCCTAAACCTTGTGGAATAAACAGTCATTAAGATAACCTACTAGGTTTCTCTTGCCAGTGGACCTTGGGATGTCTATTATCTAATCCCTGGAATGTTGTTTCTTGAGAAAGTCCAGGTGCATTTAGTTTAGCCATGAACCCTTTGCCTTGCTTAATGTAGAAACCCCTTACTAATGGAACTGTGAAGGCTGTTTGTCTGACTTGTGGCTGGCTGAGACCATACTTCTGTAAGTACTCCCAATAAGGGACACTTTATGTAATCTTGGATCTGTCCTCTTTCTTTGGTCTCTTGGTCCCTTCTACCATTGGTGGCTGATACTCATATACTGGGTTTTCCCAAAAGAGGTACCTGAGTGAGACAGAAAGAATAAATAAGTTTTAGTGTTCTTCACCAGAGTGGGATAGCTATAGTTCATAACCTATTATATTATATAGTATACGAATAAATTGAAGAGAGCTCAAATGTTCTAAAAGTTAAGACATGACAAGGGGAAAATTAATCACTCTGATTGCATTAGTATAAATTATATTTATTGATTTATCACACTGTATCCCACACATATGTATACTTATTAAGTGTTAATCAAAAAACTTTTTAAAATGTTTAGGAAGATGGAAATCACTAACCCTAATGTCTTGACCATCATCCTTTGCATATCTGCTTCGAGTTTTCACTGTTCCAGGTAAATATGTACAATTAAAATAATAAGAAATAAAGTGAACTTTTTAAAAAAAAAATCTTTGTTTATAGTATACTAAATTCATAGGAAATAAGGCTCACCTACAAATATTGAGAATGAGTATTATAAAGTCAATTTTTTCTAAACAAAATATGAAGCTCTTTGTGGTGTTACATAAACCAATTTTGTTCAGCAAAATTAAAACGCCTATCATACTCTTGCAACCTGTAAACAATGCTATTTTGCAAGACATTCCCAGCGCTCACAAAATGCTGCTCACATATTAACAGATTACAGTCGAAAATAAAGTTTGTAGGCAATGTTAACAAAAATTATTCTTCAACTTTAATTTCAGCAAAGACTGAAGCCAAAACACAATTTTGTGGATCCAGCTTTTCCAATCAGATTAGAATTAGGAACCTGATGTGTCTTCCACTTACTATAATGCTGGCATCTCTCCTAGATTTACATTCTCTTCAATAAATATTCATCGTGTGTGTTTTGTGTGTCAAACAGAAAACTAAGTAGATAAGGAAGGAAAAGTAAATACAAGTTCCTCCATACTTGACTCTTTAATTGAAGAGAATGGATAGAAGATAATTTAAAACAAATCTGAGAAAAGAAATACAACAAAAAATTTCAATATACTCCCTCCCATTAGATCAAAGAATAATTAACCAGCCAACCACTTGACTGACAACTGACTTGATGTCCACTGAAATCCTAACACGTGACCTTCATTTAAGTATTTATTTACAAATTGCTGATTTTAACTTTTCAAAGAAATTCTCCCAACCGTCTTTCCATTCCATGAATTTCACATATCTCAGAGCAAGTGCGCGTCACATCACTAAATTTACATAACCAAATGGACCAGAAGTTTAGCTACATGGAAGGGAAATGGTGCATTCAGTTTTCTAGCTGAAAATTGTTCCAAAAAGTGGGATATGTAATTTTAAAATTGGTATAATGCTGCCTAGTGGTTAAGATTATGATGAAGCAGTATGAAAGCTAGAAGGTGAGACACAGAGAAGGCAGTGAGAGGGTGATGACACTTTTATATTCTATGTCCAACTTGTCTCCCCTGGGGCTACAAAGTGTTTAGACTTCTGAGTTAACACACACACACACAATGTATTTGTCTTTTTCTGGGATGGTTAGAGGCAAGATGAGAAAATCATCGCTTGCCACCAGATGGTGCTGTGTTTCCCCTGGGGAATGGAAGCCTGCTGGTAGGGCTGCTCAGTGTGGAATCTGAGTGCCTGTAAGTGGGAATGTTGATGTTTCTCTGTCATCAGTGTGTCTTAGGAACTTAGCACAAGTCTACCCATTGCCTATTCCAGGACATTCTTATCTCATTCTCTTCATCACAACCTTTCATCCCACTCCTTCAACATTCATCTTGATCCCAGTCAGCTTAATTGGCAGAGAGAAACCAAAATAGATAGACACAGATACACACAGATAAGGAGGATACTTCAAAACAATTCATGGAGAAAAACTGAATTAAAAGAATGTATTCTGGTACAAAAATATTTCATTGTATCATATTATACATTTTTCATGAACTTTTGAAGATTCCTCATTTATGAATTTTTGTGTTCCACCATATGTTTTTGTTCCATGTCCAATAAAGATATGAAATCCACTACTTGATTATTTTATATATTATATATTCCTGATATACATATATATATTTATGTTTATATTAAGTACTTTTCTTTTTTATAATTGATGTTATACTTTAATTAGAAAGATATCATTTACAAGGTAGATATAGAATATTTCCCTTTTTTATAGAAAGCTTTTATTTAATAATATAAATTTCATAGCTACAACTTTTGGATTATAGCTGTTCTTCCCCCCATACCTGCCCTCCCACCCCCAAAGCATCCCACCTCCTATTCCCTCTCCCATCCCATTCTTCAGTAAGATTCTTCAGTAAGATTATATACAGATGATCAACTCTATACTATGTAAAGATTTAAACAGTTTGCACCCAGACACACAAAGTATAAAGTACTGTTTGAAGACTACTTTTGCCATTAATTATCAAAGTACAACACACATGGGCAGCAAGTGCACAGTGACTCCTGCTGTTGATTTAACAACTGACATTAAGTACTTTTCAAATTTGGCACTTCTTGCTCAGAATTAGCAAGTTTTCCATTTTCAGCTCATATTCTCAGTTATTGTATATGACCAGTTTGTCCTGTATCATCTCTTTCTCCCATAAGAAATAAAAGGAAGGTACCAGTCAGAGTGTAGCTGACCCTCTGGCATCTCAGAAATATAAACTCCCATAATCACCATTCTTCATCCTGTTTCTTGTCTCTCTTTTCCAGATACTCCATTTACTATTATTACCAAATGTTGACACTCCAGAACCCATCAGCTTGCTGTTGCCTGAAATGCTTGAATTTCTTTTTTCCAGCTTTACTGAGGTATAATTTAAAAAATTAGTATATATTTAAGATGTATAATGTGATTGCTTGCTGTACGTACATATTGTAAAATGGTCATTAAGATACAGTTAATACACCATCACTTCTCATAGTTGCCTTTTTTTGCAAGAATATTTAATCTTTTAAGTAAACCATACCATAGTACTATCCAAATTCACTCTAATACATTTGATCCCTAGAACATATCCATCTTACACCTGAAATCTTGTGTCCTCTGAACAATGCTGTACATTTCCCCACCACCTCCCACTTCTCCAATGATCATTCTGCTCTCTGCATCTATGGCTTCAGTTTCAAAATCCCGTGCCTAATTGAGATAATGTGCATAAATGCATGAACTTCTTGAAACCTTATGAGATCCAAGAGATTGAGATTACTTAAAGATGGAAGCTCTTTTAAGTGTCTTTTATAATCGACCTGATAGTAGAAAATCTGAATTAAACAACTGTTTCTTTATAAGTAAGCTATTAAAAGAGAGATGGCAAAGGTTGGGTAGGGGAGAATAGCTATCACAATGACAAATTAGAAGGGAAGAGGGAGAGTGAAAAGCAAACAGAAAGATAAAAGGACAGATGTTTGCAGACAGGAAATTATGTGTTGACATCCAGTGTGTTCCAGGTCCAGAACTGCATTTATAAACCTTCATCAAGAAGGTTAATTTCCAACCCTAAACTTTCTCCACTATATAGTTACTTTGACATTTCCAGCCAAGAAGTTATTACCTCAATGCCTCTACCTCTCTAAATTTCCAATGATATAATTTTAAAGACCTCATAACAAGGAGTCTTTTATTTAATGAAAGATTTCCCTTGGATTTTTTTTTTTTAGCAGCATCTCTGGAAATGTCACCTGCTCCTAAATACAACAAATAAGTTCAAAGTCTTTTAATGGGTCACCAGAGCTCTGTTACATAATTTAGACTCGCATTTAAACATAGGTGTCCAAACATATTTAAGACTAAATATTGTTTTTTTATTTATTTGAGAATATGGGGGGTGGAGAGACCAAGTGAAAGCAAGAATTTCTTTTTACTGGTTCATTCCCCAAATGCCTGTAGTGGTAAGACTACTGGACTGAGGATAACACTAGGAGTTGGGAACTCAATCCAGGTCTCCCACACATGTGTTGCAGGAACCCAGTTACCTGAGTTATCACTACTGAATCCCAGGATCTGTATTAATAGGAATTTGGAGTCAGGACTCAGATCCAGGCATTGAATCCATGCACTCGTATGAGACGCAGACGACTTAATTTCTGTGCTAAACACCTACTCATCAATATGAGTATTGAAGTCTGGAAGCAAATTGTGCTTTCATTTATTTTTCCACAAATGTTATTTTCTGTGACTGCAAGGGCCTGAACTATGAGCCTGAGTCTTGTCTTAATAACAAATGATTTGGACTCAAAACCTCAATCTGTTACCAGCAACTAATGGTTCCTAGAGACAATGGATGTTCATCACATATGTCTGTATGCTAAGTGGTGCACTGAATTTGTAACTGAGGAGAGGAAAAGAGAAGAGAGAAAAAACAGTATTTGAGAATGGCCTTATACTTCACATGATGGAAAAAACAAACAATAACAACAAACCCTAGGGATTCATGAAGCACTTCGTACATACCAAACACTACAAAATGCAAAATGAGGAAGACAAAGAAGAAATTCTTAAAGATAGCCAGGGAAAAAGACGGGAGTTAACATGAAGAATGAGAAGCTGATTTGTCAATAGAAAATATATAGGCTAGAAAACATTGAAATAACATCTTTAAAATACTTAGAGAAAAATAACTGCCAATATAGAATTCTATACTGTGGATACTCCTTCAAAAATAAAGTTGAAATAAAAATATTTCAGACAAACATAAACAGAATTTTGGAGTCATTCTGCAAAGATATACTACTGTGAGAAATTCACTCATGGAAAATAATCCCAGGCAAGAAAGTAAGAAGAACTGGGCAGCGCAAATATAATACTATGGATAGTTAAAAAGGGCAATGATAATTCAAAAATAATAGTATGCCTTGTGAGGTTTACGATGTGAAGAGGCATGAGGGCCATATGGTTGTGACATCTGTCACCCATTGATCACTAGGTTGATTCAGCTGATCTGGCTGGCGAGGCAGGTGTCCTCTTCCTCCCTCAGGGCTTCATGTGAGTCCCTCCTGAAGCCATGCGCTCCTTCAAAGAGAATGACCTTCCCCACTAGAGGAGGACCAACCAGTCTCCGGTCAAGGGTATACAAGCACTCCCCTAATAGAATCTCCAAACAAGCTCTCAAAGTATGAAGATATTTCAAAAAGTTCATGGGAAAATGAAATTAAAAGAAAATGCACATGTCCAAGAAGCTTTTGAAATCCCATGTGTGTAGAATTAAAATTGATAAAAACAAAAATGCCAAGGTTGGGGAAATTTTAAGGTAATCATTTATTTATACTAGACTTACAAGTAAATAACGTATGTTTAAATCTCTAGAACATCCACCAAAAGAATTATAAAAGAATGCGTATAAATATAATAAAAATGGTTGTTTTATCTAAAATCAATCAAAAAAGAACATGAAATAGGTGTGTCAGAGTCAACTCTAAAGCAAATAAGACAAAAGAGGAAAGATACAGACTCAATCATTACACTAGAAATACTTTTTTTAACCTAAGAAAATACTCAGATTTTCAAAATAGATATAAAAATTGTGATTTTTTTTTTTTGCCCATGGAACTGGAAAGTTCAAAATATAAATATATAAAACAGCATTATGTAAACATTAGTCAAAAGGAATGTAATTAGGTTTTAAGGCTGGAAGCAATACCAAAAAACAGACATGCATATTATATAATGATAAAAGGGACAATTAACTTGGAAAAATAACATTTTTAAGCTGAATGGTTTCATTAGCAAGTCCAAAATAAATATAGCAAATACAGACAGAGCTATCTAAATAAATCCACAATCATAGTAGATACTTTAATAAACCTCTTTCAATAGGTGACTGAGTAAGACAAAAATCAAGAAAACTGTAAATGAATATACAAATATCTCAAAGGATTTCTACGTAAAGCATATAATTAACTTGTAAATAACATGAAAAAGACTACACAACTGAAACAGGGAAAATACTTCAACAAAAGTTGATTTAGCCAATAATCATGTGAAAAGTGTTCAGTTTCATTAGTCTTTGGGAAATGCAAATTAAAACCAGGATTTAAAGTCACTAAAGACAATATCAATGCTTTCCTGTGGGAAGTGTAAATTATTAAAACAATTTTGGAAATCTATTCAGAAAACTGATAGAAATGGATAGAAATGTTCTCATATGTTTATCATAAAGCACATTTAGGAGAGTTCATAGTAGCTCTAATTTTTAGTGGCCTCGAATTAGGTGCTCTTAGATCTTGCTGGTTCAGGTGCAAAATGGTAGACACTATGGAGGAGAATGTGGCAATAAAAACCAAATTACAAAGGCTCTAGCCCATTTCAATCCATCAGTCCAGCTTCTGAGAATCTGTACCACTCATATCCATGCACATGTTCAAAATAACATGTTATTTACTGCAATGTTGTAAGTACAAGAAGAATGAAAATTATTCAAATATTCATCAGTAGTAGAGGGAGTGTATTACTCATAAATACATCTACATACCACAGAATATAAAAATATTAGGGGGATCTCTGTATGTACTGACATGGAGTTATGTATTTTTAAACTAAAAACAAAAGGGGCAGAACTATATATTAGGGAACTTCAAAAAGATTGTGGAAAATGGAGTTGAGAGAAATTATTTTGGTGCAAAAATTTTTGGAGGCCATGAGTGGTTGTTTCAGAACATAAACTTCCCATGAACCTGTTGAAGAACTCTAGAATATAGTGTGTTGAATTGGTAAGAAGGCAAGAAATTAGAATATTTGATTTTATTTGTGTATTAATAAAACATCATGGCAACAATAAAAATAAAATATTCTCATATAGAAAAGACAGAGTGAATGGGATGTATCACAATGAGACTTCTATAACATATTTTATAAAGTATTATTTTGAATTTAGAAATATGTAAATGTATTATTTAAAAGTAAATCAAAAATTTAAAGTAAAAGGAAATTATTTAATATCATTCACTAATAAATAGTAAAGCTAGGGGCTGGCACTGTGCAGTAGTGGGTAAAGCCGCTGCCTGCAGTGGCCAGCATCCCATATGGGTGCCAATTTGAGTCCGGCTGCTCCACTTCTGATCCAGCTCTCTGCTATTGCCTAGGAGAGCAGCGGGGGATGCCCCAAGCCCTTGGGCCCCTGCACTCGTACAGGAGACCCGGAAGAAGCTCCTGGCTTCAGATCAGCACAGCTCCGGCTGTTGTGGCCAACTGGGGAGTGAACCAGCGGATAGAAGATCTCTCTCTCTTGATCTCTCCCTCTCTCTCTCTCTCTCTCCTCTCTCTGTATGACTCTGACTTTCAACTAAAATAATAAATCTTTTAAAAAAAAGTAAAGCTAGTCTTCGAATCCATATTTCTCTGATTCTAAGGAACAGATGTCCTTAGTTTTATTGTAGATTTTTTTTGTTTAAGATTTTTCTCATGAAAGTAATAGAGGTGCATGATGAGAAATTTGCAAATAGGAAATGATCAAAATATTTGTATACATTTGGATGTTTTCAAAACTGACAGTGATCATTTTTTTCCTGAATTTAAAAAATGCACGTTAGTTATAGAATAATTTTTTAAGCTAAGTTTTTCAAGGAAGCCTAATTAAAAACCAGATGGAAGTGGATTTACTCTCACACCTCAAAGCATGGTTTGCAGAGTGGGAACTCATTGGAAAGGCAAATTCTCTGCCTAAGCCTACACCTAAAGATGGAAACTCTGGAGATTAGGCCAAGAAATCTGTTTGAACAGCTCCCCAAGTGACCACTATATTTACTCATGTTTGAGATCCACTTATGCACTTTATAAATTTACCTTCAATTGTGGATTGTAGTGTTATGCTAGTTTTTTTTTCTGGTTGGAAATGTTTATGAGGGAAGTGGCCTAAAATGTTTACTCTAATTCTCAATATACATTCATGAATTCATTAAACACATTACTTGAGCAGTTGATAATAGGGTACTTCAAAAAGTTGATATATTTATTATTATTTTATTTATTTATTAAAGATTCATTTATTTATTTGTAAGGTAAAGTTAGAGAGAGAGGGAAAGAGAGAGAAGAGACAGATCTTCCTCCCATTGGATCACTCCCCAGATGACTCCAACATCTGGAGCTGTGCAGATCCAAATGCAGAAACAGGAGCTTCTTCCAGGTCGCTCATGTGGGTACAGGAGCCCAAGTACTTGGGCCATATTCTATTGCTTTCCCAGGCACATTAGCAGGGAGTGTTATTGGAAGTGGAGCAGCTGGGATTCAAACTGGCGCCCATATGGGATGCCAGTGCCACAGGTGGTGGCTTGACCTGCTATGCCACAGCACCAGTTCAAAAGATACATTTATTAGGAAACCCTCAACAAAGTAAAAAGGCAACCAACAGGATGGGAGAAAATGTTTGCCAATTATATATCTGATAAAGGATTAATATCCAGGATAAATAAGGAGCTCAAGAAGCTCAGCAACAGCAAAATAAGCAATCCAGTTAAAAAACAGGCAAAGAATATGAACAGGCATTTTTCAAAAGATGAAATACAAATGGCCAAAGGACATGTGAAAAAATGCTCAAGATCATTAGACATCAGGGAAATACAAATAAAAATCACAATGAGGTTTCATCTCACCCCAGTTAGACTAGATATCATCCCCAAATCAAACAATAGTGAATGTTGGTGAGAATGTGGGGAAAAGGGTATCCTAATGCACTGTTGGTGGGATTGTAAACTAGCAAAACCATTATGGAAGACAGTATGGCAATTCCTCAGAAATTGGGAAAATATAGCTACCTTATGACCTAGCCATTCCACTTTGGCAATTCCCCCAAAGGAAATTAATTCATCATATAAATGAGTGATCTGTACCTCTGTGTTTATTGCAGCTCAACTTACAATAGCTAATATATGGAACCAATCCAGATATCAGTTAACTGATGACTAGATAAACTATGGTATATATACAAGATGGAATACTACTTAATCATAAAAAGACTGTAATCCTGACTTTTGCAACAAAATGAATGATCACTATACTTAGTGAAATAAGCCAGTTTCAAAAAGACAAATATCATATGTTTCCAAGATTTCTGGTAACTAACACACAGAGTGCAAAAAAAAAAATGAATATGAGCAAAATTGACATTCTGAGATTTGAATATTGTTTATAGCCCTTGTCTATATTCTTAAGGAACTGTGGTTTTGCTACTTACTACTTGTCTAATTCTTTATTTAGCAAAGGGTTAAGCTTGTGACTATAAAGTAAATTCAAAGTATATCAATGTAAATATTAAATGAAAAATAAGGCCGGCGCCGTGGATCACTAGGCTGATCCTCCACCTGCGGTGCCGGCACTCCGGGTTCTAGTCCCGGTTGGGGCGCCGGTTCTGTCCCGGTTGCTCCTCTTCCAGTCCAGCTCTCTGCTGTGGCCCAGGAGCGCAGTGGAGGATGGCCCAAGTGCTTGGGCCCTGTACTCGCATGGGAGACCAGGAGGAAGCACCTGGCTCCTGGCTTCAGATCAGCATAACGCTGGCTGTAGTGGCCATTTGGGAGGTGAACCAACGGAAGCAAGACCTTTCTCTCTGTCTCACTGTCTAACTCTGCCTGTCAAAAAAAAAAAAAAAAGAAAGAAAGAGAAAAAGAAAAAGGGGGAGGGTAGGTAGAGTGGGAAGTATCATTATGTTCTTAAAATGACATGTATTCATGTATGGGGAGCTGGTGCTGTGGCACAGTAAATTAATCCTCCGCCTGCAGCAACAACATCCCATATGGGCACCGTTTCTAGTCTAGGCTGCTCCACTTCCTATCCAGCTCTCTGCTATGGCCTAGGAATACTTTGTATTCCTTTGTAGAAGATGGCCCAAGTCCTTGGGCCCCTGCACCCGCATGGGTGACCTGGAGGAGGCCACGACTCCTGGCTTCAGATTGGTGCAGCTCCAGCTGCTGTGGCCATCTAGGGGATAAGCCATCCGATGGAAGACCTCTCTCTCTAACCTCTGCCTCTCTGTAACTCTCCCTTTCAAGTAAATAAATAAATCTTTAAAAAGTTATATGTATGAAATTTGTTCTCTTTATATAAATAAAAAAGTGAAAATAAAAACAAAAAAGAGCATCAAAATAATGACAAAGTTAGGTACAAATTTTCTGAAATGAAATGAGTTCTATGGAACTGTCTATAGTGTTATGGATAAAATATTTGAATTTATAGTTAATCTCATTACTTTTATTGAAGAATATAAATATGAATATTTCAAACCATCCAAATAATTTCATTAATTTAATTAAAAATAAGATATATTTTAGTACGTGCCTAGTTTTCCATAAAATGCATTTCTATGAACTGAGTGTTTTTCAATGAATCTATGTTTGGAACATTCTATAATCATAATATTTAGCTGAGGTAACACCTGGAAATCTGGCATATCAAGTTAGAAGTTATTCTACTTGTACACAGATCATACTTATGAGGGTCCAATTCAGTGAGGGCCCTGATAAGGCATTAGAGGATCACATCAAAATCTTAGGGGAGATTTTCAAACCACAACCTCGTTAATTAGACAAGAATTGAAAACCATGAAGGAAGACTAGGATAACAATTTGTTAAAAAAGGAAAACATCTAACACAATTAAAAAGTTCTTCTAGGGGCAGGCACTGTGGAGCAGGTTAATCCTCCGCCTGCAGGACCAGCATCCCATATGGGTGCCAGTTCTAGTCCCAGCTGTTCCTCTTCCCATACAGCTCTCTTCTATGGCCTGGGAAAGCAATAGAAGATGGTCCAAATCCTTGAGCACCTGCACCCATGTGGGAGATCCAGAAGAAACTCCTGACTCCTGGCTTCAAATTGGCGCAGCTCCAGCCGTTGCGGCCATTTGGGGGAGTGAACCAGCAGATGGAAGACCTTTCTCTCTGACTCTTCCACTCACTGTCTATAACTCTTCCTCTCAAATAAATAAACAAAAAATCTTTAAAGAAAGTTCTTCTAGCATTAAGAAATGTTATTGAAAATATATTTGGGGCTGCTGTTGTGGCATAGTGAGTAAAGCTGCCTTCAGCAATGCCATCTCCCCATATGGGCACCTGTCAAGTCTCAGCTGCTCCATTTCCTATGGAAATGCTCCCTGCTAATGTGCCCAAGAAAAGCAGCAAAGGATGACCTAAATACTTGAGCCCCTGCACTCATGTGGAACACCCAGCTGAAACTCCTGGCACCTGGCTTTGACCTCACCCAGCCCTTGCCATTGTGGCCTTCTGGCAAGTGAACATGCAGGTGGAAAATCTCTTCTCTCCTCTCCTCTTTTCCTTCCTTCCTACCTTCTTTCCCTTCTCTCTCTCTCCCTCCCAACAATGACTCAAATGAATCAATCTAAAAATAAAAAATATATTTAATGATGTATTAAATATGAATAAGACACAGTTGAACAAAGAATTGGTAAACTGGGCCTGTTTCTGAAACTTTAATGTGCATACAGATAAACTAGGATCTTGTGAAAATGCATGTTCCGAGTCACTCAGCCTGAGGTTGGGACTGAAATTCTGCATCTGTAACAAGCACCCAGGGATTACCCAAGATACTAGTCTGTGAACTTCACTTTCAATAGCAAGAATCTGGGGGGCAATGTTAGATATCACTCAGAAAATAAAAATGCATAAGAAAAGTTGAGGGTGAATAAGTAGTATGGATGCTGCTACCTACATTAAAGAAAAGAAAATGATTTTAAAAATTGGGGAAGACACACTATTTAATGATAATGGCTGACTATTCTCTAAAGTTAAGTGAAATGTATCTGATCATAATGACAAGGCTCTGAGTCAAACATTGAGATAATGTTTTAAAGGAATGAGATTTCACAAAGGAGCATAGAAAAGTATTCAAAAAATTCATGGACGATAGAATTAAAAGACATTTGTTTTGGTGCAAAAAAATTAAATCCACATACCGTTTTCATACTATACACTGTAAAAGATTTTTTGAAGATTTCCTTTTTTTTTTCCACCCCAAAGGAACGGAATGAGTTGTAGCCAGAGGACAGCCTGACAAAACTACTCAAAAATGCACACTTTCAATTTCCTCACCCCTTGGACAAACAGGAGCCTCCCCTAAAGATTAAGAATCTCATAACCTTTTCCTTTACCTAGGTCTGTCTTTTGTAAAGCAAACAGAAGAACCACTGAGCTGTGGTTGGCAGCTGGCAGGGAGACCATCTTCCCAGAGCAAGGTAAGAGGATTCTGCAGAGGCCTGTGCTCCACTGGTGATTTTCTCTGGGAAAGAGACTTAGTTTCCCTTCTGATTTTCAGGCAGGTGAGTTTGCAAGGGCAGGATGCCCACTTAACTCTGTGAAAGGAGGGCATGGTCGCTCCCTCCTCCCATCAGCATGACAAGCATCCTCCAAGAATAAAGTGAGTGGAAGCTGCCAAGGCTGTGTGCCTATGGGGATATTTGTCAGAGTGACAAATCCACAATCCCCACTGACTGAGTATGGGCAGAGAAGCTAGTGGAGGGCAGGATGTTCACTTAACAGAGTGAACGGAGGGCATGTTTCCTTCCTCCCCTATCCTGACCAATGTGCCCATAGCAGGGATGGAGCAATTCTCTCCTTGGACTGCTAGGCTCCCAGGGAAAAGAGTGGATCTCCTACAGCCTGTGACTGTAGGAACCCTGCATTCTATGACTGTGGAAATCCTGAGACCATGCTATAAACCAGGAGGAGTCCATGATCACACTACACAGTGTGTATAAATTCTTTTTGTAGTTCATGTACCTAAGTGAGCAGTGGTTACAAGCACAGAGAGGTTCACCTTGGGACAGAGAAGATAGAGGCAGTGATCATGCCTACCAGGGTGATCATCCCCTCTCCCACACTGACCAGATAGGAGAGCTTCCAAACGTAATTTGAGTGTTACCCTGAACTTTTGCCTCCCCTAACATCGCTGACCAGAGATTCTTGGCCCCATCCAGCACACACTTCTGGATATCACTGAAGGTATAGGTATCCTACTACACCAAGGGGCACATTTCCAAGAACAAATACTTCAGAAGAGATATCAACAAGTGTTTCTCCAGATGTGCAAAAATTGTAACAATGCAAGAAATATGAACAAGAAGAACAATATGAATTCCCAAAAGAACACAATAATACATCAATATTAGGCTATGCAGATGAAGAGATTCATGAAATGCCTGACAAGGAATTCAAAAATAATGATTGGAACATTACTAAAAAAAACACAAAGCAGCAATTACATGCGTTAAAGAAATTTGTCAGTGACATGGATGAGAAATTCTGCCGAAATATAGAAATATTAAAAGATCAAATTGAAATATTAGAAATGAAGGATTCGATACTTCAAATAAAAATACAGTAGAAAGTCTGAGCAACAGAGTCAGTGAGGCTGAATAAAAAATATCTGAGTGGGGCTGGCGCTGTGGCAGAGTGGGTTGGGCCGCTGCCTGCAGTGCCAGCATCTCATATGGGCGCCTGTTTGAGTCCTGGCTGCTCCACAGCAGCTCTCTGCTGTGGGCTGGGAAAGCAGTAGAAGATATCCCAAGTCTTTGGGCCCCTGATCCCATGTGAGAGACCCAGAAAAAGCTCCTGGCTCCTGGCTTCAAATAGGTTCAGCTCTAGCCCTTGAGGCCAATTGGGAAGTGACCCAGCAGATATAAGACCACTCTCTCTCTCTCTGCCTCTCCTTCTCTCTGTGTAACTCTGACTTGCAAATAAATAAACAGATCTTTAAAAAAAGAATATCTGAGCTAGAAGAAAAAATTTATCAAAATATCACAGACAAAAAAAGAAAAAATAAGAAAAAATGAAAAACACAGAAAAGTGTTCAAGATCTTTGAGATACCATCAAATGACAAAATATACTTGTTTTAGACATCCCTGAAGGAGGGGAAAAGCAGAATAAGTTAGAAAATGTATTCAATGAAATCATAGCCAAAAATTCCCTACATTTGAACAAAGATATGGACATCTAAAGACAGGAAACACATGGAACCTCAAATAGATATGATCAGAGAACATCTTCACCATGACACATTACATTCAAACTTTTAAAAGTAAAACATAAAGAAAAGATCCTAAAATGTGCAATAGAGAAATACCAGATTACCTTCAATGGATCTCCAATCCGACTGACAGATTTCTGATCAGAAACCCTACAAGCAAGTAGAGAATGTAGGGATATAGTCCAAGTCCTCAAAGAAAAAAAATGGTCAGTCCAGAATACTATACCCAACAAAGCTCTCATTTATAAATGAAGGTGAAATAAAGACTTCCCAAAGGAAACAAAAATATAAAGATTTTGTCACCACCTGGCCAGCCTTACAAATAATATTTAAAGATGTACTATACACACAGAGAAACATAAGTAGCATCAAGAAAGAATGTGAAGGCAGAAAACCTTCTAATAACAGTACAAAAGAGATCCAAAGACAAACAACAGGAATATTTAGGGAAAAAGGGCAAGATCAAGTAATAACTTATCAATAATAACCTTGAATATAAATGTACTAAACTCTCAAATTAAAGGAAAAAGATCAGCTGAATAGATTTAAAAGCAAGACCCACCTGTAAGGCGCCTAACAGAAACACACCTCATCAGCAAAGATACACAGACTGAAAGTGAAGTTATGGAAAAAGATATTATATGCACATAGAAATCAAAATCAAGCAAGAGTGACAACTGTGAAGAGAGACAAAGAAGGGTATTATATAATAAGAGATCAATTCAACAGAAAATATGACTATAGTAAATGTATATGGACACAATTTTAGACCACATAGTGATTTAAAACAAATGTTGACAAAACTAAAGGGAGATATAGGCTCGAAAACAACAATAATAGAAGACTTCAACACTCCACTTTCATCAATGGGATATCAACTAGACAAAAAAATCCAGAGAGAAACAATAGAGCTAATCTACACTATATAGCAAATGGACCTAGCAGATATCTACAGAACATTTCGTCCCTCATTTGCAGAATACACATTCTTTTAATCACTGCATGAAACTTTCTATAGTATATACCATATACTAGACCATAAAGAAAGTCTCAATGAATTTGAAAAAAAAATGAAATCAACCTATGTATTTTTTCTGTCCACAACCAAATGAACATGGAAATTAACATAAATAACTCTAGAAAATAAGCAAACACGTGGAGACTGAACAACATGCTCCTGAATGAATAGCTCATAGAAGAAATCAAGAGAAATTAAAAAATTCCTATGAACAAATGAAGATGACGAAACAGCATATCAAAATGTATGGGATACAGCTAAAACAGTGTTAAGAGGAGATTTTATAGCAATTAGTGCCTACATCAAGAAATTGGACAGGCAGCAAATAAATGATCTAACAGTATGCCTCAAAGACTTGTAAAAATAAGAATAAATCAAATCCAAAGTTAGTAGGAGGAAATAAATAATTAAAATCAGGGAAGAAATAAACAAAATTAAGACCAAGAAAAGGATAAAAAAGATCAGTGAAATGAAGAGCTAGAATTTTGAAAAAATAAACAAAAGTGACAAACCATTGGTCCAACTAACCAAGAAAACAAGGAGGAAGACCCAAATTAATAAAATCAGGGATGAAAACATCACAGCTGATAACACAGAAATAAAAAAAATCAACAGGAATTACTACAAACAGCTATATATATATATATATATATATACTAATTGGAATATATATATCTTTATATAGTATTTAATATATAACATATAGATATATATTTATATATATACTAATTGGAAAATCTAGAAGAAATGGAGAGATTTCTGGACACATAGAATCTACCAAAATGGAGTCATGAAGACATAGAAAAACAAATTAGACCACTAATCAAAATGGAGATTTAATTAGTAATAAAGACCTTCCTAACAAAGAAAAACCCAGGATCACATGAAATCATTGCTGAATTCTACCAAACTTTTGAGATGAACACATTCCAATTCTACTCAAGCTATTCAAAACAACTGAAAGAGATGGAATTCTCCCAAATTCTTTCTATAAGGCAGCATCACTTTAATTCCAAAACCAGAATAATATAAAACAAAGAAAAAGAACTATAGACTAATATCTCTGATGAACATAGATGCAAAACTTTTCAGCAAAATACTTGCTAAATGTATCCTACAACGCATCCGAAGGATCATTCGCCTAGATCAAGAGGGATTTATCCCTAGTATGCCGGTTCAACATACACAAATCAATAAATATAATATGTCATATTAACAAATTGAACAAAAACCATGTGATTATCTCAATAGATGCAAAGCAAGCATTTACAATATACAACCTTCATGAGTTGTATATTGATTAAAACTTTATGAAAATTTCACATAGATGGGATATTCCTCAACAAAATCAAGGCAAAAAGGACAACCTCTCAGCCAGCACCATATGGAATGGGGAAGAGTTGGAAGGATTCCCACTAAGATTCAGAACCAGAAAAGTATGCTATCACCATTGTTTTTCAATATAGTTCTGGAAGTTATAGCCAGTGTCATTAGGCATGAAAAAGAAACCAAAGAGATATAAATTGGAAAGGAGGAGGTAAAATTATCCTTGTTTGCGCATGACGTGACCCTATAAATATATAGGGAAACAAAAAGACTCTGCCGAGATACTGTTGGAACTCATAAGAGTTTAGTAAAGTTGCAGGACAAAAATTCAACACACAAAAATCAATAGCCTTTGTACACAGAGACAATGCCATGGCTGAGAAAGAACTTCTAAGATCAGTCCCATTTATAATAGCTACAAAAAATTAAATCTCTTGGAGTAAATTTAACCAAAGAGGTGAAAGATATCTACAATGAAAAATTATAAAACTTTAAAGAAATCAATGGAAGACACAAAAAATGTAAAAATCTGCCATGTTCGTGGAATAGAAAAATATCAGAATGTCCGTATCACCCAAAGCAGTTTTCAGACTCAATGTGATCTCAATCAAAACACCAATGACATCCTTCTCAATTCTAAGGAAAACAATGCAAAAATTCATATGGAACACAAGAAACCCTGAATAGCTACAGCAGTCTTAAACAACAAAAACAAAAAGCTGGAGGCACCACAATACCAGATTTCAATATTTTTTACAGGGCAGTTATAATACAAACAGCCTTGTACTAGCACAAAACGAGACATGTAGACCAATGGAACAGAAAAGAAACCCCAAAAATTTATCCACACAGCTAACATCAACTAATTTTTTTAAAAAATTAACAAAAATCAATCCTTGAAGAAAGAAGAGTCTCTTCAACAAATGGTTCTGGGAAAACTGAATCTCCACATGCAGATGTATGAAACAAGACCCCTACCTTATACAAAAATCAACTCAAAATGGATCAAAGATCTAAATCCTTGATCTGATACTCTCAAATTAGCAGAGTAAAACATCAGGGATAACTCTGCATGACATCAGCATATGCAAGGACTTCTTGGGAAAGACCCCATAAGCCCAACCAATAAAAGCAAAAAAAGACAAAAGGGATTTCATCAAGCTAAGAAGAGTCTCCAAAGGAAGAGGTATCCAGCAGAATGGAAGAAAATATTTGTAAACTATGCAACTGATAAAGGATTAATATCCAGGACTTACATCCATTTTAGTATTTTTTTTTGTTCTAATACTATTGGTTGAACTCTGTAATTAACACACAATTACTCTTAGGTGTTAAAATTTTAACTGAAAAGTGATCCCTGTTAGGAATTTGGAAAACATTATGCTGAGTGAAATAAACCAGTCCCAAAGGGACAAATATCATATGTTCTCCCTCATCGGTGACAACTAACCAAGCACCAAAAAGGAAACCTGTTAAAGTGGAATGGACACTATGAGAAATGGTGACTTGATCAGTCCTTGCCCTGTTGATGAGCAACTTAATACGTTATCCCTCTTAGTATTTAAGTTTGTTTGTTCTACTTAATACTTTTGGTTGAATACTGTAATCAATACACAGTTATTATTAAGTGTTGAAACTTAACTGAAAAGTGATCGCTGTTAAATATAAGAGTGGGAATAAGAGAGGGAGGAGATGTGCAATTTGGGACTTGCTCAAGCTGACTTGCCCCAAACGGTAGAGTTAGAAACATACCAGGGGATTCCAATTCAATCCAATTCAATTCAATCTCCTGAATCAGGAGATATAGATTGTCATCCTAAACCTTGGGTAAGGTAGACTTCACATCAGAAACAAAAATACACAGGAAAGTCAAGGGATAATCTGACCAACCCAAAACAAAACTCTTATTATAGGGTGGCGTTCAATTATGGGAACATGAAGAACCAATTTTGTTCTTAGAATGCATAAGAACTGAACTCATGGAGTGGATGTTGTGGTGCAGCTGGTTAAACTACCACTTGGGGCACCTGTGCCCCATTCCGGAGCACTGGGTTCAACTCCCAGATCCTCCACTCCAGATCCTCCTCGCTGGTAATGTGCTTGGGAAGCAGATGATGATGGCTCAAGCACTTGAATTCCTGCCCCCTCCTGGGAGACCTGGATGGAGTTGCTGACTCCTAGTTTTAGCATGACCCAGCCCTGGTTGTTGCGGCCACCTGGGGACAAAATAGCAAATGAAAAATCTCTGTGTTATCTGTCTCCATCTGTCTGTCTGTCTCTCTGTGTGTTCCCCTCTCACCTTGCCTTTCAATTAAGTAAATAAATCTTTAAGAAAAAAATCTGACTGTTTCAGGAGAACCCATGTTGGAGTTTGCTGATAGAACTGTCAGTATGTCGGGCTGGCATTGTGGTATAGTAGGTAAAGATACCACCTACAACACCAGCATATGGGTGCCAGGTTGTGTCCCAGCTGCTCTATGTCCGATTCAGCCCCTGGCTAATGTCCTGGGAAAAACTGCGGAAGATAGCCCAATTGATTGGGCCCCTGCCACCACATGTGAGACCCAGATGAAGCTCCTGGCTTCGACCTGACCCAGTGTTGGTTATAGTGACCATTTGAGGAGTGAACCAGTAGATGGAAGATTTCCATCTCTCCCTCTGTTTAACTCTGACTTTCAAATAAATGAATAAATCTTTTAAATAAAGAACTGTCAGTGTGTACTGATTCTTCAATAGTTTTAAAGGAACATACACCTAGACATTCATGAGTCATCAATTTTGTAAATACATTTGTAGCATATAATATCTGCAAAACTCTTTATAAACTAGAATATATGATTTATGACATGATTAGAAAGTTTCTATTAATTGGTTACAATTAAAAACTGAGTAGCTCTTTCCCACACATCAGTCTTGCAGAGGGTTTGATTCAAATTACACATTCCTCCAAAGTTATAGGTTACTACATGGCATAAAACAGTAGGGCCACCTGGGCATGGTAACATTTTGAATGGAAAATCTATAGTTGTCAAAATTTTATTTGGCTTACTTTTATAAATTATAGACTTTATATTCAATAAGGATTCTACTACTTAACAACAGCAAGCAACGTTTGTCATTACTTCCTATGAGAGACTGTGCCAATTATTTTACACATGCTAAATTAAATAGCATGCTCTCAACAACCTTAGGAGGAAAACCTCATGTCTAATTCACAGGTGAGGAATATGAAACAGGGAGGCTTTCCCAGGCTCAGAGAGTTGCCTGCTTGGAAATGGCAGTCCAGGACTGACAGGAAACCTTTCTCAATCTAAAGACTGTGCTGTCAACCACAGGTTGCTATGTTCATTTCCTGTGGTTGTTGCCACAACGTGCCAAAGCCCACATGGCTTCTCACAGTGGCAATGTAATGTCTGATTGTTCCGTAGACCCTGTGTGTGAAATCAAGGAGTCAGCAGCTCCCACTGTCTAGGGGGAGTCTAACAAAAACCACCTGTTCCAGATGGTGGTGTTTGCCAGCAATGCTTAGCATTCCCAGGGTTGTATCTGCATTGTTGCAATCACATGGAATATCTTTTCCTTGTGCTTCCTCACATCATTTTCCTGTGTGCAGGTCTCTGTGTCCACACCCACTATTTATAGGGGATTTATTGGCTGAGGGTACAATGTCATGACTTCATTTTAACTTGATTACCTTCATAAACACCCTACTTTTAAATAGCTTTATATTCCAAGCTCCTGGGGATTTGTGCTTCAACATATCTTTTTTGGTTATGGAGCTGGGGAAGATATATTCAACCCATAACAACTGCCTTTTAATGTGATTTTCTTTTTAAAAATACACAAAAGTCTATTAAAGTGTGAAACACTGTCAAAAATGTAATTAGAAAATATCCCAAATACTTCTTTTAACAGTAAAGTACACCTACAATCTTCCTGAGAATCAGAACCATGTAGCTACCATAAGATGACAAAGGGCAGGACTGTTGGCACTAGCTCTGGGTTGAGCTAATTATTAGCTCCCTCTGCTCTTTCATATTCATTGGGAATTCCAAGACCTGAGATCTGCGTAAGTTCCATGCCTACACTTTTAGAATGCTTCCATCTCCTAACCCATGTCTTGAGCTGCACGTGTTCTCCATAACAACCTCACAGACATAATTATCTCAGTGCCTAAAATAGTTTGTACTGGAATTTGAGGGAGAAATAGCACCAACGCTATTTTCCTTTAAGTCAACTGGGCCAACCTGATTAATTACACATTTGCTTAATATTCTCAACTTCAGAGTGGATGGGGTATTATGAAAAATGCCTTACTACCTGGAAGGCTGTACTGACAGATTTTTATTGTGATGTATTGGCACTGGAAAAACAAAAACTTGTCTTTATAAAAATGCTAATTACATAAATTTATTAGCTGAACATTTGGAATACAACTTCAGAATACACTACTCTAAATTATGCTTAATGTGCTTATAGCAAATCCAAAAATAGTTACACAAAGTTGCAAACAGAACCATTACATTTAGGAACTTCCATCTTAATATACAAAGTGCATAACAAACAGGAAGTGTTTCAAATACTGCTCAAAACACACATTGACTTCAGAACACTGTCTCATCCTGGCTTTTCTTAAATAACAAGAAGTGACCCACCACTCTAAGAGGACCCTGTAGACTCCAGAAGTGGTTCATTCTCTATTCCTAGAATAGTTGCAGGATGAAAGGATTTGCATTTCAAAGAGAAATTGTGAAATTTTACAAAAATAAACACATGGACCAAATGTTAAGTTAAAGTAATTTCCAGCATAGTACAGCACTGAGAAAACAAAAGCTTGTCTTCTTAGAGTGTTGAAAGACACTAATTTTGTGAGAAGTTACTGGAAGTTCAGCAGTAAAAGGGCACGATAGCCAATAAAACTGGGTAAGTGGGTCCAGTGATCTCCATGGAGAGAGTCATAAATCTTGAGGTTCAATGAAGCTTTGAAAACTCTATAGCAATACATCAGCTCGCTCTCTCTCTCCATCCTCTTCTCTCTCTCCTTCTTCCCCAACAGCCCCCACTCTCTTTAAACTAATGTCTTTGACAATCATTTATCTAAAGAACCAAACTGTGTTTAACACTGACTTCTTACATCCTAGAAAAAGAACAAGCCATTTCATTTTTAAGCAAATCTTAGGACTTATTTCAGTCCAAGGAAATGCAGAATGTAGCCCTCGACTTGAATTTCTATATGGTTTGGGGCATAAGGTGGCTTCCTCTTTGTTATGCACTTTGTATATGAAGATAGAAGGGAAGCCTGGCCTTTTGGTTAGCAGTAACCACACTGGCTAGGACATTGTCCCACAACAGAGTGCCAAGTTTGACTCCATGATCTGGCTCCTGACTCCATCTTCTTGCCAGTGCAGATCTCGGGAGGCAGTATGCACGTGGAAGATTTGAACTGAATCCCTGACTCAGAGCCTCAGCTTTGCCTAGCCCCAGTGGTGTGTATGCTTTTGGGAGTGACCCAACAGATGAGAGCATCATCATTTGTACTTTGAGGAAAACACATTAAACCAGCACAAACTCTCCTAGAGACTTGCATTTTAAAGTCTGGTATCTCTATAGCTTAGATACTATTTTAGCAACTTCTGATACTATCAGCAGGAATATGAGATCAGATGTGATTTGGGGGAAGGAAAGAGTCCAGAGAGAAGAGGCGGCGAGGGGGAAGGTGATGGCCTTCTTACCCTCTTTGCATGCTTGCTTGAATGCTCACATCTCGCATCCTCTTAACTCTGCTGTGATCACTCTTGTATCCCATGCTCTTCCTGACACACAGCCTCCCCATTTCACTCGGCTGATTTTGACTGGCGCTTCAGCTATGCAGGTTTTTAGGAAGTAGCAATATATGAAAGAACAAAAATTTCATGGATACTTCAAAATAGGAAGCCTCAAGGCTTATAAACACTATCAGATATTTGGGCTGGGCATTTGGTGCAGCAGTAAAAATGCTGCTTGGGACCTCACATCTAATATCAGAGTGCCTGGGTTCAAGTTCTGGTCCTGCTTTCAATTCTAACTTCTTGCTAATGCACACCTGGGGAGTCAGCAGGTGATGGCCCAAGTACTTGGATCCCTATCACCCATATGAGAGACACAGATTGAGTTCCGGTATCTTAGTTTCAGCCTGGCTTGTCAGATGTTGTATGTGTTTAGTGAGTGAACCAGTAAATGCAAAATTTCTGTGTTTGTCTGTATTTCAAATAAATAAATTTATTTTAAGGTATTGGGGCAAGGGGTAGTGAAAAAAGAAGTATAGAAGGCTTCAAAGTTTCTAAGCCATGAGACTGGGTGTGTGTTTGCCTAATTCTCCATTTGTAGAAGTGCAAGGCACAGTGGTGAGCAGACAGGGGTATGGATATCTTGACACTCACAGATATCTACCTTATCTAAACTACATTCAAAAGTTGGCCTCTTCTGAATGTTATCCCGACATGTGAGAAAGTCAAGAGCAAGCATATAAAGGATCTGGGACTGGTGCTGTGGCGTAGCGGGTTGGACCTCTGCTTGTGGTGCTGTCATCCCACATGGGCACTGGTTTGAGTCCCAGATGTTGCACTCCTGATCCAGCTCTCCGCTGGTGGCCTGGGAAGGCAACAGAGGATGGCCGAAGCCCTTGGGCTCCTGCACCAACAAGGGGGACCCAGACAAGGCTCCTGGCCTCAGATCAGTGTTGCTCTGGCCATTGTGATTTTAGGGAGTGAACCAGCGGATAGAAGATCACTGTCTCTCCCTCTTAACTCTGCTTCTGAAATAAATATATCTATATATCTTAACAACAACAAACTCCCAGGCCAGCACTGTGGCGTGGCACAGTTTAATCCTCTGCCTGTGGCGCCTGCATCCCATATGGGTGCCGGTTCTAGCCCCGGATGCTTCTCTTCCAATTCAGCTGTCTGCTATGGCCTGGGAAAGCAGCAGAGGATGGTCCAAGTCCTTGAGCCCCTGCACCCACATGGGAGACCAGGAAGAAAGACCTGGCTTCTGGCTTCAGATCGGCACTGCTCTGTCCTTTGTGGCCATTTGGGGAGTGATCCCACAGATGAAAGACTTTTCTCTCTCTCCCTCTCTCTGTAACTCTACCTCTCAAATAAATAAAATCTTAAAAAAAATAGCATGCAATAAAATTCCATTCAAGATAAGCTACAGGGGAATCAGAATATTATGATGTCTTTGTCTACATTGTGACTTCCAATGAGGAAATTTTAATTACATTTACAGCCTAGTGGAAACATAGAATTATTAACAGATGGAAAGATACAGATGAGATTTTGGAGACTACTAATTTAAGATAGATGGGAATAAATTACACTGAAATAAATGATTTAAGAGTCCTGATAACCCAATATTGTTAGTTGTTTTTAAACCAACACAGGGAGTATTTATTAAAGGGAAGGAAAGAAGAGAGGGTGATGTTAGTTTAGACAAATGAAGAGTTATGTTATGCTGAAGCTTAAAAGAAGTAAAAAGAATAAATACTGGATGGGAGGTGAAAATTATATAGATAACAGAGAAATTAGACTGACAGTTAAGTAGATGGGTAGAGTATCGACAGATTCATAAAATGATGTGCAATTCTTAAATCAGTTCCACAGCAATCCTTCTTCTTTTTAACAGACCAAAATAAATAAAATTGCATTGCTGGGGTTGAATTGCTAAGTAGCACAGACTACAGCTTTTCCAGTTACCTGAAGATATTATTACAAAAGATGGAATTCCTGACCTTTCTACTCTCGAATTCCAGAAGAGCTGCAGCTTTATAATGAGTAATCTCTTCTGCTCCATCATTTAATGTGTGCTGTGCTGGAGCCTGCTCCAGATCATGGAAGCAAACTGGTTTGGAGACATCTGCTTAATATGATTGAAATATTTCCCTCACTAAATACTCAGGTTTTTAAAATTAGAATCTAGTACCACCTGTGACTTCACAATACATGAGTTCTCAGAAAGCCCCCAGTAAAGCATATGATAATTAAGATGCCATAATCTATTAATAAGTTTAATTTATAGGATAGATATTGCTGCAAAAACTTTTAAATCTTTTATTTGAGAGGCAGAAACAGCAGAGACCAAAAGAGAGAAAGAGCACCCATCTACTGTTTCATTCCCCAAAAGCCAGGACTGGACCATAGCTAAAGTCAAGGGCTGGTAACTCAATCCAGGTCTCCCAGGGATGTGGTATGGACCTAATTGCTTGAGCCATCATTGATGCCCTCCCCCTGGTTCTACACTGACAGGCAGATGAAGGCAAGAGTCTGAGCTAAGACTTAAACCCAAGTACTCAGATAGGGAACATAGATGTCTTGACTACTAAACTAGGGGACACTCCTGACAGCCAATTTTTAAAAGTAGCAAATTTTGTTAATGTCTAGTAAAACTTTTCTGGTAAGAATAGACTATTTTAAAATTTTTTTCCTTGAGTAGATAAATTGGAACAGGAGACAAAATAGTAAGAAAAAAGTTTGTAAGTTTTGCATATTAGTAAGCAGTTTGTAAGATAAAGAATATGTTGTGCATAAGTATGAATTACCTTGCTTGATCTTTGTGCTAAAGTGGAGTTGTTTTCTAACCTTCAAATCCCCAAAACTCGGAAGCATAAAAGATTTTTATAAAAAGATCCTAATTATGTTTTGATTATGTCTATTTTAAGGTTTCCTTTTAAGTAGAAAACAGCTGAGACAACCACTTTTCCTTTCTTCTTTCCTGTGTTGTTTTTTTTTTTTCCTTTTTGCTCTTTAGAAAACATGAAATCCAAGCCATCAGATGGGACTTTTGCTTTTGTTAATTCTCTTTGTTTTTAACCTACAAAACCCAGGGGCTGAAATTAATGCTAGCCAATCTGCCTCCAGCATAAGAAAGTAGATCTCCCAAGCCAGGTCTTGGGCTGGGATTCCCAGTCATGACACTGCACAAATACTGGGGAGTCTGAAAATACAGGTTCCAGGAGCCCTTCCTTCTCAGGGCTTCTGATATGGTTGGTCTGTTAGGGAGTATCCGAATATTTTAAAAGCAGTCAGGACAGTCATCATCATCATAGGCCAGCAGTTTCAAATGCAGGAAGACAGACATGAAGAGATTTAAAAGAATCATCTCCCAGACACACAAGGTCCAAATGCATCTTTTATGAAACTGATGTGCCTGAGAATGTGATGAGGCTTGAGACATTGTGGTCAATTTTCTTTGCTATATCTCCTTTCCCAATCACCCTTCAGAAAGTCTCCCTTTATACCCACCCAAAATCTTCTAATTAAAACATGCATCCCTGTGGAGTGTAACTTGTGGAGCTGCAAACAGGATATTTGAAATACTAGTCACAAGAGAAGCCTCCTTTAATTCAAGAATGATGAATCATCTTCATCCAGATCATTAAAAGATATATTTACTTAGGAAGTCTAGATCCTATTTATCAAAACTTGAAACGTATTGATACAGATTTGATCAATTGCACACTAATCATAAATAGAAATAACTTAAGAAGAAGAAAGTTAATATTTAGAAACTTATAAGGCACCAATAGTAATAGGTTACAAATAAGTATTTCTATTTACATTCACATTTGACTTGCAGAAAAATATGCTAAGGTGATTAGTAAAAGAACTCCAAAGCACAAATATGCTTCATATTATGGTCAAATTCAACAAGGGACAGTGGAATGAAGATCCAATTACTAGAGAAATGGAACAATGAATATTTCTATTAATAATTTGTTCAGACTTCTTTTGTTTTATGGAGTTTTAATTTACATATAATAAAATTCACTCATTTGAAGTATGTACTTCAAGAACTGCATTCAGCCATGTATCTTGCACCCCAATTAATACGTAGAACAGTTCCATGGCAAAGGAATTTCTCATACCTTTGCACTCAGTCTCCTTGCTCAACACTCAGGACCAGGTCAACACTGGTCTACTCTACCTAACAATACTTTGACTCTTTCTTGGATTCTACACAAACAGAATCATTGAGTATGTAAGACTATTTTGTTTGACTTTTAGCATACTTTTTTAGATTTATATGTGTTATAATGCTGTGACAGATTTGTACATCCTGAAACTGATGGACATTTCAACTGATTTTGCTCTGGATATAATGAATAATGTATATATATATATACATATATATGTATATATATATATAGTGAATTTTGTGTTCAAATAAATGTGTTGACATATGCTTTTCTTTCCTTTAGCTAGATGCCTAGGAGTAGGCTTACTAAGATCATCTATCAAATGTATGTTTAACTTTATCAGATACT
Organism: Lepus europaeus; assembly: GCF_033115175.1. Taxonomy (NCBI): domain Eukaryota; kingdom Metazoa; phylum Chordata; class Mammalia; order Lagomorpha; family Leporidae; genus Lepus; species Lepus europaeus. The sequence continues at coordinate 101,359,964 of NC_084835.1, forward strand.
GCGATATTTTTCCAAAGTGGTTCTGACACTTAGTACTTCTCCCGGTTATATGCACGAGTCCCACTTGCTTCATATATGGGTCCACCAATGTTTCATACTGACAGTCTTTTTTAATAAAGATTTATTTTTTATTTATTTCAGAGAGAGGTAGAGACAGATCTTCCATCTGCTGGTTCACTCCCCAGATGGCCGCAACGGCCAGAGCTGTGCTGATCCGAAGCCAGGAGCCATGGTCTCTCACATGGGTGCAGGGGCCCAAGGACTTGGGCCATCTTGTACTGCTATCCCAGGCCATAGCAGAGAGCTGGATCAGAAGAGGAGCAGCCGGGACTAGAAACAGCGCCCATATGGGATGCTGGTGCTTCAGGCCAGTGCTTTAACCCGCTGCACCACAGCACCAGCCCCTATACTGACAATCTTTCCCTTTCGTCACACTAGTAACACATGTAGTGATAGCTCACTGGGATTTTAATTTGTATTCCGTAATTACATGTGATGCTAATAAGCACTTTATTGTTCTCATTGAGTATGTGTATGCTGTATGTTTTCACATCTCTCTCCTGACTTCATGTTGGTTTGGTTTTGAATTATTGAGTTGTTGCTTCCCTTTATACACTGAATGCAAGCCACTTATCAGATATGTTTGGCAGATAGGCTTCCAAATTTTTATCTTTTATGTCTTTGGCCCTGGGTATTGAAGAGCAAAGGTTTTTATTTTTGATGGAGTCCCTTTTGCCAATTATTTTATAGCTTATGTTTTTACATGTTATTCAAGAAATCTCTGCCTAACCCAATGTCAAAAAAATGTTCTTCAATGATTTCCTCTAGATTTGTTATTATAGCTCTTATACAAGCACCATGATAAAATTACAGAGTCCTATACTGGTCATTTTTAACAATTGTGTTAGGTTTTTTTTGTTCCTTCTTCTTCCTCCTCCCTCCTCCTTCCTTCTCCTTCCTTCCTCTCCCTTCTTCTTCCTTCCTCTTCCTCCTCCTTCCTCCCTCCTACTCCCTTTTCCTTCCTTCTCCCTTCTCCTTCCTTCTTCCTTCTTCTTCCTCTCCCTTCTTCCTCTCCCTTCTCTCTTTTTTTTTTTTTTTACTGCTTTTTGGCAAGGAATTCCTTATTGCACAGCTCTGCAATCCCAGCTCTTACATAGTTCAATTTTTAAGATGTTTATTTTATTCCCCTGAATTGTATCCCTTACAATTATTTAAATGTATAATGAAAAAGCTTAGACATCAGTAAACATATGGAGTTTTAAAAATTGTTTTAGGAGGTACATGAGCAAAAATGTGTAAGGACCTCCTTGAGATCATCATTTGGCTCTGGTTGCCGTGAGAGGCATGGGTGCCATGTGGCAAGGTAAAATTTTCATCCTTTTTATTTTTCCCCTTTTACTGAGTCATTCTTATTTGCTGAAACTCTTATAAAAAAGTTTGTTAGACAAAGCAGAGAAAAATCAAAATTTGATAAAAGGGTGTGACATGAAAATTTATTATACAACTCAAGAATTATGTCTAATCTCATAATTGACTGTAAACCCCTCATGAAAAAATATGTGAGGTCATGTGTAAGTACACTAGAATACAATTTTAGGGAGTAGTGTCATCCACAGCAACTGCAGTTTGTAGCTGTATTCTTTTTCCAAGTGATTCATAGGTCATCGGAATTTTTTATTCCTACAGTCAAATAATATTGTCCATTAGAAAATTCTTTCTTACATTGCACTAAATCATGTGTGGTCCTAAGTTTTCATCCAGGAGTTCAAGTGTTAATCCTTATAGACACAAAACCAAATCCAGTCTTTTTTTCACCCTCCAACTATTTTAAGATGGTTGTCCTATTTCCTTTTCTCAGGTTGAGACTTTTGTTGATTTTTCAACATGCTTCTCAACTTAGAATGGGGTTCTTTTTTCTATTTATTTATTTTTGACAGAGTTAGACAGTGAGAGAGAGAGAGAGAGAGAGAGAGAGAGAGAGAGAGAGAGAGAGAGAGAGAGAAAGGCCTTCCTTTTTCTGTTGGTTCATCCCCCAAGTGGCCAATACGGCTGGTGCATTGTGGCCGGTGCGCTGCGCTGATCTGAAGCCAGGAGCCAGGTGCTTCCTCCTGGTCTCCCATGCGGGTGCAGGGCCCCAGGACCTGGGCCATCCTCCACTGCCCTCCTGGGCCACAGTAGAGAGCTGGACTGGAAGAGGAGCAACCAGGACAGAATCCGGCGCCCCGACCGGGACTAGAACCCGGGGTGCCAGGGCCACAGGCAGAGGATTAGCTTAGTGAGCCACGGCGCTGGCCAGAATGGGGTTCTATGCCAGTAAACCCATAACAAATTAAAAATATCCTAAATTGAATGTGCATTTAATATACCGAAACTACTGAACATCACAGCTTAGCTCAGCCTACCGTAAATGTGCATTAACCCCCCTATTGGGCAAAATTATCTAACACAAAGTCTATTTTCTCACAAGGTGGTATCTCATATAATTTATTGAAGAGCTATTTCCAAATAAATCTGGTGACAGTCCACTGCAAAATATGTGTGGTTCTCCCATGTGACCGAGTGAGTGACTTGGAGCTGCAGTTTGTTGCTGCTGCCCAGCATCAGTGGAGAGAAACATACTGCCTATTGTTAGTCCCAGAAAAGATGAAAATTCAAAATTTAACATATGCTTTCTATGGAATGTAAATCAATTTTACACCATCAACAATTCAAAAAATTGTTAAGTCAGTTGTCAGTCAGAGGTCATAATATTATCATCAATTGGTCTTTTCCAGAATGTTCTAATTTTGATATAACTAAATCTTCCTGTTTATTTTCCAACCTTTAGCTCTAACAAGTACTGTAGTTCCCTTTGACCTTGCCCCCTGGCCCTCTGACATTGCCTTTTCGGTACATTTGAACTATGTCATGAAGCACATAAAGATACCGCATGCAGAGCCTCACCTCATTACCTATGATAACGATTGCTTCTTCATATGTACATCAGTGATCTATGAAATTAAAAAGATATCATTATAAAATCTCACTAGGGTTTAAAAGTCTAACTGCATAAATACAGAATGGAGACAATCAGGCTTAACAAAAGCACATGTAATAACATGGAGTTCAAAAAAATTAACATTAATATCATTTCACACAAGACGCTGTATTAGATGCTTTCTTTTCTGCAAGCTTTGCGGGAAGTTACATATTTTTCCGTTTTACATATGAAAATCCTCAGATCACTTTGGCTTTAGCTCAAACATATGAAGAAGCTGGAAGTCATCACTCCCATCTTTTGAACAGGAATATAGGCTGAAAATCAATGACTTTTCTTATACCCATCAGAGAACTGAGGTCTCAGGGCAAACCAGCATCCTGAAAATGACTGGAGGCAGAGTGTGGACTTCAGAGTGAGAAACTCCTGGGGCACAGTCTGAGTTGGTTTTAACTCCAGGAACTCTACTGGCTTCTCATGTTTTCAATGCTTTATTTTCAAGATGATTTATGTGATAAACAAATGGATCAATCAGAATAAGACAACCAATATAGATTTATAGCAGTTGTGACAAAGAGTTTTATTATCTTGTTTCAAAAATATATCAGCATTACCAGGCTCCCAAGATATTCAAGAATGAGAAGTGGCTATACTGAAGTCATGAAAACTCTGGCTGTGAATTAAGGTTCCTACTGTCAGGCCTGGGACCCTCTTTCTGAACTTTGCAAGATCAAGCCAAGGCTTTGGGGTGGGAGAGAGCAAGAAAAAGAAAGCATTTCGAGAGCTCCAAATTCATTTTGACAAGCTGTCAAAACTGTGGTTCTACAATGTAGGACCATGCTCATTAGGACTATGATTTTTTAATTCTAGAATTATCAGCAAATCTAAGAAAAAAACCCTTCTCTATCTAATCTGAGAAATTCTGGGCAAGACAGAGTTGGGGGAGAGTCCTGATGTGCTGGAGAGTAAACACTATTTTGGTGGAGACCTCTGAAGGCTCAGAAGAAAATAAGGCACTTGGAAGATTCAGAGAGAATTTAAAGAAACTTGAAAAATTCAACTGGTTCATTTATACAATGTTGATTTCATGATCACCCACATTTGTAAATTTTGACTTTTTGTTAGTTAATCTGTAGAATTTCTGTCAAAGATGAATTAGAGGACAAGGAGGCAGTATTTTCCCCTCTCATGCACTAGAGTTTTGAGGTTGATCCTACTTTTGGGTTGTACATTAATTTATCTTTCCCATATTTCCTGATCTTTTAAATGGTCCATTTTTAGCCTCCATTTTTCTTTTTATTTAGAGTTGCCACTTGTCTTTTAATAGACAGGCAGGGTGTATGCCCCTCTGACCATACCATCTCTTGGTGAAAGTGATGGGGTAAGAATTGTACAGAGGAGATACTGGACAAAAAATAACTAGATGCTGAACATTCTCAAAGAAACATCAAGGACATACTGACCAAACATTCCCTCAGAGAAAGGCTCCCCTGATCAACTGATCTTTCCTCATCTTTCCAGGCATTGTGTCCATAACTCTATCAAATGAGATGGGTTGTTTTTTAGAGACAATCAAAAATGTAAACGATCATAAAGTCCAAGTGCTAAGTGTTGGGATATATATATGTATAGATATATGTATGCCTATACACACATGCTTTCTTATAATGTTATCACATGAGCACCATATGGATAACTATATGATTACTAAAAATATTGAGTTTGATCAATAGAATGGCCAGATCCAGGGTCCACATAAATTAAATGGGCAAATTTTATAAACAGAGTTCACTTATTTAAAGATACATGGCAGTTACAAAGGCAGCTTAACTCCCAGAACCAGAAAGCATGCTGACCCTGCTGTAGAGATTACTATCAGAAGGAATAAGGTCCCATATTTGGTTTTCTGTTGCTCAATAATTTTCATTAAGTACGGATCTGTCATGAACACAGGTTGGTCTGAATTTCAGCCAAGGATCAGCCCGTCTCTGACATTGCACCTGATCAATCTTGGAATTAGGCAATCAATGTGTGAATGGTTTACAGAGCACAGTACTGTCCACTCAGCATAATCGCAGTTCACATTTATCACCCTCAGCCTTATTAGGTAAACACAGTTGACTGCGAGTACATCTCTCAGCACTGTACAGAAGTAGAACAACAGCTCATCACCTACACATTTCAGACAGTCCTGCCACTAGTCCTGCCAACAGTCTCTGAGGCCTCTTCTGACTCACTTTTTAACCAAATTGAAAAATGTCCATACTTTCATTGCCATGATATTCCCATAGGAAAGCTGCAACTAACACATTCTACTAAGATTCTGAGTCAAACCAGACTTGGTCTTTCTAAACATCACTCTAGAATGCTATAGAAGCCTGCTACTGAAAAGGAATTCTTGTCCTCCTAAAAGTCCTTTAAACTTAAAATAGAAATAATACTGGTGGGAAATTAGGAAAGCTCACATAATCACATTTAAGGCTATATTGCCACTGAAAACTTCTTCTTTCCATCTGGAAACTCGCTCAACAAATGCCTAAACACACTTCTCAAAGAGTATTTGTCTCTTCTTTTTCTGCCCAGGGAGATATAACTATATTGATCTGTATCAATAGCTTCACCTGAGTCTACAACCACACCTACAGCTATTTATCTGTAACTACATATGTATTTGTATATCTATATCCATCTTACAGTGATTCACAGATATACACTAGAGCATATCATGTTATAATTATCCTATACCTGTAATATGATATCTGACACTTGTCTGTTACACTTTTCATCATGATACACTGGACGAAAGAACACATTGTTATAAAATTATATTTTATAATATGACAATTTAGTGGTCAGTATCATAGACTGTTACATTTCTAAGGGATGCTGTGTAATTATTCAATGAAGTAACAATTTTCAGCAATGCCCAAGCCTCTTTGTCTGACATTTCTAGAATTTAATATTTTCTTATGCCCACAACAAGTTCAAAGTAAAATTTGCAATTGTTAAAAGTGCCAAGGCTATCTCAGATGTTAACTTGGGTCCAGTCTTGTTACTGACTAGTGTGAAGTCACTTCCTTAATAGCTGAGAGGAACAACAAAGATCTCTTCAGGTGATTACTTTGAGGAGAGAGTAAGCTAATCAAACTCACCAAGTCCTCTGAGGACAAATCAGCCACCGAAATTGAAGTTGTAGCAGGCAGGAGAGGGTTTAGTGATGTCAGGTAACATATGTCAGATTCAAATTCTTCCCCCCAAAAATGTTATGATCAGGAATGTGCATACCAATATAAAGTTGGAGTTTCTGTGGGAACCTGGAAATTCTTAATAATAGCCTTGGGCTTTCTAGTCACCTATTGAAGGACACTCATATGCTTGGAACAGTCACCCAGAGGGGCAAAATTAAAGGCTGAGGAGTAACACAATCATTTCTGAAAGTTCCTACCTTCTGCAGATTAATCACATAGTGACACTAATTTATATTAAGATATAAACCATTGCTGCCTATCCCCTAGTCTAACCTTTTCTATAGGTGTACTATTTTCTTGTTTCAAAGTAGCTTGTTGCCACTAAATAAATTGTTAATCAGTAGAACATGCATGGAAGTTAATTGTGTACATGAAGAACCCCTCAGGCATTTTTGCCTCTTAGTAATTAGACACACACTCTAATCAAAACAATAGGAGACTGTTATGAAATATTTGGTTTCCAAAAACTGTCAACTACTGGATTTTATTCTCATTGAATTAAGAGGCTAAAATACCAACCAAAATATTTCCTTTATATTTTTTTGATCAATGAATAGTGCTTGATCCTGGTTGCATACCAGACCTTATGCTAGATTCTGGGATAAGGGAGCAGGTAAGAGTCCTCGCTTGAAGTTAACATTGGAAATTAGTTCTTAATATTAGCTTAAAATGTCCCTTTTGCAGAGGGAAATAAAATTTTAACTGTCAACAATACAATACTTTATAAAAAGTACATAAAGAAAGACTTACAGATACCTATGAAAGAATAAAGCAAGCAGCCATTTAACTATTCTTCACAGGATAGGGAAGTGACCTTGGCCAGTAACAAACACCCTCTCATGCCCATCTCATACAAATACTTCCACTTCTAGTACTAGTGGTTGAACTCTGTAATTAACACACAATTATTCTGAGGTGTTTAAATTTTAACTGAAAAGTGATCCCTGTTAAATATAAGAGTGGGAAAAAGAGAGGGAGGAGATGTACAATTTGGGACTTGCTCAATCGGACTTGCCCCAAATGGTGGAGTTAGAAATGTGCCATGGGATTCCAATACAATCCTATCAAGCTGGCATGTACCAATGCCATCTCACTAGTCCAAGTGATCAATTTCAGTTCACAATTGATCATAATGATAGGACTAAGAGTCAAAGGGATCACACAAACAAGACTAGTGTCTGCTAATACTAACTGATAGAATCAAAAAGGGAGAGAAAGATCCAACATGGGAAGCAGGATACACAGCAGACTCATAGAATGGCAGATGTCCTAAACAGCACTCTGGCCTCAGAATCAGCCCTTAAGGCATTCGGATCTGGCTGAAGAGCCCATGAGAGTATTGTAGGCATGGAAAGCCAAGACACCATGGAAAAGAAAAAAAAAGAAGACCTAAATGAAAGATCTCTGTGAGTGAGATCCCAGTGGAAAGAACGGGGCCATCAAAGAAGGAGGCACCTTTCTCCGAAGGGAGGAGAGAACTTCCACTTTGACTATGACCCTATCGGAATAAGATCAAAGTCAGCGAACTCTAAAGGCTTCCATAGCCCTGGCAACTCATGACTAGAGCCTAGGGAGATTACTGATGCCATGAACAGGAGTGTCAAATTGTTAAGTCAGCAACAGGAGTCACTGTGTACTTACATGTCATGTGGGATCTGTCCTTAATGTGTTATCTAATGTGAAGTGATGCTATAACTAGTACTGAAACAGTATTCTTACACTTTGTGTTTCTGTGTGGGTGCAAACTGATGAAATCTTTACTAAGTATATACAGAATCGATCTTCTGTATATAAAGATAATTGGAAATGAAAAAAAAACCTGGTGTTAAATTGGAAATGGCATAGAAAATTAATTTTTAAAAAATATCATGTAGAATCTCTGTCTTTAATGTGCTGTACACTGTTATTTAATGCTATAACTAGTACTCCAACAGTATTTTTTTACTTTGTGTTGCTATGTGGGGGCAAACTGTTGAAATCATTACTTAATATATACTAAACTGATCTTCTGCATATAAAGAGAATTGAAAATGAATCTTGATGTGAATGGAAGGGGAGAGGGAGCGGGAAAGGGGAGGGTTGTTGGCGGGAGGGAAGTTATGGGAAGGAGGAAGCCATTGTAATCCATAAGCTGTACTTTGGAAATTTATATTCATTAAATACAAGTTTAAAAAAAATACTTCTACTTTTGTGCTGGAAGCAATCAACATCCTTATTTACATATTAATTATCTGAGTTTTGCTTATAGATTCCAAACTTTTTTCCCCAAACAGTATAGTTTTCAGGTTTGCAGATCATGAACCTGCACAAATAGAGCCGCATTACCAACTGTACAACTTACTTCTTTTACTCACCCAAAATTATAGTCATGAGATCCAGGTTGGAGTCCATTGCTAAAGTTGCGTTCTCATGGATTAATAATATCTCATGATCAGATATGTCATAATTTATGTATCTAGTCTGTCATTAATGGACAGATTATTCCCTTTTTGATGAATAAAAATGGCTATACATATTTGTGTGTGTTCACTTGTATTCATGTTTGACTTAATTATTACAACCCAGGAGGGAACATCAGTATGGTTGGAATGTGGACATATTCAATTTCAGCAGAGAACCTTGGACTTTCCCACAGCGGTGGTACTGATACATCCAGCATTGAAGTATCAGTGTCTCTAGTGTTCCATGTACTCGACAATACTTGGTATTGATGTCACACATTTTATTTTACCAATCTATTGGGATATATTTTTTCTCTAATAACCAATGGAGTTGGGCATCACTTCATGTGTTCTTTAACTGTCTGGATATCTTCTTTCATGAGGTTCGTATATATTCAAGAACTCGGTTCATTTTCCTTCTGGGCTTTTAGTCATTTTCCTATAGATTTATTGGCATTTCCTACATATTCTGGAAATTTGTTTCCCTAAGTTATTGTTCTTCCAGCTTGTGACTTTATCCCCTTTTGGTCGTTGTTTCCTCTCTGTCGTGTTTTTAAATAGAAGCTTTAGCATTTTTAATTTTCATGTCATCTAAGTAAACATTTTCTTTATTGGTAGATTTTATTCCATTAAAAATGCCCTGTCAGGGCTGGTGCCAGTACCATGGCACCGTAGGTTAATCCTCCACCTGTGGTGCCAGCATCCCATAGGGGCACTGGGTTCTAGTACTGGCTGGTCCTCTTCCAATCCAGCTCTCTGCTGTGGCCTAGGAAAGCAGTAGAAAATAGCCCAAATCCTTGGGCCCCTACTCCCGCGTGGAAGACTGGGAAGAAGCACCTGGCTCCTGGCTTCGGAGTGGCGCAGTTCTGGCCATTGTGGCCATATGGGGAGTGAACCCCAATGGAAGGAAGACCTTTCTCTTTGTCTGTCCCTCTCACTGTAAGTCTACCTCTCAAATAAATAAATAAAAATCTTTAAAAAATGCAATGTCATGCAATCACAAAGATATTCTTGGATAATAACTTCTGAAAGCTTTGTAACCTCAGCTTTTACACCTAGGTTTTTAGATGTGCCTGGAATTGGCATAATTATTTATTCATACAGTAATGTTCATACAGATTTGTATACACAGTAGTTACTTTCTGTACTCTTGAGAAAATATTCAAGAAGAGTAAGTGATATAAAGTCAAAGTTGAAAACCAAATTTCAAAGGGAATAATGGGAGGTTTAACTATGTAAGTTCTATTGAACACTTAAAAAATTTCCCTTTTTTATCAAACTCAGTTCAACTTTCCATTTGCCTAATTTGGATAAGTGTGCTAGAACAGAAGAACCCAAATGAAAACATTGAATTGCAGAACTTTATAGTTTAAAATAATCTAGAAATTCATTTAGGGCATCCATTTCCAGTAGTAATAGGTATCTAGACAGACATCCACATTAGAAACAAATTTGTTATAAATATTAGAAATCTTAAATGAACTGATAAGCCACAGGAAATAAGAACTTCTCATGTTAAAAATATAACAGAGGCTGGGGCTGGTGCTGTGGCATAGGGAGTAAAGCCACTGCCTGCAGTGCCTGCATCCCACATAGCTGGTTCAAGTCCCAGCTACTCCACTTCTGATCCAGCTCTCCACTATGGCCTGGGAAAGCGGTAGAAGATGGCCCAGGTCCTTGGATCCCCGCACCCTCAGGGGAGAACTGAAAGAAGCTCCTGGCTCCTGGCTTTGGATCGGCACAGCTGCAGCAGTTGCAGCCATTTGGGGAGTGAACCAGTGAATGAAAGACTTCTCTCTCTCTCTCTGCCTCTGCTTCTCTGTAACTCTGCCTTTCAAATAAATAAATAAATCTTTAAAAGAGAGAGAAAGAAAAAATGGTAGAAAACATTTTATGGACTAATGATTCACTGCAAGTCCTCCGAAGTCCAAAACAGATTAAATTGAAAAAGTTAGTGTTTAGGCGAAAACCCAAATATAAAATGACTTTAAATGCAAGCATTGAGAAAAAAGTGATTATCAGAGTCAGAAATATATATAACTTCTTATTAAAAACAAGGGAAGGCAAAAGAGAGTGAAATGATATTCTACAGAAGAGTAACCAACACTCTAAAATTGTATAACTGGCAATAATGTCTTTCATTGTGGCATAGTAGGTTAGAATGCTGCCTGCGATGCTGGCATCACACATGTGCACTGATTCTAACCCCGACTGCTTCACTTCCAATCTAGCTCTCTGATAATGGCCTGGAAAAGCAGCGGAGGATGGCTCGATTCTTGGACTCCTGCACCTATGTGAGGAAACTAGAAGAAGCTCCTGGTTCCTGGTTTCAGACCAGTCCAGCTCTGGCTGTTCTGGCCATTTGGAGAGTGAACCAGGAGGCAGAAGATTCTCTCTCTGTCTCTCCCTCTGTCTCTGTGACTCTGCCTTTCAAATAAATAAGCAAATAAATCCTTTAAAAATGACTGTAAGATAAAGACATCTACCAACAAACAAGAAGTGAAGATAGTTTTGCACCACTAGACTTCTATTAAAGAAAATCCTAAAGGAAGTACTTACGGAAGAAGGAAGATGATGAAAGATGGAAAGTCAGAGATTCAAGGGGTCAAGAGTACAGAAATGTATGTTTTATAAATTCCTTGGAACATCTTCTTAAGACTCTTTTGCCAAATGATTAGACTTAATCTTTTGAGACTATACTTATCTTCCCCTTAAAGATTTCAAATGGTGAATGCTCATGAAATATTCTGATCTGATATCATGTTTAAGGGCATAAAACTTTCCAAGACCTATTTTTAATGACTGTTACTATCTTTATTCTAACATGTCCTAGACCCATCCTTAAAGTCCTCTTAACTTGTTCATCCACTGATCATTCATTGTTTGATCAATTCACTCAATTACTGTTGATTGTGAAATTTAAAAGTATAAGTATGCTTGTGGAACTGCTAAATTATATGAGACAAGTATTCTTTTAGCTACTAATATTGGCTGGTTCAGTTGTGTTGCAGTCAATATTCTGCCAAAAAAAATAGGATAAGTAGAAATTTGAAGTTCAATGAGTGTTCTATTTAAGTCCTGTAACTATACCCAATACCAGCAATACCATCAGTTACAACTAGCAAGTCAAGTGTTAAGATGATTTTGCCTAGAGAAAACAGGTGTCTTCAAATTCTATTAAAACAAGACCCAATTCAAAATTAAAGTACAAAGCAATAGAAACAGTTTCTAGAGGAGTTTTTAAAAATACCCATTCTATGACATCCTTTATCCTAATACCAGGTTCTTTCACTGAGAAAGGAAATCCATTTAGGTTCCCTTTTTCTACTCTGCTCTTAGGCACCAGAAGTAATAAACCTACTCTAGCTAGAGGCAGATTCATTCCATATCCAAATAAATGATCTATTCCTGAGAAACAGAATAATTTACATCTCCCTGAAAGAGTTAAAGCATTTACTCCACAAGCAGGATCTTTTCATCTTTGCAGGTACTTGCGGTCTCCTTTAAGTTCCAGGTTTATATATATTCTGTAGGCAAGAAGCAGGAAGTAATTAAGGCAGTCAGATGCTTAGATGTGTGATCAAAATTTTGACTCTCTTTCTCCGTTTTTTTGTTTGTTTGTTTGTTTGTTTTTTGCAATCTAACAACACAGAAGCAGATTTAGAAAAGAGAATTGTCTGGCCTTTGGACTCAACTACAAAGTTAACTACAGATGGTAGTTAGTTTGTAGGGCTATTCCCTTCTGAATTAGTGTTTCAGTACAGAACTGGCTCATCTTGAAGGGCCTTATCACTGGATTTAATTTGCATCTGAGCTTAGATTTTATGGTTGAGACAGAGAACTCTTAGCTTTACTGGATCAAACAAACTGAGCACCCAGGGGCTTTGTGAATGAGGCTGAGTAAGTCTGACTTGCCGCACCATCAGGCAGCACAAGCTTCAGAGGCATCTTGATCATTCCTATCAAGTTGATGTCAACACACCAGCCTAGCTAGAAAGTTTATTTATGCTTCCAAAAACAGCATGATTGACTAGAGCTACTCTTTTCCTGAAAACCATCTATTTTCTTTAATATGCTTTAGCCTGGTACCCAGAGACTAAATCCTACTCACAGATTGAAGTATTTCCAAGCCGTTTGCAGTTTTCCAGTGTTCTATGCTAGCATTTCTGACTAGGATCCGTAAGTGTAATTGTTAAGGCCAACCATCAGCTTCTTAGTTACAAAGCAGAAAACAGAAAATGTTGATGTTTCCCACGCATCTAAGTACAAATATATGGTAGACAAGTGTCAGAACATTCGTTTAAGGAATCGGCTGCTCTTATATGACTTGTATTAAATAGCAATGTGGTATTACTTATTTTCTCACATGAATGGAAGTAAAGCTTTTAACTCTTCTTAGCATGAGGTACAATTATTGTAAGATTTTACATGTTTTCATTCCAACTACTAGGACTATAAACTTACTTTTCTAGCCAATTTTCTAAATACGTTTATCATAAATCCTTCAATTCTTAGACAAAACTCTCCTTAGCTTTTTTGTTGTTACCACTATTGTTGATGTTAGAGTCGGAGAAGTAAACAGTGTTGAGACATTAATCCTTGTGTAATGGAGAAATACAAGGATTTGGTTAATCTTGATAAATTCCACAGCCTCACCTTCTAGGTCATCAAACTGGTCACTGCAACCAGTTAGGATTCCCATAAAGACTTGTGAAAAATAGAAGTTGAATGGGAAATTCTTTCTAGAGTTAACTGGAATACCTTAAAAATTAAGGAATAGAAATTTAAAATGTATTCCTTCTTGTTCTCATTTTTCTTGTTATATTACACTTTGTGCAGAACGTCTAATATTCTTATAATGGCATTTGAAACCTCATTTTAACTTTCTATTCTCTGTGTGAATTAGGTAATATTTGTTTGCTAGGACTGCTCTAACATTGTGCCACAGACTTGGTGGCTCAGAACAATAGAATTTATGGTTTCACAGTTTGGGAGGCTAAAGGTCCAAATCAAGTTGTCCACAGCATTGATTCTAAGGCTCTTGAGAGAGAATTCATTCCATGCCTCTCTCCTGGCTTCTGGTGTTTGCTGACAATTCTCAGCGTGCCTTGCCTTGTAGAGGCAGTGCTCCAGTCTCCGTCTCTGTCTTCTCATGGTTTGCATAGTGTCTGCATCTAAATTCTCCTCTTCTTATAAGAACACCAGTCATGGGACTTTAGAACCCATCCTAATCCAGTATGATTTCGTCTAAGTTAAGATCATCTTCTGAAGTTTCTAGCAGACATGAATTTGGGGAGATAGTCTTCAACTGAGCCAACCCATCACCTTCAGGCAAACCCTATCTCATTTTCAAAAACAAAGGCACAGGAAAAAAGAGGGCACCCCGCTTGTTGGGGAAGGACCAACAACCAACCACCAGTCTCTGGCCACATGTTCAGAAGCTGCCTTCCTCTAAAGAACTTGCAGAGCTTGCCTCTGGTTCTGTTTTCAAACAGGAACTTCCACCCCACTCTCTTCAAATCATTTCATCTGTCTTCTTTCTTCATTTGTAAATGTTTCCCACTCTGCTGCACAAATTTCTGAATCCAGACCTCTCATTCACCCAATCTCCCAAAATGACAGCAAAGAAAACCACTTAATAGCTCTCTGCTATAGCATGTGATAAAACCTAGAGGAACTTCCATGCAAATGGTGGTGCTTGCCATTTTATTAGGTTGATTTTTATATACATATTCATCTATGTATATTTGCTTATTTCTCTACTTTAGCATTTATTAAACTTAGCTCATACTTCAAAGAGATTTTTTAAAGCAAAAGCTTCATTGATCTTGCCCACAAGAATCTGACCAAATTTAAGATTGAACCTTAATTTGACCAGATTTAAGGCTTTAGATGCACCTGGCTATATTTTCACACACTTATGAATTGCCTAACAGCTCTCAAAAGCACAAAATATACTTCATCAGGATAACCGGGTTATTTTATTAAATGTTTGGTGCAACTAGCCAGAACCAAAGACATTTCAACACACACACACACACACAAAATCAACAAGTACTTTTATTTTAGTTTTCTGCTGAGCTCCTATTCCCAATTAGTTTCTTTCTTGTCTATGATCCCTTTGTTTTACTGTAGATATGCTTTAACCCTGGAACTCACAGCCACAGAAGACAGTCTGCAGAATTCCACTCCCACAGCCACCATCAGCATACCACTGTAGCCTCTTCCCTATAACAATTATTTCATAAATCACTTATTTAAGGGGGTTTGGATTATACAAACCAACTCTCCCCATGGCTATTATATGACTCACATTTTAGAAGGTTCATTTTTGCCTAAGCTAACAATAAAGTTTAGAAGAGGTAAATGGATTCTTTTAAAATAATTGGCAATGATTTTGCTTTTTATGTTTCATCTTCAGACTATCCAATTTCTTCTTTTCTCCCAGCATTGAAACAACTACTAGCATTCACATTTATATATTTTTATACCCGACATTATTTGGTAATCAGGTATTGTAAGAAGCTAGCTTTCTGAAGCATGAAATGGATATATAAATACAGATCTGTGACCTGTAACATCCAATTTCAAATCTTTTATCCAGAAATAATATCCTAACAGGTAACTCAAGATGGAATGGTATGCATTCAAACACATTAGACATGTAAAGTGATTTGGGGAAGATTCATTCATCCTGTATAGTAAGGGAAAATAATAGTTTAAGTGCCTTTTTAAAATAATCTTTATTAGTGAATTTAAATCTGTATAATTTTTAGAAAATTAATTCTTACATTAGAGAAAATAAAGTAATATTAAGGAGGGCTCTCTCTCTCTCTCTCTCTCTATATATATATATATATATATAATTTATTAATAGAATTTTTCTGTATGTATTTACTCTGCCATGCTTAGGTGTCTAAGGATCATAAGACTCAAATCAACTAAACATATAGCCCATGCAAGCATATGTACAGCCTACTTAAAATTAAATCATGAGGTTTATATTATGCTGTCCTTTGGTCCTCTTGCAAGTAATAAGTGTCCTCACAATCCTCTCCCTGCTTCCAAGTGCTCAGGATGCTGAAAACCCTGGGCTTGAACACGCTTCCGTCTCCTACCAACTAAATACAGCCTACCTGTTCTGCTTCATGACCACCTGCTTAAAGAAACTGAGAGCCTAATTTTAATATAAAGTACATTAATCATAAGTGTTTAGCATCTTTTATACAACACATAATTATCTATAGTAGCTCTCAAAGCTTCAGTTGACTTAATTTGACCTTTGAAAGTCCCAGGCAAGAGGGCACAGCTAGCAATGCAATATCTAAAGACAGGGGTATGGGGCTGGCTCTGTGGTGCAGCGGGTTAAAGCCCTAGCATCCCTTATGGGCGCCCATTCTAATCCCGGCTACTCCTCTTTCAATCCAGCTCTCTGCTATGGGCTGGGAAAGCAGTAGAAGATGGCTTAAGTCCTTGGGCCCCTGCACCTATGTTGGAGACCTGAAAGAAGCTCCTGGCTCCTGGTTTCCGATCGGTGCAGCTCTGGCTGTTGAGACCATCTGGGGAGTGAACCAGTGGATGGAAGACCTCTCTCTTTGTCTCTCTCTCTCTCTAACTCTGTCTTTCAAAAAATTAAAAAAAAAAAAAGACAAGGGGTCATGAGGCACTGCCTCCTTATTAGATGTATGAAGGGAGCCTTGCAGATTTGTGTAACAAATGTTATAACTTACATACTTAGGAAGGTCAAAGGCAAGTAATTCACACATTCTTGAAACATTGCTTACCTATCCCACCACACACAGGCTTTGCCTAAGAACTGAACACTCCTAAAAGTAAACATAGGAGGGAAGGGGATACAGAGAGGTTAGCTGACAGGCACCAAATGCAGTGGAATGGGGGGCACTGGCCCCGGTGTTCCATATAAGAGTATGGTAGCTATAATCAGCAACAATTTATGACATAGCTGAAAAGAGCTATAAGAGTCCAAAGGTCCTCTACACAGAAACAATAAATTTTGAAGAGAAACACTAATCACTCTGATTTAATCACTACAAAATTATCATACCGTACCCCATAAATATAAACATTAGATGTCAGTTAAGAATAGAAATATTTATTTTTAAAAAGTCAATGTAGTAATAGGTCTTAGGAAGAGATCATTATGTGGCCTATGGGTCAAGACCGAGCATATTTCTAAACACCATCAAATCATAATTGTACAATTTCTGAGGTACATGGAAAAACTGCAAACAAAAGAAACCAGTGCCGCCCTACACAATAGTTATTCAAGGTTTGGTGATGGGATTAACTGAGATAACATGAGCAGAATGTGCTCCTAATGGCAGCACTCAATAAAATAATTGTCATTACAAAGAAAAAAAAATTGAATACCTGGTAAAATGAAAAAAGTATGTCTCTAAAACACTCTGGAAGAGAGAATTAAAAAAGAACTCTTTATTATTACAGAGGAATGAGAAAACCAGAGGAAGCCTATGAACATGCTTCAATTTGTGCCATGTGTATGAATGGCAAATTCCTAGCAATGAAAATGAATTTTTAACTTAATCCTAAAAGATACTGCCAAAAGTTTCTTCAAAGAGGTTAGACTAATTTTTTTACTGCCACCAGTGTTTGATACCTAGTACTATCACTATATTGTTATAATATGTTGTATATAACACACTATATATTTATACATGTGGATTATAATTTTAGCTATTGTTATCAGTCTGCCAATGTAAAAGGTGCAAGACAAGATTTCTGGTTTATAACTTGCACTTTTTTACTGTAACTTGGCAGGAGCTCATTTTGCATCAACTGTGTATTTACATCTAGTAGAATGAGCCCTGTAACAACCCCCTCCCCACTTTACATGAAAAGGCCTAGAGAGGGGTCGAGAATCTCCCTTTGGAGACACACAGAGATTGAGACTAGGCAGCTCTTTCCTCACAGAAGCAGGAGGGGACATCTCTTGTTATTTTGATTATTCATGCTGCAGCCAGAAGGGGAGACTGGGCTCTGTACTCTGGCTGGGTGTACACTGAGCCACTGCCTGTAGCTTTCCATAAGAAAGGCAGAGAGAACACCTGGTTTTGTCTGTACTACAGGCAGATATGGAGGGCTCAGCACGTCAAGCCTATTCTCATGGAAATAACAGCAAGAAATGAGATTCTATTCACCCAAAGTTACTAAAACATAATAAAATTAAACTGAGATGTCACTAAGAGCTATCTGGTGATGAAAGAAAAGAAGGCAAAGTTGGACATATTTATTTGAAAAAAATAAGATCTTTCTTATTCAATGAGATTCATTTAACTTTGTTCATATGCATGTGTACAGTCATGTGTGTATCCACTTGGAAAATCATGTGTATGTTTGTGTGTTTGTGCCTGTGTGTTTCTATGCATGTCTCAGTGATGTCCTAAATGAACAAATCATTCAGTTTCTTCAATGCAGCCCAGTGTTTCCATTCACTGGAAAATCACTTATTATCTCATGCAGTTCTGTTTGGCCTCACTCTAAACAGTACCATGGCTTCCTTAGAAATATTTAATTGCTGACTCACTAGCACAAGCTACAACTAGAAATCAGTAGTTCAAAATTCCTTTGGTGTTCTTCTAGGAGTCAGATGGTACACATTGGATTTATATATGTTAAATATGGAAATATTTTTCTACAAGTTCAAAATCATTTGCTACTCAAACTTCCGGTGCCCATCCCACCTGTGTGAACTTTCTGGCAAGCTACAGAAATTCCTCTCAATCCACCAAAAACTAAATGTGTGCCTATCCTCAGCCCAAGGCCCTGTGAAGACATTGCCAGTGTTTATTCTTCGGAAGCAGGTCAAAGAATTCTAAATATCTTTCTTTGAAGGAGTATAAACAGAAACATGTAGATTATTAGAGAATATCATTCACGTGGACAAAGATCACTTCCTAGTCTAAGCTTCCATAACCAAGAATCATTTGCAAATGTGAAACTTTACCAACATTTTACCTTGTAACCACTATCTACAGTTAATAATTTGCTGGTTTTTCTAAGGATATCATGATGAAAGTAGAATGAACTGAACTTATCTTTTGTTACTTTCATAGTCATTAAAAATTGAGAACATTGCACATTCACAGTAAATTAGCCTACAGCTTCCCACAACTTGATCACATCATTAGGGATACACACACACACATACACACACACATACTTAACTTCAGGAATGTCTCCTCTGTACTGGTTCTCCTGAGCTTCTTGTTTATTCCCAACCTAGCTGTCTACAACTGGGAATTCACATGTTCTAGCAAATTCCCAGGTTGTAGTTTATAAAAAGATGAGAAATTATATCATGCTAACATTGAGACCTGAGGGTTGAGACCTGAGGAAAAAATGGTCTTAAATTGTATTGCGCTCAGTATGGACACCATTTTTCTTTCCATAGCATGTTTTTTTTTTCTAAGTCCATTAAGAAGTTTCATATTCTCTGCCAGATGCCTGCTGTAACTTGTAGAGATGCTGCCTAAATACCTCTCAGTGGGGCACACCCCCTGAAATTAGAGGCACTGCCTCAGTATCAGCTCACGCCAAAACAGGCTGGGGATGGACACAGGGCCCTCAAAGGAATGTGGCAACAGGAGCAGCAGGGGGCAAATGGACATGAATTGGTACCTGGGGTACCAATACCTGGGGTATTTTCTGGAATGTGTAAATTTGTGGGAGCATCTAAATAGGCCTGTCTCTGAAGAGTTACAATACAGCTCTAATCCCTATTTTAGACCAGCAGACCAAATTCCTTTTCCCAAATCCTTAAGTTGATGTATAACTTTGCCTACGTGCCTGCTGGCTTGTAGATTTGCTGCTATCCTCTAAATAAAAGTGGGAGCACATATCTATCCAGTGGCACACTCTTAGAATGGACACTCCCAATGTCCTGTCTCCTCATTCAAAAAACCCCACAGTTACTGTTACCCTTATTAATATACCAAAAAACCTAAGCACTAATGGGGCAAATATCCCATACCTTCCTATGAATAGACAAAAGAGTTCCTCTTTATGATGAGTTTATCACAAACTCAGGTCTAGTTTTTTGGTTACAGCAAAATCATCTAGGGCCCTGCTCCAAAATGACTGAATTGGACTATTTAAGAGTGGTTGCAGGGAATCTGAAAAATTTAAGGAGCATTCTAGTTGATAGCCATTCACAGCTGGCTTGGAAAATTAATGACCTTTTAATAAGTCATGCACAAAACTAGTTTGATGGTTTTTAATTAACTACTATTTGATTAAACTTATACATTGCCTTTTCAATAAAAAAGTTTTGACAGGAAAGGCTAACACATGACAATCACTATGCTCAATTGAGCATGCAACACACTGATATTTCTTATTTCATTGTTTTAAATGTGTTATTTGCAACCCACTTAATTGATTTCACACATTAGTAGTTAATCCAGCCTACCAAAAAGATTTTGCCATCACAGGATCTAACTAATGCCAAGGCAGTGCATAATTTTAACTCTCCTCAGGTGGATATGGTGGGCCTGGAAGATACACCACAAAACCAAAGTTGTAGAGTTAAATTTGCTCAAAATATCAGTTAATAGAGTGAATTCAGACAAAAATACAATTGTTCCTCGATTCAGAGATTTCCCTTTGATATGAACAGGATTACATGATTCCAGAGAGTAGCAAAATCTCTTCCCTGAACAACTGGAGGATGGACACTGAACACTTTCATTTGGGGGAGCATCTTAATTCTATGCTTTACATATTTCATCATCAAACCAGATGCAATATGATCAATTAGGTTTCTAACTTTAATTAGTTTATCTATCCATACCCTTACTTCCTATAATTATAAGCAGATAATCTTGATTAGTACATTCTTCCCCAATGCTAGTCTCAATCATTAGTGAAAAGTCTCCTTAATTACTTCCATAGACAATTAATCATATCCATCAATGAATGCAAGATCTGTCTGTGTTGCCTATCACTGAGTTCCCAGTGCTTAAAATTATGTTTGGCATATATTGAGCATCAATAAATACCTGAGCAAATTGTGCCTATAGATTTCATTAGTTTAATTATAAGTTAATCTAATTTCTCTTATCTCTATGTTCTTGGGGGAGGTCATAGCATTTCCTCATATATGCAAAACACTAAGCATTTAATTGGATTGACTCTAAATAAATTCACAGATGGAAAAAGCTTCTGAAGTCAATAAGAGTCATGCACATTACATTTGCAAATCCCATATGTCAATTTGCTGCTATATTGTGATAAATATAGACATTGAGACTAGGTGATTTTAAAGGCATATTTCAATGAAATATTCAAGAACATTTTCCTTTGCAGGAGATGTAATAGCAAATAAATAAATAAATCAAAAAAGCAAGCAACAATGAGGAATGAATAAGCCAAATATTCAATGGAGGACAGAGTAAATAAACTTTGGTTAATTCTATAATACAATATTATGACATTAGTAACATCTCTTAATCATATGATATAAAATGAAAAGGCATGATCTAGTACTATAGGCACAATTGTCAAAAGTATCCTAAATAAAGCACAATCTGAAGTGAAGAAATATTTCAATAGTTTTCTAGAATGAGAAAATGATGTGTATTTCCTGTAGTTATTAGCAGATACATGCTAGCACCATGCCAGCCTCAGTTCCACTTACAACAGGGCCCTGAATTTATGAGGTTTTATCTCACCCAGTTAGAATGATTCTCATATGGAAATAAAAAAATAATGAATTATGGTTAGGATGTGGAGGAAAAATATCCTAATCCAGTGTTGGTAAGATTGTAAACTAGTACAGCCATTGTGGAAGACAGTATGGATATACTCCAGAAATCTGAAAATAGATATACCATGTGGAAGTAGGCAGGCATATATATATATATTTTTTTTGACAGGCAGAGTTAGACAGTGAGAGAGAGAGAGACAGAGAGAAAGGTCTTCCTTCCGTTGGTTCACCCCTCAAATGGCTGCCACAGCCAGCACACTGCGCTGATCCGAAGCCAGGAGCCAGGCACTGGCCTCCCATGTAGGTATAGGGCCCAAGCACCCAGGCCATCCTCCACTGCCCTCCTGGGCCATGGTAGAGAGATGGACTGGAAGAGAAGCAACCAGGACAGAATCCAGCACCCCAACCGGGACTAGAACCTGGGGTTGCCGGCGCCGCAGGCAAAGGACTAGCCAACTGAGCTGTGGCACCAGCCGGCATACATTTTCATATATATTTTAGGGGTTATTTCTGATATCAATGTGACCCAGCAATCCCATCCCTGGACATTTACCTAAGCAGAATTAACTCAGCATATTGAAGAATTTTCTGAACCACATGTTTATTGCAGCTCAATTCACAATATCTAAGATATGGAATCAACTCAGACTTCCATCAACGAATGACTGGAAAAAAAAAAGTGATATACATATATTATGGAATACTACTCAACCATAAAAAAGAATGAAATCTGTCTTTTGCAACAAAATGAATGCAACTGGAAACCATTATACTTATTGAAATAAGTCAGTTACAGAAAGACAAATATGATTTCCTTGAACTGTGGTAGCTAACAGAGAACAAAAAATGTAATGCATATGGGCAAAATTGACATTTTGAGATTTGACTACTCTTTATAGCCCTTGTCTCTAATATTGAGAAAATGTTTTTTTCCTCTTACTATTTTTAATTTTTTACTTAGTTCAGGGTTGAAGCTTATGACTACAAAATATAGTGAAAGTATGTCATTATAAAAATCACAATGAAGAATAAGAAAAGGAGGAGGAGGGGAGATGGGTGGGTAGGGTCAGAAGTATCACTATGTTCATAAACCCGTAAGTCTGGAATACATGAAATTTATTCAGCTTATATAAATAAAAAATTACAAAGCGAGAAAACAGTCTATATATAGTATGTTCCATATTCCTAGCAACAGTTATTGGTTCAGAAATAAACATTCACTTAAAATATTATCTGAGAGTTTGTTTTTGTTAGTTTTGCAAAAATAAAGTGTGACCAGTTGATTTTTGAGCTACAAGCCTTAGCAGGAGGAGAGAAAAACAGGATAAGATCAAAGCAATGTGATATGATAAATTGTCACACAGGTTACCACTTCACAGTACCCGAGACACACCAGGACTACACCAAGATCAGCATCCCCTTGGCAGTACTTAAGGAGATATGGCTTTTGGTCAATGCTATACCTCTCTGCAGCAATCCATAAATCAGTATATGGTCATGTATTCTGTTACATTGTCCTATATCTTTGCCTTGCTTTAATTCTCTTCCCCATATGCTAACACTCACTGGCCCAGATCTCCATCCCACTAAAAATACAGTAACACATTAATGCCCCACATTCTCCTCTCAAGCAGATCAGACCGAAACAATAATTTTGGATTTTTTTTTCACCTTTTTCTCTCATTATTGCTATGTTTGACAAAGATAGATGCAGGCTGGAAGTTGAGATACAATCCACATCACATTCTCAAATTTTTATTTCTTTCTTTGGTACCTTTTTAATATTTATTTCATGGATAGCAGGTATTGTTAAATCTTCATTTGTTGATGGCTCATTGTTTCTTATTTACTGCTATTATTGTATTTTCTACTGAAATTTTGGGTAAAGCAAACCTAGTATCTCTCATTACTCTGTCATTTCTTCTCAGAAGTGCCAACTTGCGTGTTTGTAAGTAGGAGATAAAATAATCAGAGCTTAAATCTAAAGCATAGTCTGTCCTCTCACCCAGTTATTGGTTCAGGAATAAATATATTCACTCAAAATTATATCCTGAGGGATTATGGTTTGGTCAGTGCGTAAGGGAAGATATAAAGAAGGGGGCTCTGCGATTATCAATTGCATCAGCTCCTGATGTATTGAGGGTATCATTTTTTGTTTTATATTAAAAGCATATCTTGAACTTATTTTTTAACATTCAAAAATTTTCCAGTTTTATGCAGTTATACCTACTAATTTTGTGGAAATTCTTTTGTAAAATACTTTTATTTTTCCTCATCTTAGCAAAGAGTGGTAGGCAGAATTTTGGCCCCAGGATCTCCACCCATTGATGTGATTACCTGTGTCTTTGTTGTGTAGTAATGTGAAATTAAGATAGGATGGGGTTAAATTGGAATGTAAAATTAAGATAGGAAGGGTTAAAATGGAGCTGCTGAGCTGACTGCATATTGTTTTGCTTCTGTACAAAATGCTTTGGCTTGCAAAATGCATTTTTTAAGATAACTAGACTTTAACTGACCTTGTAGCATGTGATGATTGTGCTAATGCGTGTATGAGATAATTGAGCATGTGATAATTATTTTAGGAGTTATGTTGAGGTTTTGGTCATGATGACCCCGTGTTTATGCTTACTCAAGGTCTTCTGTCCCCTCACCCTGGAAATTTGTCATGCATCTTATGATGGTTCGTCATGCTGCGGTTTATCTTGTGATTCTTTGTGTAATGCTATGGAGATATGCTAATGTTGTGGTTTTTAGCCTTAAATACTTTGAGCAGTTGATGGTCGGGGCCTCTCTTCTCACACTGCACCAGGGGGTGTTGTTGTGCTCAAGAGTTGGCCCATCTGCGCAGATGTAATAAACTTCCTCATGCAATTACAGCGGTTGGAATGGAATTCATGTTTCTGGGGTCGGTAGAAGTGTGAGGCACCTTTCGGGGGTCTTACAGTAAAAGGAATTTTACAGACAAAATTAAGGTTACCAGTCAATTGGTGATAACAGAGAAAAGTTAACCTGGATTATCAGTTGGGCCCCATATAATCACATGAGCCCTTAAGAGCAGAAACATGTGGCAAAACAGGAAGTCAGAGAGACCAGAAGCAGAAAAAAGACTCAACTCACTGTTACTGGATCTAAAGGAGGTGGCCACGTGGGAAACCCAGGAGGAGCTGATATCTGATAACATTCACAATGAGCTTTGAAACAGATTCCTCCCTAGAACCTGAAATAATGCGAATAGTTCTGTTAACACCTTGACTTGGACCTCCTAAGACTAGAAACAGGGAAAACAGCTAAGTCATGCTGTGCGTGGACTTCTGAACCACAGAAACTGCAAGATAATTAGTGAGTGGTGTTTGAAGCCACATTTGTAGTAGATTCTAATGGTCAAAATAGGAAACATACACAACAGCTCAGCATTGGATAAGTCTTGGGAAATACTGGGACTTTAAATCAAAATACAAAATCTAAGATCAATATCAGCCTTTTTGTGAAATAATAATCTTTCAATTTAAGTGGAAATTTGATGAAAATTTTATACTCAGTGATAAAAATTTAATGGCAGATTCTAGTAAGAAAGTCAGTCAGATCGATGAAAGGCATCATTTTTAATATTTTAAATTTTATTTATTTATTTAAAGATTTATTTTATTTGAAAGAGTTACAGAGAGAAAGAGGGAAAAAGAGATCTTACAGCTACTGGTACACTCCCCAGATGGCTGCAATGGCCAGGGCTGAGCCAGACAGAAACCAGGAATCTCATCCAGGTCTCCCACGTGGATAGCAGGGGCCCAGGCACTCAGGCCATCTTCTACTATTTTTCCCAAGCCATTAGTAGGGAGCTGGATCAGAGGTGGAGCATCTGGAATACCAACTGACACCCCATGTGATGAGGGCTTTACAGACGGAGGCTTTAGTTGCTACACCATAATGCCAGCCACACAAGACATTATTAAAAAAAAAAAAAGACATTATCTTAACAAAACAATGTTTTCCCTCATCATGAAATGAAAATCAAGCCAGTTTGGAGCAGGAAAGAATATTATTTGAACCTTTTCTATGATATGTAGCAGTAAAGCAATGAGCCTTAGGAAACAACAAAATATTTTTTGATTATGCATAAGTCATTTGTTTTAGGTTTATATTACTTGACTACTGCCATCACTAGCCCATTATCTATCAGGAGAAGGATAAGTTTCCATTGCAGTTGACAGCATGGTACAAAATTGGAAACTAACTCACATTTTATCCATAAAAACTGTTATTGGAAACAATTTTATAAAGATTATCCTAGCAACTGGCATAAAAAAGAAAAATATACCACTTTTCATTACGTTTTGTGTTGAATAACCATTTTCTAATATCTTAACAGCCTTTCACAAAAATGCATTAGAGACAAAGATGCAATTAATAGTTTTTTGTATCTCCTTAAAGACACAACAATAATCCAATTTAAAAACTTGCACATACACAAAATATAAAGCCTATGACAGGTATTCTGAACCTTTTAGAACATTATAAATTATAATTAAGTTATCCAATTTATTATGAACATCAGTTAATAGCCTTAATTTTAGGGCTGGGAAACTTCAATGATTTTGTTTCATAGCTAATTTTGGGGTTCAGAAAAAAAGATATCTTTTTCTACTCTGCCACAATTTGTCTTGAGAAAATTCTCTCCCAATTTCTGATTTTTATTCAATGCTGAAAAGTTGATATTCTAATGATATCAAACCCTTTAACTGATGTAATTATAATATATACTGCTACATTCATCTATGCTTTCATCTAATATAGCAGGTTATCTATTTTAAGCAGAAGCATTTCTAATGAATAGGTAATAGGGTTGACCTCACATTGGCTAGCAGTTACCATCACAATGAATGATCTCCCTTTCTTGTTAATTCATATGATTATTGAAAAAGTGAACTTCCTTTTATTTGTCAAGAACTTGCTTCTGAGGAGCTAAAAGCTCTAAAATGTAAATGTTACTCAATTTCAGATCCTCAGCCTGAATTTAAAAAAAAAAAAGTCTAGTTAACAACATTTTGACCAACAGGAGACCAAGGAATAAAAGGTTAAGGATATATAAAGAAATACGGTCAGAGCTATTCTACTATCAGAACATTTCAAACAAAAAGACCAATTTCACCTTCGACTGCCAGGTAATGGAGAGAAAATGGGGCCCAACCCTTAACTATCTTTCCAGCTGGTTTCACGGACTAAATTCCCTTGGTAATTTCCAATCCATTTCCTGATTGCCTTGCCCTGAAATCATTTCCTCCTCTGGGATTTTTGAATGCTTTCCACCCGAGCCATTCATGCAGCAGGTGTTGCATCCCACAGCTAGCTACATTTTATGTATACATGTCTCTTCACTTCTACTTGATTGCAGATAGGAATAAAGGAGAAGCAACCAATATTGTTTTTGAGTGGCTACCATGTCACAGGCACTGTTAATATGTGGGAAAATGGGTTTCCTGCGTGCTGTCTCATCCCAGAAAGTTAAAAACACCATGCCCTGCTGAGAGTTGCCTACATTCTCTCTGTAGAAAGATGACGGCTGTGTGACTCTGAAGTTATCCTCAAACACTGGAAAGTGCAATATTAACATGCTCACAAAGGGAAATGCATCGATGGTTAATGTAATTCCTCCCTTTACTATGAAAGAAATCCTAATAACCGGTATTTGTTGGGCATTTTCTGTGGGCAACCATTGTTCAAGTATTCTACCTGATTGTTTCCTTCCCACAACCACCACAAGTGAGAGTATTTTTGTTCCAATTTTGCAATTAAACCCAGATACAGTGAGGTTAGCTCACTTTTCCAAGAATACTTGGCTCCACCACTTACCAGCCAGAATTTAAGCCTGATTATCCCGGCTCTGGAACCCTTGCGTATAACCACTCAAGGTCCTCATGTAAGTTCCTAATATAGAAAGAATGGTTCATAAGAAGAAAATGAATTTCGTATTCAGAAAAACTGATCTACCTGCAGGCTGTCACCAGCAGCTGTGGGCCTTCCCTTTACCCTACAGCCAATTAGGGTTCTCCATCATCATGAACTTGGAACCAAGAGAATCCATGGGATTATCTGGCATGAGTTTCTGCTTTATGCACTGTACATCATGAAAGACTTTTCCATCCTTGCCTAATTAAAGTGTAATACATAATGTGTGTGCTTTCTTTTGCCAATTCTTAGCTCACCATTATCGCTGCAACTACTTATTTTGTGGTTACTAGCCTCAAAGATGGCTCAAATGATAGCTGTATCTTGAGGTTCATTTTTTTTAAAATCCCTTCTTCTGAGTTTGGGCTGCATATGTGAACAGAACCCACCAGAAGTGATA
This sequence comes from Lepus europaeus, assembly GCF_033115175.1. NCBI lineage: Eukaryota > Metazoa > Chordata > Mammalia > Lagomorpha > Leporidae > Lepus > Lepus europaeus. The sequence continues at coordinate 101,387,718 of NC_084835.1, forward strand.
GCATTTCACTTCTGAGATTAGATTATATAAAGACTGTGTCATCTGTCTTAGGCACCTACTCTGAGACAGTGTTGCTCAGGGAGAAGGAAGCCAGCTGCCATTCCATGTGGAAGCACTGAGAAGCCCAGGAATAAGGAATTGAGTTTTTGCAACAGCCGCATGAGTGGAAGCAGATCCTGCCAGTTCAGGCTTGAAATGACTGAAGCCTGGCCAATACTTTGATGCATCCTCATGAAAGATCCAAAGCAGGAACACTGGGTTAAGCTGCTTTTGAAATCCTGAAGCTTTTCAATTTGGGAATAACTATTATATAGCAGTGGATAATAAGTAAGTCACAAGGAATGTTTATTATATATCAGGCATGTGGAGGCATTTGCTTTCATAGCAACACCATATTATTATTGTCTGCATATTTATATATTAGGAAGGTGATGATACAAGAAGTAAAATATCTTGTGAGACTCACAGAGTTGTGAATGAAGTCCTGGTGTTTTAATCAAAGTATGTGTAAAAAATGTGGAGATCTGGGCCAGCGCCGCAGCTCACTTGGTTAGTCTCCACCTGTGGCACTGGCACCCTGGGTTCTAGTCCCGGTTGGGGCACCGGATTCTGTCCTGGTTGCTCCTCTTCCAGTTCAGCTCTCTGGCTGTGGCCGGGAAGGCAGTGCAGGATGGCCCAGGTGCTTGGGCCCTGCACCCGCATGGGAGACCAGGATAAGCACCTGGCTCCTGGCTTCGGATTGGCACAGCGCGCCAACTGTAGCGGCCATTTGAGGGGTGAACCAATGGAAAAAAGGAAGACCTTTCTCTCTGTCTCTCTCTGCCTGTCAAAAAATAAAAACAAAACAAAAAAAATGAGGAGATCTGGCATGTCGTATATTCTCAATGAATTTGCAATGCTTGGTTCATTGATTCTATACAGTAATGTCCAAAAAACTGTGGATAATGTAAAAACAAAAGACAGGTTCTAACATTTGTGTTCAATGGTAAAAGATCTGTGAGAAGGGAGTTTCTCCATAAAGGCTTATTTAGCTTTTATGTATAATTTTATTGTAGTGTTCATCTGAGATCTTTGAGTGTTCTTCTTTGATTACTACCTCTGGGACCATGATTCCTTACACCCAAAAGATTGGCCAGAGACCCAATACTCTTCTTCTCATTCACTAAATACTTGTGCTCTGGTCTCAGTTAGTATGAATCCGGTATCCCTCTAAAATCCACGTTGAAACCTAATCCCCACTGTGCAGGTTTATAGAGGTTGGGTGGTGGCTTTGGGGGCAGTAACTGAGTGCCCTTATAAAAGAGGTTGAAGGGGCCTGCCTTGCCCCTTACGCCTGAAAGGATGTACCTGACATGCCATCCATAGCAAATGGACCCTCATTAGATGCCAAATCTTCTGGTACCCTGATCTTGAATGTCTCAGCCCTCAGAGCTTTGAGAAATAAGTTTGTTTTTTATCAGTTAGCCAGTCCAAGGTATTTCGTTATGACAGCTTGAACAGACTGGGATGATCTGTCTGTGGGTATCAGCATTACTTTGATTCTTTGACCTGCTAGTCCCTGCTTGCTCTTCCAATTTCTAGATCATTTATCTCCCTACTCCTTGGTACACATATCACCCATAAAAATTAAGTCACTTTCCAGTTCCCAATTGGACCACTTCTCCCTTCATCTGACTCTCCATCATTTACCACTTAACATAACTAATGCTAATGCAAAATCCCTTAGACACTGTACTGTGGCAAAACACCTTGAATATTTTATAAACCCTCTCTGGACCAAGTGTGTAAATGAAAGATTTTATTACTATTAATTAATTCAAATAAAGAATATTAAATATTTCATTTATTAAATGTTGAAATTAAGCTGTTATCTCCATGTTTTATTCCTCCCAACAACAAATTAGTTTGTACTTAACATATTTCAGAAATGATCGTAGTCTCCAGCTCTCTGCTAATATACCTGGGAAACCAGCAGAGGATGGCCCAGGTCACTGGGCCTCTATACCCATGTGGGAGACCCAGATGAAGCTTCTCGCTTTGGATTGGCTCAGCTCTGGCCATTGTGGCCATTTGGGGGATGAACCAGCAGACACACTCTCTCTCTCTCTACATTTCTGTGTGACTCTTTCAAATAAATAAAAATAAATCTTAACTAAAGAAAATATCATAGTGAAGTTTATGGAGTTTAGTAAGTTTCCCAGTGTCAAAGCTTATCAATTAAAAAGGCAAATTCTTATCCCAGACTTCTGCTTCTGACTATAAGGAACACCCAATATACAAAATCATCTGCACAAAACAATTATAAAATTTGAATAAAATTCTAGACAGGTAAATAAAGGTATTGGATAGAGGCCAATACATTTAGAAACTGAGATGAGTACAAAATTCATTTTTATCCTTATCAATCAGGACTTAGATGCCACTATCAGAACAATGCATGAAATCTAAGAAGGAAAAAGTAGTCAAGAGTTTCTGGTAGTTGAAGAGGACTCTAAAAGCGGAATTGGAATTCAGGATTATCAAGGCAACCAGAACTTGGGATCAACCTCTGAAGAAGAGATAGCTTCAGCAAAGTAAGCTTGGCATTCTATGTTCAATGTTGCCTTGCATCAAATCAAGCAAAACATAATAACAGACTAAAAATCCAAGCAGATAGTTCTTAGTCTAATACTGATAAGGGGAAATAATTAGAATATAAAATTTATAAAAATGAGGACAATAAAAATAGCTCCAGGTTTGCAGTCAAGCCATTAAAAGGTTACCCTTAGAGAAAGGGAAAATCCTGAAATAGATACATCTTGATGAGATCAAGGTGATTTAACTATACCTACTTGCTAGAAAACACATTGTCCGAAAGGAAAATGTATCAGCAAAATCCTCTATAAATTTTTAGACCTCCTTCAGGCATTTGTTCAAAATGTCAGGTGGCAGCAGGCCAAAAAACAATACCACATGAAAAAATTAAGAGAAAGAACATAGGAAAAAAGAGAAAATGAGAAAAAATTCTATATGGGCATTAAACAACTATGAGCTATGCACTTAATAAAATAAGTTAAAAAAAATGATGTTTTACCAGAGAATTGGGGTACACTTTTAAAAACAAAAAATTTGATATAAAAAATAAAATAACTGAAGTAAAGAATTCAATAGCAAACAGAACAGAAAAACAAAAGGAGAATTAATTGGCTGGGAAATAATATTAAAGCACCAAGATAAAAATGAATGAGAAGGGGATAAGGAAACAATGAGGTGTGGTGAGAAAGTCCAGCATTAATTGGAATTTCAAATGGAACAAAGAGCAGAGAATCAGGAATACTGAAGAGTTACTGGTATTGGGGAGACCAGTGTTGAAAAACTGAAACAAGAAACGAGACAAGAATGCTATCATCAAGTCCATTCAAAAACATATTGGTGAAATACCTTGGAATAAACTTAACCAAGGATGTTAAAGATCTCTACGATGAAAATTACAAAACTTAAGGTTTCTTTCTTTAAGAGAAAGAAATAGGATACCAAAAAATGGAAAAATCTTCCATGCTCATGGATCGGAAGAATCAACATCATCAAAATGTCCATTCTCCCAAAAGCAATTTATACATTCAATGCAATACCAATCAAGATACCGAAGACATTCTTCTCAGATCTGGAAAAAATGATGCTGAAATTCATATGGAGACACAGGAGACCTTGAATAGCTAAAGCAATCTTGCACAACAAAAACAGAGCCAGAGGCATCACAATACCAGATTTCAGGACATACTACAGGGCAGTTCTTATCAAAACAGCATGGTACTGGTACAGAAACAGATGGATAGACCAATGGAACAGAATAGAAACACCAGAAATCAATCCAAACATCTACAGCCAACTTATATTTGATCAAAGATCCAAAACCAATCCCTGGAGCAAGGACCGTCTATTCAACAAATGATGCTGGGAAAACTGGATATCCACATGTAGAAGCATGAAGCAAGACCCCTATCTTTCACCTTACACAAAAATCCACTCAACATGGATTAAAGACCTAAATCTACGACCCGACACCATCAAATTATTAGAGAGCATTGGAGAAACCCTGCAAGATATAGGTACAGGCAAAGACTTCTTGGAAAAGACCCCAGGAGCACAGGCAGTCAAAACCAAAATTAACATTTGGGATTGCATCAAATTGAGAAGTTTCTGTACTTCAAAAGAAACAGGAAAGTGAAGAGGCAACCCACAGAATGGGAAAAAATATTTGCAAACTATGCAACAGATAAAGGTTTGATAACCAGAATCTACAAAGAGATCAAGAAACTCCACAACAACAAAATAAACAACGCACTTAAGAGATGGGCCAAGGACCTCAATAGACTTTTTTCAAAAGAGGAAATCCAAATGGCCAACAGACACATGAAAAAATGTTCAAGATCACTAGCAATCAGGGAAATGCAAATCAAAACCACACTGAGGTTTCAACTCACCCCAGTTAGAATGGCTCACATTCAGAAATCAACCAACAATAGATGCTGGAGAGGATGTGGGGAAAAAGGGACACTAACCCACTGTTGGTAGGAATGCAAACTGGTAAAGCCACTATGGAAGTCAGTCTGGAGATTCCTCAGAAACCTGAACATAACCCTACCATACAACCCAGCCATCCCACTCCTTGGAATTTACCCAAAGAAAATTAATTTGGCTAATAAAAAAGCCATCTGCACATTAATGTTTATTGCAGCTCAATTCACAATAGCTAAGACCTGGAATCAACCTAAATGCCCATCAACAGAAGACTGGATAAAGAAATTATGGGATATGTACTCTATAGAATACTATATAGCAATAAAAAAAAATGAAACCCGGTCATTTGCAAGAAGATCAGAGGAGCCTGGAAAATATCATGCTGAGTGAAATAAGCCAGTCCCAAAGGGACAAATATCATATGTTCTCCCTGATTGGTGACAACTAACTGAGCATCAAAAAGGAAACCTGATGAAGTGAAATGGATACTATGAGAAACAATGACTTGATCAGCTCTTATCACTGTTGATGTACAATTTAATACTATATCCCTTTTAGTATTTTTGTTTGCTCTACTTAATATCATTGGTTGAGCTATGTAATTAACACACAATTATTCTTAGGTGTTTAAATTTAACTGAAAAGTGATCTCTGTTAAATATAAGAGTGGGAAGTAAGAGCTGGCGCTGCGGCTCAATAGGCTAATCCTCCGCCTAGCGGCGCCAGCACACCAGGTTCTAGCGCTGGTCGGGGCTCCGGATTCTGTCCTGGTCGCCCCTCTTCCAGGCCAGCTCTCTGCTATGGCCCAGGAGTGCAGTGGAGGATGGCCCAAGTGCTTGGGCCCTGCACCCCATGGGAGACCAGGAGAAGCACCTGGCTCCTGCCTTTGGATCAGCGTGGTGTGCCGGCCACAGCATGCTGGCTGTGGTGGCCATTGGAGGGTGAACCAATGGCAAAGGAAGACCTTTCTCTCTGTCTCTCTCTCTCACTGTCCACTTTCTGTCAAAAAAAAAAAAAAAAAGAGTGGGAATAAGAGAGGGAAAGGATGTACAATTTGGGACATGCCAAATCAGACTTGCCCCAAGTGGTGGAGTTAGAAATGTGCCAGGGTTTCAACCAATACTATACTAAAATGGATAAAGTATTACATTGTACATCAACAGTCAGGACAATTTATACTTACTAAATAAAAAAAAAATTCTGGCCAAAAAAAAAAAAAAAGAAGAAAGAAATGTGCCAGGGGATTCCAATACAATCCCATCAAGGTGGCATGTACCAATGCCACCTCACTAGTCCAAGTGATCAATTTCAGATCACAATAGACCATAATGATAGGTCTAAGAGTCAAAGGGATCACACAAACAAGACTAGTGACTGCTAATACTATCTGATAGAATTAAAAAGGGGAGAGAACGATCCAACATGGGAATCAGGATACACAGCAGACTCATAGAATGGCAGATGTCCTAAACAACACTCTGGCCTCGGAATCAGCCCTTGAGGCATTCGGATCTGGCTGAAGAGCCCATGAGAGTATTGTAGGCATGGAAAGTCAAGACACTCTGGAAAAAAAAAAAAAAAAAAAAAAAAAAAAAAAACTAAATGAAAGATCTCTGTGAGTGAGATCCCAGTGGAAAGAATGGGCCATCAAAGAAGGAGGTGCCTTTCTCTGAAGGGAGGAGAGAACTTCCACTTTGACTATGGCCTCGTCGAAATAAGATCGAAGTCGGCGAGCTCAGGGGGCTTCCATGGCCTTGGAAACTCATGACTAGAGTCTAGGGAGATTGCTGATGCCTTAAACAAGAGTGTCAATTTGTTAAGTCAACAACAGGAGTCGCTGTGCACTTACTCCCCATGTAGGATCTCTGTCCTTAATGTGTAGTTCAATGTGAATTAATGATATGACTAGTGCTCAAACATTATTTGGCAATTTGTGTTCTGTGTGGGGGTAAACTGATGAAATCTTTACTTAATATATACTAAATTGATCTGTATATAAAGATAATCGAAAATGAATCTTGATGTGAATGGAATGGGAGAGGGAGCAGGAGATGGGAGGGTTGTGGGTGGGTGGGAAGTTATAGGAGGGAAAAAGCCATTTTAAACCATAAACTGTACTTTGGAAATTTATATCTACTAAATAAAAGTTAAAAAAAACATATTGGTGGACATAGTCATTGGAATAAGAAAAAAAGAAGACAGCAAGCATGGGAGACAAATTTAAAGTTCAAGTATACTGTGAAGATTTAGAAGGAAAGGAATAAAGCTCTTATTATTTGCAGATGAGATGATGGCATGTGAGAAAATCTAATATATTATACATACTTCAATTAATATGGATTTATAAGTATCTGGCAATAAGTCAATTCATGAGAATAAATTGTTTCTACACCAGCAGCAGGCACTTTTAATATCAAATTTAACTATACAGAAGAGCTATTTTTAATTTGGTTTTTTGAAAGATTTTTTATTTGAATGGCAAAATTACAGAAAAAGGAGGAGAGAGAGAGAGAGGGAGAGAAAGAAATATCTTTCATCTGCTGATTCACTCCCAAAATGGCTACAAAGTCTGGGACTGAGCCAGGATGTAGACCAGGAGCCCAGAGCTTTTTCTGGATCTCCCACAAGGGTGCAGGGGCCTAAGCACTTGGGCCATCCTCTGCTGCTTTTCCAGGAGCATTAGCAAGGAGCTGAGTTGGAAGTGGAGCAGCTGAGTCTCAAACTGGCACCCATATGGAATGCCTGCATTGCAGGTAAAGGCTTAACCTGCAGTGACACAATACTGGTCCCTACAAGAGCAATTTTTAAAAACATGCATTTCAAAGAATGTCCAAAAACATGTTCATTTCAAATAAATGATCTAACTATTTATCTCAAGGACCTAGATAAATAAGAACAAATCAAGAACAAGATTAGTAGGAGGGGTGCTGGCTCAATGGGTTAAGCCTCTGTCTAAAGCACCAGCATCCCAATCGGCACCAGTTTGAGTTCAACCAAGCTCCCTGCTAATGCACCTGGGAAAGCGGCAGGGAATGACACATATCCTTGGGCCTCAGCACCCACATAGGAGACCCAGATGAAGCTCTTGGCTCCTGGCTTCGCTCCGGTCTACTCTGGCCCTTGCAGTCATTTGGGGAGTAAACCAGCAGATGAAAGATCTCTCTGTGTCTCTCCCCTCTGCTCTCTGTAATTCTGCCTTTCAAATAAGTAAATAAATCTTTGGAGAAAAAAAAGGAGGAAAGAAATAGAGAACAAAATAGAATTTTAAAAAAATTTTTCAAAAAAATTAGTGAATGAAATGAAGAACTTGGTTTTTGAAAAAATAAAATTGAAACACCATTGGCCCACATGACCAAAAAAAAGGTGATGGGAGAAAAAACAAATTAAAATCAAAGATGAAAAATGAACTGTTACAAGTGATACCACAGAAACAAAAAGCATCAGGAATTATTACAAACAGCTTATTTGCAAGCAAATTGGAAAATCTAGAAGAAATAAATCGCTAGCTATCAGAGAGGTGCAAATAAAACTACAATGAGGTATCATCTCACCCCAGTTAGAATGACTATCATCTAAAAATCAAAAAATAACCAAAGCTAGTGAGGATGTGGAGAAAAAGGTACCCTAATACATGGTTAGTGAAAATGTAAACTGGTATGATCATTATGAATACAGTACGTAGACTCTTCAGAAAACTAAAAATGGATGTAGCATATGACCCAGCTATCCTCCTGGGATTGTATCTAAGGAAAATCAAAGAAGTCTATGGGCCGGTGCTGCGGCTCAATAGGCTAATCCTCCGCCTTGCGGCACTGGCACACCGGGTTCTAGTCCCGGTCAGGGCACCAGATTCTGTCCCGGTTGCCCCTCTTCCAGGCCAGCTCTCTGCTGTGGCCCGGGAGTGCAGTGGAGGATGGCCCAAGTGCTTGGGCCCTGCACCCCATGGGAGACCAGGAGAAGCACCTGGATCCTGCCATCGGATCAGCGCAGTGTGCCAGCCGCGGCGGCCATTGGAGGGTGAACCAACGGCAATAGGAAGACCTTTCTCTCTGTCTCTCTCTCTCTCACTGTCCACTCTGCCTGTCCAAAAAAAAAAAAAAAAAAGTCAATGGCAGTTAGCTGTACTCCCATGTTTATAGCAGCTCAAATCATAATAACTAATATATGCAATCTAGATGTTCATCAGCTGACTGGATTTAAAATGTGATGGAATATTGCAACAGTAACAACAACACAAAAATGGATGGAACTGGAGATCATTGTGCTAAGTGAAATAAACCAGACCCAAAAAGTACAATATCATGTTGTCTCCTATTTGTAGTAGTTAACATAGTTTTCATGATCTGTGATTTTAAAATCCACTGTATCTGAGTGAAATGGACATTATTAATTAGATTTTATAAAGCCCTTGCTGAATGCCTTGGAGCATTGTAGTCTTCGACTACAATGTAAATTAAAAAATATTAGAAAGAAAGAAGGAAGGAAAGAGGGGAGGAAGAAAGGAAAGAAAAGAAAGGAGAGGGGCCGGCATTGTGGTGCAATGAGTTAAAGCCCTGGCCTGAAGCACCAGCATCCCAGTTCTAGTCCCGGCTGCTCCGCTTCCAATCCAGCTCTCTGCTATGGCCTGGGAAAGCAGTGGAAGAAGGTCCAAGTCCTTGGGCCACTGCACCCATGTGGGAGACCCAGAAGAAGCTCCTGGCTTCAGATCAGAGCAACTCCGGCCGTTGCAGCCATCTGGCGAGTGAACCAGCAGGTGGAAGACCTCTTTCTCTATCTGTACCTCTAACTCTGTCTTTCAAATAAATAAAATAAATCTTTAAGAAAAAAAAAGAAAGGATAAAGGAGTGGGAGTGGGAGAGGGAGAGGGGAAGGAAGGAAGAAAGGAGAGAGAGGAAGAGGAGGGAGGAAAGTGTCATAGTTTAGATATGTATTTATGAATTATATGGAATCTGTTCTTTTTATATCAATAGCATACTAGCATGAGAATTGATAAGGATTGTGTTGTATTAATTATGCATTTGCTGTAACCCTGAGAATCTAATGTGTTAATAAATTCCTTAAAATGGGAGAAGGGGATGACCTTTCTGCTAAAGGTGTCAGCAGATCAAATGACTATCCCTATGGGGGAAAAGAGTTTGGTCTCATATACACAAATCCCATATACACAAATAGATTTTTCGATAGGTATGGTAAAGCAAAAATACTTCTAGAAGAAGACAAGGAAGTACCTTTTTGACCTTTAGGTAAGAGAAAAATACAGATGGAAGACATAAAACAACACAACCACAGTGGAATAAAAGAGGAGGTAGACTCTTAAATTTAGGAGTTCTGATCACCAGAAGCCAGAGGAAAAGCGAAAAAGTAGAGCACAGGGCCGGCACTGTGGTGTGGCGGGTTAAGCCACTACTTGCAACACCAGCGTACTATATACCATGTACCAGTGCTAGTGGGAGTTCTGGCTGACTGCTCCTTATCTAGCTTCCTGTTAATGCGCCTGGGAGCTGGTGGATTATGGCCCAAGTATTTGGGCCCTGCCACCCATGTGGTAGACCTGGATGGAGCTCCTGGCACCTGGCTTTGGCCTGGCCCAGACCTGATCATTGCGATCAAAGATCTTTCTTTCTTCTTTCCATCTCTCTCTGTCATTCTCTCCTTCAACTTTATAAAGACATCTTTTCGAAAATTTAAAAAATGGGGCCAGTGCTGTGCCGTAACAGGTAAAGTTGTCGCCTGCAGGGCCGGCATCCCAAATGGATGCTGGTTCAAGTCCTGGCTGCTCCACTTCCAACCCAGCTCTCTGCCATGGCCTTGGAAAGCAGTGGATGATGGCCCAAGTCCTTGCACCCAAGTGGGAGACCTGGAGGAAGCTCCTGGCTCCTGGATTCAGATCAGCTCAACTCTGGCCATTGCAGCCATCTGGGGAGTGAAACAGCAGATAGAAGACTTTCTTTCTTTCTTTCTTTCTCTCTCTCTCTCTCTCTCTCTCTCTCTGTAACTCTACCTTTCAAATAAATAAATAAGTCTTATATTTAAAAAAGCAGTCCACAGACTAGAAAATGCTACTTGGAATGCATAATTTAAAGCAATTTGTATCTCCATTATATGTAAGGAAACTTAGAAGATCATTTGGATCTAGTCACATATGATTAAGTCAGATAATCTCAAACTATGTCAAAGTTTTGAATAGGCACTTCAGAAAAAACAAGTTCAAATGATCAATTAGAATATCAAAATGGTTTCAATATCACTATTCATCAGGGGAATATTAATTAAAACCCTAATGTATCCACCAACTGGCTAAAATTTCAACGTGAAAGAAAAACTGACGATATTAAATGGTGATTCAGTTGAAAACCAACTGGGATACAAACACACTGTTTGGAACAGTAGTGGAGCAGTGTTGCTAAAGTTGAAAACATATTAACCCTGAGATGGCAATCCTCCTTCTAGGTATATATATTAATCAGATTAATATATATTAATGCACCAAGACTATACACAGCACCATGGTATTAATAGTCAAAACTGAAAACATCTCAAATACTCATCAACAGAAAATAGAGGAATTGCAGTGGAATCATACCACATAGCAGTAAAAAATTGAATTTCAACCACAGTTACTAGGTATATGAATCTCAGCATCGAAAGAAGCTAGACACAGAAGAATACATAAAATATGATTCCATTAGTATAACATTCAAAATGAGGCTAACCTAGGCTATTGCAATCAGAATTAATAAAGTGTTATGTTTTTATTTTTTAAAGAAATATAGAGTGACAGGCAGCACAAAGGTTTCTAGGGTGCTAGGAATGTTCTTTTTTATTTATTTATTTTTAATTTATTTGACAGACAGTGAGAGAGACAGAGAGAAAGGTCTTCCTTCCATTGGTTCACCCCTCAAATGGCCATTACGGCTGGCGCTGCGCTGATCCGAAGCCAGGAGCCAGGTGCTTCCTCCTGGTCTCCCGTGTAGGTGCAGGGGCCCAAGCACTTGGGCCATCCTCCACTGCCTTCCTGGGCCACAGCAGAGAGCTGGACTGGAAGAGGAGCAACCGAGACTGGGGCCGGCACCGCAGGCGGATGATTAGCCAAGTGAGCCACGGCGCCGGCCCCAGGAACGTTCCATATTTTGATTGGAGTAGAAGATTCATCAATGTATCATCTCCAGAAAATTCATCAAGTGGCACCTTTAAAATTTGTAAATTTTATATTAAGTTATATCAATAACAATGTTTACCAAACAGAAAATTTAGCCTCAGCTCCTGCTCCAGCACTGGGCCATGTTGCTCTTAAGGTGCCTAGCGCACACACACACACACACACACAAAGACCAGTGAATTCCTGTTAGGTTGCCTCTCTCTGCACTTAATACCTGACTACTGTCTCCTGCCTTATCAAATCTTCTTAGAGACCACTCTTGCTTTCCTATAATTGTCTTCCAATCTTCCCATCTGCTCCCATGACCTGCTCCTGGTTCTGCCTCCCTTATATTCTTGTTATAAACACAAGCTTGGGCTAAGCAGGAAAACTGTAGAGCACATGGTGATCTTCAGATGAAATGAAAAAGCATGCATATTCTCTCATTCTTCTCTACGGAATAACAGCCATAGTCTCTGAGGGGAAAGTCCACTTCAGAGTGCTCCCAAACCAATCCAAATATTGCTTAAGCTGGAAGAACACACTCACACGCACTGAGTACTTCGTGGGCAATTTACAAATACTTGCTGGCCAAGCGGTGCATTTGTTGACTTAAAAATTCTCTGGAAATTCTTTTTTATTCTTTTCAGCTTGTTTCTACATTCCTAGGAAACTTTCCACTTTTCAGCTCCAGCTTATTCAAGCTGCAATATTAACTGGGGACTTCACCACAGGGGGAAAATGTAGTAATTATGTCTGTATTCCCGTTAGGAGAAATAGCACTCACTGCATTTTACATTGAGTTGGCTTAGCGTACATTAAATTTGCCTCTATATTTAAAACAGTGCTTGTTCCTAATGCAACTTTGAGAAAGAGAGGTGAAACAAAGGAGAATTCCACAGGAACAAAATATTATTCAGCTAAATTAGAACGCTATGGAAAAGTACTGCTGATTAGGGATGGTAAAGTCATTTCGGGTGAACTCATCAATTTAACCCAGGGAACTATGTGCCTGGGTACTAATTTACTCTGATAAAATGTTACTAATAAAATGATGGATCTCAATCCTAATGCACTAAATCAGGCGCATCAGAGAGACCCTCAGTCGGATTATTATTATGTATTACAATGTCTTTGTATTATTATATCTTTGGAGTCCAAAGCCCCCCTGAAGAAAAGCCTATAATGGAATTATCACAGCTTGTTGCCTCTGAATTCCCCATGTATGCTTCCTTCCTCATTGTTGTAGCCACATACTAAAGACCTGTACTCCCCATTTCATTTAATAATAATCCCAACAAAGAGGCCAACACTTAAAGAAAGGAGTGAGGGTGAGAGGAAAAGGAAGGGATGGAAGTACATAGATTTCTGTGTGCAATAACAAATAAGGATTTAATCACACCAAACTACATGCCAAACCAAAGGTAAGCCCACTGTTCAAAAAGGCAAATAATTACACTACTAAAATAAATGTTTATATTAATTTAGACAAAATTGGGCCTTATTTTCTATTCACCATAAACTTTTGCCAACAACTGCAAAGATAAGGCAACAGTTCTCTTTGTCCATGTACCTGACACTTTGCCCCTATGGGCTCAGTAAGCCTGGTTCAAGCCAGGAATGGGAAAGGCATCAGCAGATGCTCTCCTAGCTAGAGTCTGTACTGCCTGCAGTAACCTGAGTTACCCTAACTGATGTTGAGCATTGACACTAGACTGCTTTGCCCTTGAGAAATCCCCACCACAGGTGTTCACTCAATCTCGTTTGCCAATTTCTAGTTATTTTAATTCCCCCACGTGCTAAGGACCAGTCTTGGGATAAAGCCTGCTTAATTGCCTTTTACCTTGTTCTTGCCAATTACTTATCCCAGAGATGACACATCTTGCCTGTTTCTACCGTATTATTAAAGCAGGCTTTGAACCACATAACTTCTGTATGGCCCCAGATTCAGGAAAGAATTCTCCGCTTGTTAATAAGGAAAGTTCTCCACATCGTCTCTTCCCACTACAGATTTGAATGTTTCCCTGGTACCTGTCCTTTTAAAATCTGTCCTTTTGTGTGAGGTACAGATTCACCCCTTCTGCCAAGCCTCTTCTAATAACATGAGGCTGGGTAGTCTTTGGGTTTTCATCTTTCCCTTCTGTCATGAGCGTCATTGCCTCCTCTTTGTCACTGAAGCTATGAACAAGTCTTGTCCCATGCTACCCAGCCTCCTGATGCTGTGCACATCAGCCTGGAACTGAAACCTCAGCTTCTCGTTCGCTTGAGAAGTCACCTCAGACAAGTGTCCTCCTTAGCCAATGATGATGATGATGATGTGTGATGGGATCCAATTGACTGAAGGCAAGAAACGTGGCCAGAAGGATAATTGAATCACTTGAATGCTTCCAGTGTAAGAATAGATTGCTTGCCCTCTAATCTTGGTCTGTGATGATGAGAAGTAGTTATAGGCAGATCAACCACACCAAAATATGGCCACTTCTCTATCATATCTGCCAAATTAGAATTTGTTTTTGACAGCATCAGAATTTTAATTCATAGACAGAGGCTTTCTATTCCACCCTGGACCTGCTTTGCCCAACACAACCATAAGTCCTAGTAAGTCAGCTTGTGCTCACGAATGGAAAACTCACATTTAACCTCAAATGTCTTTTTGCTTATAAGGCTATAAATCCATCCAAATAACATACATTTCCTTAACATATTGTTTGACAAATGTTTCCACATTTCAGATCCTTGAGTAAAGGGATCAGTGTTTTCCATATCTTGGTCTACCCAACACTATTAATATCTGTCAAAGTTACAGGTTCATTTAAATGTCTTTTGACCAATTGCCATAGCTAACAGGTATGTATCCAAAATCTCCAGATATTTTCCTTACTCTAAACTTTATTTTCATATTGCCACAATGTATGAGAATCTACTATGTCCTAAGCAAGGATTGGAACTTCCATGTGTTAACCTCATGTTACACTGACTCCTATGAGTTGGATTTATTTTACTATCATTATATACATAAGAAGACTGAGATTTTAGAGTGGGAGTTTGGCCCAGGAATAAGATGCCATTTGGGACACCTGTATCCCATACTGGAGAGCCTGTATTTGAATCTTGGATCTACTTTCAATTCCAGCTTCCTGCTAATACATACCCTAGGAGGCAGTACATGATGGCACAAGTACTTGGGTTTGAAAGTACTTGGGTTTGAAATCCATCATGAAAGACCTGGATTGAGCTCTTGGTTCCTGGCTTCAGCTTGGCCCAGTGCATTCATATTTTCTCTCTCTCTCTCTCTCATAAAAAGGTAAAAGTTTCCTTCAAAATATTGGGGTTTGGAGAATTTTGCTTAACTAGTACAGAGTCAAAAAGAACCATCAAGCAACACAGATAGTATATAAGCTAGAGCTCAAAATCCAAAATCTTGTTTCTCCTTTCCAGCTTTTTAAAAATTTATTTCTTTTGTTTCATGCTCAGAGATATTCTTCAAAGCTTGTCATTTTCATTCCCCAGACCATTCCCCATGAGACTGATTCAGTTGGTGACAATTTTTTTTTTTTTTAAATGCTGAGTAATCTATAAACACCACAAAGTACTTCACACAGTTCTGGAAGCTAGAAGTCCAAGATCAAGGCACCAAAGACTCGCTGTGTGGTGAAGGCTGACTTTCTGCTTCTAAAGCAGTGCCTCCTTGCTTTGTCTTCACAGTGTGGAAGGGCAAGGGAGGGAGTGGAAATGCTGTGTCTTCACATGGCAGAAGAAAGTGACAGAACACTCTTGGAATCTTCTTTTGCAAAGGCACCAATCCCATGGGCAGTTCATGGGGGTGGAGTTCTTATGACTTAACTATTTCCCCCAAAGGTCCCAGGTCAATACTACCACAATAGGACTAAATTTCAGCATGAATTCAGACCATACCAGAATAGACAGTGTGTGTGTGTGTGTGTGTAATATTCAACTAATTTTAATGCAGTATACCTTAGTGAACCATAGGCTGATAAAGTCATTGAATACCTTTAACTCTTTTTCCTTATCTCCCTATCCAGTCAACTCACAAATCTCTCTCTGCAATATATTATTTCTTTCTCTTTTTTTAAAGATTGATTTATTTATTTGAAAGGCAGAGAGAGAGAGAGGTCTTCCATCTGCTGGTTTACTCCCCAGTTGGCCACAACAGCCAGAACTGAGCCTATCCGAAGCCAGGAGCTTCTTCCAGGTTTCCCACGTAGGTGCAGGGGCTGAAGGACTTGGATTATCTTCTACTGCTTTCCCAGGACATAGCAGAAGGTTGGATCGGAAGTGAAGCAGTCGGGACTTGAAGCGGCACCCAAATGGGATGCTGGCATTGCAGGCAGCAGCTTTACCCACTATACCACAGTGCTGGCCCCCAATATGTTATTTCTATTCCACTAAAATTGCTCAAGTTCCTCCCCAGACAACCAGTCTTTGAGTGCTACAATATCTTCTTAAATGGCTCCATTTACCTCCCAGCTGCCACTAGTCCCACCCACTGCCTTCTTAGCATTCAGCAGTTCACTTTGCTCACAGAGTAGCTCTGATCTTTGTCTTCTCCTGTTTCTAGAATCGTTCAGTAACTGTTAAAGGAAAAAGTTACTCAATGACACTTTTTAACTATAGTAAGGATGACTTCATCCAACACAACCATGATAAGTAATGGGATTTTGCAGTTGGGGAGAGACACTGAGCTCAACTCTGAAAAAAACTATGGAGAAGTAGAAATTTATATTCAAAGAATAGATTAACATTAGGAGGATTTCAGTGGCTAGGAAATTACTAAACAAAAATATAGGTAAGAGGAATTCTGGGTAAACTGCTCTAACAAGATTCTTGCTGAAGACAAGTCCAGGTGATCAGACATTACCTGAAGGATGATAGAAGATAAGCAACTCAATCAGATATCAAGGATTAGAGGATGTCACTAAACTGACTTAGCAGAGTTTCTTTCCTGAAACAATTACAAGGAGGTGCACAAATGGACTTCAGACATGGTTCAGAAACCTGAATAAATTCTGGCCCAACAGAGGAACAACCACAAGTTCATGTCATTTAAGGCTTTTTGTGTTCAGATATCATCCTGGATGAACTGTTTTTTTTTTCCCCCATTTATCTTTTTGTTGTTCTAATCTCATCTAGTGCTTTGCTCACTCATGACATTGTATCATTTTAGCAGTTGTCTCCACAAAGTCTCCCTGCTTCTAGCCTCTTTCACAGGCAATTCATGCACATCCCACTTCCTGTATTCCTTCCCCAAAGATCATTCTTCGCTTCAAAAAGCCTCAATGCTTCTAATCGTCTTAGTATAATATCTAAGCTCCTTAAACCAGTAGTTAAGATCCTCTACAATCTGTCTCCTATTTATATTCCCAACCTCATCTCCCACTAAAACTTTATAATCTCCTTGCTCTCTATCACCCAAAACATACCTTAAAATAGCCTACTTTTGTTCTCATATTTCATTTCCTTCCACTGAACACTAATCTTTTTTGTGTAGTCACCTAAAGCCTCCTATGGATAAACTAACTTCTAGCACAAGTTCCTTCTCATTTATTAAACATTCCCAGACATTTGCTTTAATGATCTGGGAATTTTAAGGAGATAAAACTTTTGGTTAATAATCTGAGTATCTTCAAGTACCAGCTACCTTCAGCTGTCATAGACATATTCTTTACATTTTAGTTGAAAGCTCAACATACATCAGGCAAATAATCTTTTCAGATATAATTATGTAATACAGTGTAGACCTAGTCACCCCCTAGTCAATTTTGAACAATTATACCATTATTTGCGATCTTCTCATTGGAAGATTATGCTAATTTCTATACACAGGAAGTACAGTAGGAGACAAATGTCTCCAAACTAAAAGAGATAATAAGCACCTTACTTCTGAATGTATGGCTTTGTTCAACTTCTGTCATAGCTCTTTAAACTTATCTTCAAGATCGGTTTCTACTTACAAAACTCCTTTAATAACCAAGTAACAAAGTCAAGTCTCATAGAAATGTAAATTTAAAACAATATAATACTTATTTTAAATGTAGATACAATAGAATGTTCTAAAAGTTGAAGTCATGCTCCCAGTAATAATTATAATTCATCTCTAGCAAGGTCAGTGGTGGTAGAAGGCTCTTTGGGATTCTCTAGAGAAGGACTAAGAAGGGATAGTTCTAATATGAGATGCAATGACTTCTGTAATGTTAACCTTAATCTGATCATTAAGACATCAAAGAATTCATAAAATCTAATTAACTATGGGAAAATTGATTTTTTTATCGCTAACAATATGACTCAATTTCTTGGAACAACTAAGGCATGTATTCCAGGGGGGCACGCTTACCAAGCGTACCAGCTCTCACACAATGTTCCATATCATAATTTATGCTAAAGACCTAAAGTAAGATTGTTTTCTCTCTGCCACAATTACCTTTGAAAGTTTTTTGAAGAACATTTCAGCAAATAAATGGACTCTGATATTTAAAGCCAATAGAATATTTTCACAAATTACTCTAGTAAGAAAATTTAATTACATCTTGAGAAAATTTGCCTGATATCTCTATATAAGCCATTTTTAACTGTGGTAATTAAACTTCTTAAAACCCAGTAGTTTATTCAGCCCACACCCATCTCTGAGGTCAAGCATCCTACAAGTGTAACAACAGAAATTTTAAAAGACTTTTGAAACTCTCTGTTTCAGAATTAGGAGAAAATAGCTACTATCCCATTCTGATACAGAGGTATTCAACTTTGCATTTGTCCATGACCCTGTCTTGTTTTCCCAGACATAGAAACTAGCTCTTGACCTCTTACTGCCCTCTCATCTTCTCTCCGGACATCTGATACCTCTTCCTGGCCATTGGGAAATGGACAAAGTGACTCATCTAGATTTTTACTATTCACTTTCCCCTTTGCTGTATTACTTGACAATGTTAGCTAGTATGACACACACAAAAAAATCCAAAGACAGATTTTCTTAGTTCATAGCACTTCGCCAAACAGAGATTTAAAGACCAGACTCCTTCCATCTTTTGGACACACAGGTAGGTACTTTTAATGACATGCAAATGAAATCATGATTATGTGAATATATCAGTAGTTCAAATAATTTCATGATATGTATTATTAATTATTTTCTAGCCCAATGAATTCTAGAAGAAAATCATTATTACATTCTCTATATATTTACATTCAGTTAGAAGTAGATGTGTGTGTGTGTAAGAGAGAAAAATAGAGATAGAGCCAGAGAGAGTGATTTCTGTGTGGACATGCATATAGGATCCATGAAAGGAAAGAGGTTTTGCTTCAGTCTTAAGTTTATTCAGTAAGAATAATGATGAAAAGTCATAGTGGAGGTGTAAAATACTACTGCGTATTACTCTTCCGGGAGTTCTTTATAGAACCAAAAATAAGAAGTGGTAGGGTAAAGCATGTCCAATTTCTAGCCTACATTAGATTGCATACTCTCATTTCAAAGAATTATAAAGATATCACTTGAACATAAGCATCAGAAACTGGAAACATAAATTTCATGAACAAATCTGCAACAATCAGTAAATAGTACATACAAAGGGTCAAAAACAGGAAAAAGGAAAAGCAGCCAACCGTAGCCTGGCATTCCCCCAGCCCCAGATTTGAAGATGTGAGTGACTTCCCAGAGGAGTCACAAGAACTCAGAAGATAGACAATGCTCTTGATTCAGTCCCAGAAAAAGTCAAAGAGAGGAGTAGGAGAAACTAAAAATATTCATTTTCTCAGAGAATAGAGGTTATCATCATTATCATCTTCTTATCCATTTCTATATCAGGAATTCTTAACTATTTCTAAGAAGTTAATTAACAGAAAATATAGCAGACAGTAAGTTAATGAAGATAATGAAAATGCCCATAGTATCCAACTGTGAAATCCATTTCCTCTTCTGCTGTCTTTGATGCACTATCCCTTTCTTCAGCTGGAATACAAGATTTTGGGGTCACAATTGTCCCTGTTCAGGTAACACTTACTTGGGATGGCTTTTTACATTGACTCTTATTTTCAATAAATTGCACTTATAATACATTTCCAAGCTTTAGAAGTAGGGATCCCATTATCTACAATGACTTTTCACACACAGAGAACACAAACAAAAACAGGAAATCTCAGACCTAAGTGGGTAACATTTTGTTTAGTCAACCATCGCTGCCCACAGCCCCTGGCCATGCCTGCATCTTTCCATTTTCTGTCACCAATAAACCATGACAAAAAAAGACAAATACCTCATGGTTTTCCCA
This sequence comes from Lepus europaeus, assembly GCF_033115175.1. Lineage (NCBI taxonomy): Eukaryota > Metazoa > Chordata > Mammalia > Lagomorpha > Leporidae > Lepus > Lepus europaeus. The sequence continues at coordinate 101,407,635 of NC_084835.1, forward strand.
ACTCATCTAACATGGTCCAGGCTTCCTTTTCACCAATACCTCTGTAACTTGGATGAAAGAACATAATTCAATCCCCTTGTGCTTGTCTTTCCTTGCATAGTCTTTCCATTATTCCCCTGAACACTTCAAAATTCCTATCACCATCTCCCACTGGCTTCCTGAACTATGAAAACAAAGACTGGTGCCCGTATCCATGCTCTGAAAACCAGAAACTAGTTCCACAAGTTGTAATAACTCATTTAAAATAAGAACTACCCACAAGCAGTCCTTTTTTAAGCAAATTCCATTTATGCTAAAATGTATATTGCACACACTGCATATTTTCTATATTTACAAGTTATGGGCAGGATTAATCAAAGGGATAACACTAAGGTGCTTATTATTCAAGTGTTCACAAATAAATGGTATTCTTCATTAAAATTCTGATTCAGATTAATAGCATCTTCCACTTGTAACTGAACTTTAACCATGCAGGTCATAAAAGAACCTGCCAGAACTCTGAAGTTATCCTCAATTTAAATCTGAAAAGGAAAGTAATTAAGCTGAATAGTAGCTATGACTTCAAAACAGGAAGAATAGTCATTTTAAATAACAAAACATCAATATTTGCAGAAAACTGAGACTTCTCAAATAATATACAGTGCAATTCCCTCCATGAATGGTGGACCAGCTATTATAAATATTGAAAATGAACAATTCATCAGAACTATACTTTAGCTACTTTCATCTGGTAATAAATAGAAACTATACTTGTTGGGTAGAGCTAGGAGGAGGAGGAATCTCTCTGCCCTTTCATTATCCTGATGACTTTGGCCCAGGAGAAGAATATCAAATTATATGTTGATAGAGAAAAAACTTGGCATCCAGAAAGACTAAAAGTTGCTACAAACATAATTATCTCAGTTTCAACACCACATAGCATATTGTCAGACTGAGCAGGGGAAAAAACCCCAAACATGTAAATTTTGAACAGGTAATCTTGCCAATAGAAAGATGGATCTTTGTGCATCATTAGGACTGCCAGAATTTTTACCCTACTTCTAATTTTTTGAGACTTTAAATTTATTCATCTATCATCTTTTATTTGACCGGGCAGATGAGTATTATTTTTCTCTAATAAACTTGGCAAAGAATAATGTCATTAGTAGATGCTGATGGATTTTCAAAGTTACTTCATCATTATAATGCTTGTCAATAAAGAAGTAGAAAAAAAATAGCATGACAAAATGCACAATCATTTTACATTGGAGCAAGAAAAAATTACCAGTGGTGTGTAAATATTTTTTAAGCCAGATATTTTTGCTTCTAACAGAGTATACTGATGCCACTGGGTTGAGGGGGTATTGAGTCGTCAACACAGAATCAAAGTTGTAGAACGGTGAAAAACCTTTAAAGAGCATCCACTGGAAAGCTCAGTGGTTATCATTCTCTAAGATTTTCTCAAAACACTCAAATTTGGTGTTAAATTTTAAAAATGTTTAAACATTTAATTAATTTATTTGAGAGAGAAAGAAAAAGCTCCCATCCACGGCTCACTCCCCAAATATCTGCAATGCCGGGGGGGAGCTTCTCCCATAGCCAGGAACCCAATCACTTGAGTCGTCGCTGCTGCCTCTCCATTAGCAGCAAACTGGAATCAGGTTGGGAGTCATCTTAACTATTAGCTCGAATGCCTGTTTTAGTTTTTCAAATCAATATATTAGAGTGCAATAAACCTCCTATTCATTAGTTCATTACTTAAATCTCCTTTGGCTAAGCAGGGGCCAAAGTTGGGAAGCAGGATTCATCCAGGACTTCCACATGGGAGGCAGGATTTCAATTGCTTTTGATTATTACCACTACTTGCCTGTATCTGTATTAGCAGGAAGCTGGAGTCAGGAATCAGAGTAGAGAATTGAACTCAGGTACTCTGGTGAAGGATATGGCCATCTTAGAGCCAAGTGTTTTTTACTTAAAAAAATTAAGTCCTAGAATTATGAGTTTTTGGATTTTGTTTCTGTCACTCCTACAGTCCTCTGTATGATGACCCTCTCTCTACATTGTGAAATATTACAGAAATGTGCACCAAGAATTGCCAATTTGTTCTTGGTGACAGCAAAATTCAGAAGGAAGACATATCACCTGCAATCTAGAGGCACACTAGACCTGCTCCACCAAGCCAAGACAGCTGTGAAGTAAAGGGCTCCCTCCAGACAGTGAGAAGATGCATTTCCTGTCCCGGGCACTTGCCAGACTGCAACAGGGAAATCCTGGCACCCACAAGGGACAGCTGTGCCAGAGCTTTCTGGCTGGATGGAAGAGGGAAGAAACGTACAGAGGAGTAACGTAAATAGCAGAATAGGCATTTCCATCCCAACATTATTTGTGATGCAGAATTTGGGGAAATGCCACTGAAAGGTATGTGATCGAAGTGAATCAAGGAAAATAGAAAAATTTGTAAATATCTTTTGCTTATGACAGAAAGTACTGCTAAGCTTGAAACATTGATTTGTCTGTACTTCATAGTTGTTTTCCACAATAAAGGACCACTAGACTCAGGTCAACAAGGTTACTCCGTTAGTGATCACAGCCACCATGAGGGCTCAGATTGGAATAATGGCAAGCCTCTCTCTCCATGTTTCCTCCCTTATCTCAGCATTTCCCCCCAAGGGAGCAGCCCTAACCCCACCTTGTGAAATTACCCAACTCTTATCCTGGAAGTAAAGACTGGGTCCTAAATAGGCATTTTTTATATTTGTCTCACCCAAAATCATTCAGTTATAGGTGAGTATTTACATGCTACCTACAAGATAGGATAGTACTAATTTTTAGCACACACCTGGAAATCAACATTTTCCAAATTGAACCTGTGGGAGTGATAACACCTTCCCAAGAAATTCCATCCTTGTTCCATGTCAGGGAGTGATGATATCCATTGAATGGGTAAGTCAGAAAATTGCACATCTCCCAGAATTCCTCCTTCTCCCTTTACCTCCCAATCTAATAATCACAAATTCCAGTTGATAATACCATATAAGTACTTCTCATCTGTCCCCATTCCAATATTGTCACCCTGGTTCAGTTTTCCTTGTTTTTCTCTGTGGAGCCTATCAACAAACTCTTGGCTACATAATTATTTCATATTTTTCTTCTTTATGAAAATTTGAATCCTTCCTCCCTACATTTTTTACTGTTTCTCTGGTTTTTCTACTTATTTACTTAATTTTAATCAGTTTAATTGCTTTGAAAGACAAAGACACAGACAGACTGACAGAGGGGTAGAGAGAGATCTCCCATCCTCTGGTTCATATCCTAAATGCCCACAACATCCATGGCTGAACAGGTCAAAGCCAAGAGCCCAGAATTCAATCTGGGTCTCCCATATGTGTGGAAGGACACAAGAGGTGATCCATCACCTGCTGCCTCCCAGGGTAAGCTTTAACAGGAAGCAGGAATTGGTAATAGAGCTGGGGCTCAAATTCAAGTCCTCCAATACGGGTATCCCAAGTGACATTTAACCACCGTGTCAAATTTCCTCCTTAAAATCTTCACATTGTTTTGTCCATTTGTTCTTTCCACTGGATTCTTTCATTCAGCACAGAAACTATACCTAAACCTTCATAGCTTGAAAGCACCACCATCATTTGTTTGCTCATGAATTTGCAATCTGAGCAGGGCTGAACTGAGTGACTTTCTCATGTATTATCCTGGAGTCACTCCTGCAGCTGCAGGTAGCTAGAAAAGCTGCAATGGTTTCATTCCCACATCTGTCCTCTCAGCTGGAGGGCTGAAGTCTGCCTAGGCAGATCTCCTCCCACCCTGAGACCAGTAGCCCAGTATTTTAAAAGATAACCCAGGGCTTCGTGGAGTTGAAAGAAGACTACAGCTCCTTAAAGCCAAGGCCTTATTGTACTTAATGGCATGCGAGCACACACACACAGAATTTTAGATAGTCTTTTAAGCATGTTGCTCTTAAACACGATCAAATCATCAAAGTATACTAGACTTCTATAGAAATATGGAATCCATAGAATATATATGTGAGTATATGAAGGTGGGCCTTTTAAAGGGGCTATATTACAGTATCACAGAAGCTGAGAAGTTCCATGACAGGCCAGCTGCAGACTGGAGATGCCTGCAGAATGACAGTCCAAGTCCGAGGGCCTCCAAATCAGGTAAACCAAAGATGTAGGTCTCAGTTCAAAGCATGACTCTCAGCAAAGGGCCCATGGGTGTTAAGTCCTAGAGTCCAAAGGCCAGCAGCTGACATCGGAGACAGGAGTTGAGTATACCCAAGCTCTCAGCAAATTGCCTTCTCATTTAGTCTCTCCAGACCCTAATCCATTGATGGTGACCACACACATCAAGGCCTGGTGTTTCTACACAATCTACTCAGATTTCCATATTAATCTTGTTTGGAAACACCTTTACAGACTTATCCAAAACAATACATTTTCTTTAAGTTTTTTAGCATTTCATAACCAGTAAAGTTGACATCATAAAATCAATCATCATAGAGTACCAAACATTTGAAGAAATAATCTAATTTGAAATAGATTCAAGCCAAACAACAGAAAGAGTCAATTTGGAGGAGACAAAAATATCAGAATAATAAAACCATTACTATTCTGATATAAATGAATAGGAAAAAAGAACAGAATTTCTTTAAAATATATATCCATATTCTGAGAACAGTTTGTTTTTCTTCTGTTTGTTGAAATCTTAGTGGATGGTTAAGGTTAAGCTTAGGATTATAAAATAAACAGAAAGTATGCCATTGTAAAAATGAAAAGAATAAGAAAGGAGGGAGGGTGGGACCATGGGCAAGAGGATGGTAGAGTGGAAAGTATCACTATGCTCCTAAATCTGCATATATAAAATACAAGAAATTTGTTCATGTTATAAAGAATTAAAATAAGGAATAAGAGGCAATAGGAGGACTAGAATGAAATATTCCAGAAATAAATTATAAGAAAAAACAAAGGAAATAAATAATAAAGCTAGATGATCAGTACAAAAGATTCAACATCAAAATACAGGGATTCCAGAAATAGATATTAAAGTAAAATATAGAAAAGGAAATCATCAACTAGAAAACTAACCAAAAAAATCCAAAAGCAAATAGGGTACATTTCTAGATTGAAATATAGGAGTAATCCTCTGCTTGGTGGATAAAATGGGTACACAAAGACATATAATTGTGAAATCTCAGAATATGGGGAACCCACAAGTCTCTGGAGAGGGAAAAGACAAGTATCACACAGAGGTCATGTTTCAAAATATCATCAAGTTTCCCTTCTGTGCTCTTGAATGTCAGAAACTAAGAAATGAATTCAAATTTGGGGGGAAAAATCTAGAATATTTTATCTAAGACAAACTCTTGATAGAGTACAGAATAAGGGTGGTTGGGGCCTTAAAAGTTACTGATGTATTTTCCACACTTGAATATTTAGGGAGATAGAAGACATGCTCTACAAAAATGCGGAAATAAATGAAAAATATGGGATCCAAGAAACAGAATCGATCACCAAAGATAGGCCAACAGTATTGCCAGGCTGAGGGTAAAAGAAATCTCTGGATGGCAGCTATATAGCACATATGTCAACCAGTTCATTCAGACATGAGCAGATGTGGAAATTCCAGGTGACATCTACAGTGCTGTAATACGTTGAACGGAAATTAAGTCAGTGTTAATCAAAAATCAGGTGAGCAATTATTTACTATGGACAGGAAAAGGATATTGCACAGAAAAATTAAACGTAATTATCACATGGGTCATCCAAGAATAGAGTTTAGCTATGTAAACGTCGAATAATATTTTGCAAATATTTGCAAAATCATCATGTAACTATACTTGAGAGCATGAGGGCCAAGGACATGGAAGTGTGCAAGTGTTGGGGAGTGAGAGAAGCAAGCCAAATTCTCATCTTCCATACTGGAAAGTAAATAAGGAATGCCCAACACTGATAAATCCAAAAGCAGCAATACATGCATGTTATTCAGAAATACAGAAGTAAATATCAAACAAATCAACCAAAGGAATTGAGAATAATTGCTTTGGGAAGCAGGAAATGTCGGAACACATGGAAGTGATGATTTTCATATCAAGCCTTGGAGAGCTGCATGACTAATTAAGTGTATGATTTTGAATAAAAATAAACAAAATACAGTTTCGTTTGGAAATTCATGTGCATATATTCACTTTTTACTTGCTTTCCAGCTGTAGACATTGCTACTGTTATGGCTAATGAGGCTTTAAAATATTCTAATTCATTCTTTTGTAGCCATTAAATTACTGAACATTTTCATTTAGTTTGCGCTTTTTTCCCAATATATATTCTTGGACAATCAGCGCTCAAAGAATATATAAAGAGCAAAGCACAAATGAATGTCAGGTAACAGATTGCCTTTAAGAGAGAAGGTAACTGTGAAAGGTAACAACTGTCCCAATAAAACTATAGACCTTGGCAAACACTTCAGACCTTACAAATAGTACACGTACCACCCTGGCTTTGTACCTCCCAGATAAAATTGCATGCAATGAATGGTTTGAGACTTATAACTATCCTGGGGGAAATTACCAGCAAAAGTAAATAAATTCCATATGGCAGAGGCCAAATTGTTTTATTAAACTGATTGGTGGTGAGATGGTTTCCTCCATTTGTTTATATGAGGATCAGATTTCAGAACCCGTGAAAATAATTTAATTTCCCCAACCTAGATGTAAGAGACAAAACAGAAGGAGGCTGTCCAGGGCCCAGGAGAAATTTGTCTTCTCCAACTTGTCAGTGCTGTCCCACTTTGAAGCAATGTCTTTTTGATTCTTATATCTGGATGGCATTTCTGTTTAGGGAACCATTCACATTTGGATCTTTCATTCCTTATGGGACAGCCAGTGAGAAGTGCTTTTATAAGTTACAGTTCTGACCTTTTTAGGATTCTGTTATTTGATTAAAAAGCATCAGAGGTCTTCTGTCTGGCAGTGTTTAATGCCTGTAACAAAGCAATCAGCAATGCAACCAAAGAGTAATTTTAAGGGGTTATGAATTCATTCACAACAAATATTTATTGTTACTGATGCAATTCCACACTGAAATGAAATACACGAGAGAACTGTTTGTCTTCCTCTCGTGGGGCTGATGACAGTCAACTACGCTATAGGTGAAAACAATTTATAAAAATGGCATTTGCCTCTACAAGAGGTTCAAAACCCTTAAATGAAATCCTTGTGAAACCTTCCTGTTTCCATAGGAAATGTGATATGACAGGATGGGAGCATCACTCTAACACCTTACTCTCAAACAGTGCCATCTGCAGATGCCTGCAGGTCTCAGAAACTTTCAGGTGATCCATAAGGTCAAAATCATTTTCATAACAATATCAAAGTGCTACTTACTTTCACTTTGCTGTATTTTTGTATTTATGGAACCAAAGTAATGATGGATAGAACTTCAGTATCCAAGCATGAATCAAGAAAGTGGCACCAACCTGCTCTCATTTTTTTCTTAAAGTTTTCTTAAGATGTAATTTATATATAATTCATCCATTTACAATGCATAATGCAATGGTTTGGGGTATATTCTATATTCACAAATAGGTGCAGCCATCACCAAAATAAATTTTAGAACATAGATCACCTCTGAAAAAAATCCTATAACTTGTTATCACCCCTAAAACTTTTCAGTTCTCCACAAGCCTAAGCAATTATTAATTACTTTCTATCTCTAGACTTGCTTTTCTTCATACTTCATATAAATGAAATCATATGTGGTCTTTTGTGACTGATTCTGCCGTCGAGCAAAATTGTTCTGTTTCAACTAAGTTATAGCATAGATCAGCACTTTATTCCTTTTTATAAGCAGATAATATTGCATCATATGTACTACATTGTGTTTATTCATTCATCTATTGATGGGCTATTTTCACCTTTGACTAAATATTATTGTCAACATTTTTATGTGGACATATATTTTCATTTTTCTTAGGTATATACCTAGAAGTGGATTCACCAAGTTGTATAACTTCATGCTAAATCACTGGAGGAACTTCCAGAAAGCTTTCCAAAGTAGCTATACTGTTTTACATCCCTACCAACAGTTTATGATGGTTCTGATTTCTCCATACCCTTACCGATGCTGGTCATTAACTGGCTTTTTTATTCTAGACATTCTAGAATCAAAATGGTAGGTTGCTGTACTCTTGATTTGCATTTTCCTGATGACTATTGATGCTGGGGATATTTTTATTTTTGACTGGGTATTTGTATATCTTCTTTTGACAGGTGTGTATTCATATTCTTTGCCTATTTATAATTTTATTGTAGAGTGTTAAAAAGTTTTTATACTCTAGCAAAAATACATTTCTATGTGTGATGGGCCACATGGTGTACTATATGCACATTTATTTATACAATTTTAATCAAGTTAGAGAAGGAGGAGATGTGTATTTGAATCATCTTTTATAATAAATTATGTTTACAGGTGCTCTTTTTTAATGCAGAGATGGGTTATTCTCTAGAATAACTTTCTTTCAGCCTGAAGAACTTCCTTTAGTATTTCTTGTAAGCTGGGTCTAATAGCAACACATTCTCTCAGGTTTTGTTTATCTTGGGATGTTTGTTAGGTTTTTAATTTTGAAAGATTGCTTTGGAAGATATCTTATATCTTGGTTAAGAATTCTTGCTCTAGCCCAGCGCCGCGGCTCAATAGGCTAATTCTCCGCCTAGCGGCGCTGGCACACCGGGTTCTAGTCCTGGTCGGGGTGCTGGATTCTGTCCCAGTTGCCCCTCTTCCAGGCCAGCTCTCTGCTGTGGCCCGGGAGTGCAGTGGAGGATGGCCCAAGTGCTTGGGCCCTGCACCCCATGGGAGACCAGGAGAAGCCCCTGGCTCCTGCCATCGGATCAGCGCGGTGCGCCGGCCGCGGCAGCCATTGGAGGGTGAACCAACAGCAAAGGAACACCTTTCTCTCTGTCTCTCACTGTCCACTCTGCCTGTTAAAATAATAATTCTTGCTCTGTACATTTTATTATCACACTACCTTCTGGCCTCTATTATTTCTTGCAAGAAGTAAGCTGTTAATCTTATTGAGGTTCTCTTTAAAGTGATGATTTCTTTTCCTATTGGTATTTGTTTTGCAGCACTTTTTAAATAAATGCATATTCAGTGATGAATCTCTTTATGCTTATCCTCCTAAGATGTTTTTTAGTATCTTAGATGTGCAGGCTCATATTTGGTCAAGAAAATTTGAATATTTTCAATCATTATATATTTGAATGTTTTTCTCTTGCTTCCTCTTTTGATCCTAGTAAGTATATGCTAGTACATTTACTGTTCCTCACTTCTCTTCATTCTCTACTCACTCTTCTTCATTCTTCTCTGTTCTTCAGATTGCATAAATTCAATCTGTTTTCAAGTTTGCCTATTTTTTTGGTGAGTGAAAATTTATCAAGTTCCTCTAATGAATTTTCATTATAGTTACAAGAGGCCTTTAAAATTCTGTGAAAATGTATATTGTACATAAACTAAGCATGAATTTCAGAAGTGTTTGCTCCAAAATAAACTCATAGTAATTTTTTAATGTCTCTGAACCAGATCTAGTCTGTGGAACTGAGAAGAATGAGACATCACCTTGAAAAGAGTCCCTAGCAGACCGACATGAATTCTGCTAAAGAGGAAAGAAGAACCAACATGAAACTTATGAATCCAGGTGAAATCACTGCTGCTTTAGGAGGAGTTTATAGGGATGATTGTGCCAAAGAAAGCAGCAGTTGGCAAATGGGTAATTTGCATTTAAAAGGGATGAGGCCATATTGAGGATAAAGCCTACAACAACAAATCATTCACATCAATTTTTTAGTTAAAAATGAATATTGCTTATGCCCTAATTGAAGAGAACCAACAATTAATAACACAAACAGACACTAACATATACATAGAAATAGATTCAGCTTACATAATTCTGACTGAAAAATTAAAGCAAAGCAAAATTTCGGAGTGCTAAGAAGGAACTCTGATATTTATAAGGGAAGTAGTAACTCAATAATTGGCAACTGTTGTTATTGGAAACTAGGTTGCTCTCTACCATAAAGACCACCACCATGTACAAACATAGTAGTTCTTAAAAGAACATCCGACCTACTCATTTCATTACTTAGGACAGCTTGAGTCTTATGAAAAATGGCTTTTTCAGTTTTTCGTTCTATGACTACTTTTCACCTATTGCCATATAGGAATACATCTTTCTGCACTTCCTCCCTCACTTTACCATTCAGATTTCATGAATAACTAATGATACTCTTTCTTCCAATATACTAAGATATAAGCATGTCATCTCAAGTCCCATTAAGAATGAGATTTTTTAACAAAGAATACTTAATTATTGAACAATTGGCTTCCCTCATATCTGATGCCCAGTTCCTCTCAGTTCATAAAATATCATGCACGATGCCACCGGAAATTCATTTTTAAGGGGAATGCATCCCTTTTTTTCATTTCTCACTTGATAAATAAAATACTTGGAAAATTAATATCTTTCTTAAATCCATTAAAATTAGACAGTACCCTAAAACAGATGATCTATTAAACCTATTTAGACTGAGGGAACTTGTAAATCTTTAAAAAATTAAATTTGCAAATCCTTAAAAAATTAAATTCAAAAAAAAAAAAACCAGCCTGGACTCTGAACATTAAGATGCTCATTAGTTATCAAAGAGATTATTTTATTCAAATGGTCTGTTAGTACCTATAGGCAAATGTCTAATTGTATCTAATTTTATTAACAAATATCAATACACACACATATATATATATATATATATATATATATATAGAAAGGGACCTAGGGAAGTACTATGAGTTCTTCAGCAATGCATTAAGAAAGCATTATGAAGATATACAACTTTATCAAAAGAGCTCAAGAAATCTTTTCCAAGAGGATTATAGAGTTATAGTTCCTTTTTAGGGCTAGAGTACAAGAATGGTGATGCTCCAGCAAAAGACAAGTACAAACTAATCACTTCTTCCCATAGCCCTGGATTAGAGTCTTCTAGGCAACCTGGCTATACCTGGTGTTAACTCTAATTGCCGGATTGTGGGAAGATGGAGAGGGGCAGGACAGTGTATCCAGCATAACAAAAGGGAATTTGATGCACAAAGTATAGAGACTTTTATTTTTCTTTCCTCAAAATATAAATGGGATACCTCAATATTTGCATGAAGAATAGGGCTCTAGCAGGGTAAGTTTTCTGAAGTTCAGCCCTAGATGTAGTAATGAACAATTATCAGTCTTTTATAACTTTATGTAGTAACCTAGATAAATACATTTTTCTCAAGAGAGAATACATAAATTCATCAGATTCTGAGATGCTATTTACTCAAAAATTTAAGAATCAATAATATGTACCTTCAGCTAAGGTAGCTGATAATACTTATTTAAAATTTTCTGAATATGTGTTAACCAAAAGAACTTCTGGTTATGATTTGACTTTCCAGAGAGCTTGAGCATAGATGAGGAAAAAGCTATCTTGCCCACATGATCACATTCTTGTTGGGAATCAATGCAGTGATGTTCTGGTGTCCAGTTCTTTCTTTTGACTAATACCACCTTTATAGCAAACAACATCAGCCTCTGGGCCTTCAATATGGCCTTGGAATAAAAATGTGATGAATGCTGGCCTAATTTCAGGATCCCCTCCATAATACAACAGACCATGAAAAGGTTATTGTACAGCCAGAATATTGCTCTTAAGAATACAACTGTTGCATGGAAATCAGTGGTTTCTTTTGCCAAACTTTTCTCGTGGAACCCTGACCGATCAGTGGGAAAAAATTCAGTCATGTGAAACTCCCTTCTGAACACTGGTATACTTTGCATCTTCTTGAATATACTTCTTCTTTCATAGGACACTGGTGTGCTTGGTTGTTCTCTTTTCCCTTTCTACCCTCACATTGCCTCTGAGCCTCAAAGCACCCTACCACAGGTCTTATCAGCCTCTTGTTTCATAGTACAAGCCTTTCCTGGTTGCAATCATGTAGACCTACCTCTCTCTGAGGCATATTAACTGGAGATGTTAATGCTTTGTCCACTGCTGCTTTCTCCAATAGCACTGTTACTTTTAAAATTATTAATATTTATTTGAGAATCAGAGAGAGAGAAAGAGAGGGAGGGAGAAGACAGAGAAAGCTCCCATATGCTTGTTCACTCCCTCAATGTCTGAAACAACCAGGGCTGGACCAGGCTGAACCTGGGAGCCAAGAACTCAATATAGGCAGCCCATTTGAGTAATGCAACTGCTTGGAGGTCACTGCTGCCTCCCAGGGTGAGCATTAATGTGAAACTGGAATCAGGAGTAGAACCAGGACTGCAACACAGGTACTCCCATACAGGATGCAATTATCCCATGCAGTGTCTCAACAACTAGGCCAAACATTCACCCTTCTTCTTAGATGATATTATCTGGTCTCAAGGTTTTACAAACTATCATCTATAAAGTAAGAATTTTATATTTGGTATTTCTCTGTTCCTGATGGAGTTTTTAGACTCCAAATTCTTAGCTGACCTCTCTCCTTGGATATCTAGTGGACATCTACATTTAACAAGTCCCAAAGATACGCCTTACTTTCCACCCTCAACCTTATTTGCTCCAGAGTTCCCCATTTTATTGCATACTAACATCATACTTGGAATCATATTTAACTCCTCTCTGATCTACTTTCTGCATTTAATCCTTCTGTATTCATTTACAATCAGTATTTATCTCAACTTTATGACTTCTTACCATATTAAGTGCCTCTGTCTCAGCTTCAGTGCCATGCTTTTTTTTTAAACCTGGACCATTGTTTGTTCTTTCCACTCCTGACTCCCTCCAGTCTATTTTCCATAGTGCAAATACTGACGCTCATGCTAGTGTCTTCCTTCATTACACTAGTCTCCAAAGCCCTACATAACAGCACTCTGACAGCTTTTGTCCTCATTATCCCTTATTGTTTCTACCAACCCACTGAGTAACATTGTTCTTTTACTGTTTCTCAAACATTCCCAGTCTATACCCACCAGACCATCTTTGTTCTCACTGTTTGCCTGCTAGAACATCCTTTACCACAATTCTTGCTTCCTATTTATTTATAGTCTCAAACATTAGTTCATGTATTGACATTTTACATTTACGTATGCTTGTATTCTGTGTTCTACCTTAGAATGTAACTTGATAAAAAAAGAAATACTTTCTGACCTCCTCCTTTTTCCATTCCTATTCCAAAAGCTATAATACTACTTAGAAAATAGTAAGTACTCAATAAATATTTATTAAGTCAACAAGTTAATAAAACAATCTAACTGTAGAATGGCTTCTGCCTTCATTTTTTTTCATTTACTTGTAGAAATAAGTTTTAGGATAAAAATTAACAAAAAAGCACTTTTTTAAAAAGCAGAATACATTATCCATTATTGTGGGGTTGGGTAGAAATAGTTGAGAAATAGAATGCCTTCTTAAGGAAAACGAAGAACTACACTATGACATAAGATTTAGGTGTTACAGTTTCAGTGTCATGATTTTCTGGTGTTCAGCTTTAGTTTTGAACTCTCAAAAGTCCTTTGGAAAGAAAAAGTTTTGATGGTGAGTTAAATACAAACAAAGGTGTGAAGAACGTTCCCCAGTGAGGACTACTGGCCATTAAAAGGAAATCCTAACAAAATGGTGAACTATATTTTAAAAACACATCATGAGGCCGGCGCCGCAGCTCAATAGGCTAATCCTCCACCTTGCGGCATCGGCACACTGGGTTCTAGTCCTGGTTAGGGCACCGGATTCTGTCCTGGTTGCCCCTCTTCCAGGACAGCTCTCTGCTATGGCCCGGGAAGGCAGTGGAGGATGGCCCAAGTTCTTGGGTCCTGCACCCGCATGGGAGACCAGGAGAAGCATCTGGCTCCTGCCTTCGGATCAGCACGGTGCGCCGGCCACAGCGTGCTGGCCGCGCTGGCCATTGGAGGGTGAACCAACAGCAAAGGAAGACCTTTCTCTCTGTCTCTCTCACTGTCCACCCTGCCTGTCAAAAAAATAAAATTAAATTTAAAAAAAAAAACCACATCATGAGGTAGTAGAAAGAGTTCCACAATAGAATTGAGCTTATATCTACTGCTAATGTGCTTTATAATTTTGAACCAAATATTTTAAATAATTTCCAGCAAGTTTTTGCATGTTAAATAATAATGTTAGCCTAAATAATCCCTAGGGTTTCTTAATATATTTTATCTGAAGGAAAACACTGGAAAAAATAACTTTAGCCAATAGACACAATGTGAAATGAAAACCTCCATGTTTAAAGAAGTAGGTGATGGAGATACGATGTCTGATTTTAGTCTTTTTAATTGAAATACTTATTAAAATCATTGTTTTTAATAATAGCAGTAGAGAGTGGGTTATAAGTTATTTCTTGGAGAGGTGGTAATTCACAATTTTTCCACAACTCTTCAATACTCATTGCCCCTGAGTATACAGGTAATATAAAACTGGCTCCATATTACCAAGATTGTACAAAAATTCTGATATGCAGATGAGAGTTCTGTCGATTAAAGGTCAATTCTCTATAGCCATCTAAACATTAATTCTGTAATCAGTAAATGTTGACCATAATGAATAATCTGAATAAAGGCTGCATATAACAGGGTGTGAACACTTAGAGGCAATCTATCTCCAGTGTTGATATCAGAATCTTTTACCTCCACAAATAGAGAAGAGATGCCTCCCAGGGGGATCCAGATGACAAATGAACCTCTCTCCTCCATGAACATCCCAGTTCATCCATTTCAGCAAACACATATTATACAAGATACATTACCATTGCCATAGATCAAAAATTTAACTAGTTTTAAGCAAACATTTTTCCTTCTCCTTCTCACAAATGATCACTCCACCATTAACTTCCCTATAAATATCTGTGCCAGGAAACTGTCTTCCCGAAAACATGATTTTTTTTTCTTTCATGAATATCCATTTCTTGTGACCTACAAAAATCAACAGATCCCATGTGGTGCCCGAGGTGTCACATTGACAAACACTGGGTGAGCCCCAGCTGCACACCTTTCACTGTCTGCCTGAAGCTTGATGCATGCCAGATTTGAGCACTTCTAGGTTTTGTTTAATTCAGTGCATTGTGCTACTCACCAGCCCTTGGCAGTTTTTATCTTCCCAACACTCCAGCAAAGCTAGGTTTGTTATTTTTTTTTCCCCACTCAGAGAATTCTAATTATATTTACAACAAAGCAACTCTCATATTTGTGTCACTTTCTAGATTTCCATTTCTCATCACCAAAACCAATGAATATTCTTGTCTGCAAAAAAGGCACATTTTACAGATAATCACTTTCATAAAAGCTGTCATACCATTAGTAGTAAATGCGTAAAGTTCTATTGTCCCAAATACTTCTATTGCCCCAGAATTGCTCTGGGGATTTTCTAATAGGTTAGAATAAAATTTATTAGAACACTGACTTATCCTCAATATTTTAGAGGCACATCCTGGAAAAATACTCTTGAATACATTAATCTAATACCAAGCACATGAATAAATTTAAGTGTTGAAATTCAAATTGTTAGTACTGTACTACAACTACAGAGAGTAAGCATGGGATCACAACTTATTATCGCTTCTTGCCCTCTTGACTTCTCTGGCAATAATTTTAGGGCCTTAACTCATACTGTTGACTTTGCTCAGGAAATCTAAGTGCTATGTTTCAGCTGTGAACAGTGAAGCAATACTACTCTAATGTTGAAAGAGTGAATAAGCCTTTATCCTATGGAAAGTGGTTTTGATAGGCAAGGATAGAGATGAACATTTGGCACAGCTATTAAAATGCTGCTTAAGACATCTCAACCCCATATCAGAGTGCCTGGATTCAATTACCTGATGTGCTTTCAACCCAACTTCCCAATAATGCACACCCTTGGACAGAGAAGGTGATGGCTGAAGAAGCTAGGTCTCTACCCATGACACTGGAGACCTGAATGGAATGTGGGCTTCTGGCTTTTGCCGGGTCTAGCCCCAGCTATGGCAAGCATTTGGGGAGTGAGCAAGCAAGTAGAAGATCTCTATATTGATCTCTCCCACTCTCGCACTTGCTGTCTCTCAGCGTTTCAAATAAACAAACATATATAAATAAACTTGAAGACAAGGATAGAATCTTCAGTACTGAAAACATTAGTAATTCGTCCATGAATATCACCATCATCATTGCTGCCATTTATGCACTGCTAAGGTAAGTTCAAGCACTTTGTATACATATTATGGATTGTTTTCAATGATGGTAGCAAAAATTTCTTTCATATCCATGAGTAAGTCTCTTTTCAAGGTGACATTGTTACTTTTCTCATCAATAATCAGAATTTATTTTTCTTCCCTTTGAATCTGGTTTTGTTTTCAGCAGAAAATAGAAGTGAGTTTAAGGGATTTCTGATTCTCCATCACATGAGATCTTAGTTTTTACAACTTTTATTCTAGTTCTATTATGTCCTGGCATCACTACATAGACAGTCAAAGCCAGTTTTTTCGCAGATAAAAGACCATGTGGTGTTGAGGAGAGGAAGAAATGGTGTGGGGGGATATCCAGGAAAGAGAGAGAAATATCCAGGAGCCAGGTTCAGAGAGAGACAGGTAATAAACACCAGACATAAACATGAGACATGTTGCTTGGACTACCCAACTTTAGTAGAGTGACAAAATGACATCATCCACAAAAAGTGACCATGCGAAGTACCACCAGACAAAAGCCAATCTGGATCCCAGCCCAAATTTCCAACTTACAAAATAACAAGCAAGTCTTAAATTATTAAATTTCGGAATGGCTTATACACAGTAGTAGCTACTTGAAACATATCCATTTTGAGATTGAATATTCAGTGGAAGTATATTCAGTATATTCACCACACTGCCTCAACTAATGGTACGCCCAATATTTATTATACAGGCACATGCCATGTTACACAATGTGCTCATTTAGGAAAAAATATGTATAGATACTGACCTCAAGAAAATGAATAGGAAGAATGATTAACTGATTTGAAACAGAAAGTTATATAAAATAGTTATCATTTAATTCCCAGCTTACACAGTGAGGGAGTAGAAATGATCTACAGCTCATTTTTTCTGGCTCCAGTTAACCCAAGTGCATGTATCTGGCAGTAGGAGGTGGAGAGTAGGCATAAATCATCTGGGTCCTCAAATCATCATGACCACTCTTGATGTCCAAATCCTATTCATCCATTCTCAAAGATGCTGATCTATTGAAAGCGGGTTTTCTGCATGGGGAGATTTGTAATGTGGGCTCTGTAGTCCTAAACCAACAAGAAAATGCTTCCTGTGGGAAGATTACACAACATGCTGGAAGCCATCTTTGCTGGTCAGCAACAAGAATGATAGGTTAGCCTCTGGACATAGTCAATGTAATAGTGTTCACTCAAGTAAAGACTAGGTCACCCAAAGAGAGACTAGATGATCTCTAAGGTTGGATGAAGTTCTCTCACAGGGGAAATAACCGTCAGGTATTGCTCCACACCTTTTCTAGAATCAACTTTTAAAGTACAAATGAAAAGAATTTGACATGTCTGTTCACAGTTTTCTGCTCTGACAGACTTTCCCTAAGGCATGGGGTGACTAATCTCTACCTGCCAGGACAGAGAAGAAATTCAATGAGAAGCAGAAAATAGAAGCATAGTTTTCAAAATCTCATCCTGTTACAACTCTATGGAGGGGTGTGGGCTCAAGAAGTACTCAGTGAATTACAGATCACCACTGAAGCTCAATGGAATCAAGAAATGCTTAATAGAGAAGGCAGACAATCAACCTGACAGTAACAAGCTATTTAAGCTAAAAAATACTTACAAGGCCTAAAGCCCAACAGATTATTATCAAGCCCCTTCTATCAGGTTCTATTTGCCTCTCAATCAGAAAAATTACTTGTAGCTTAGACAGCACCTTTCTTAGCTCCTCTAATAATGACTCTATCCTTTGTTCTAGACCCTGTCTAGTCCACTTGGGCCTCATTCCTTTGTAATCATAACCTCTACTCTACCACCAATGGCTCTACTCCCAACCTGTGTGTACTGATGGTCCTCTTCCCCACTTAAGGCTGTATAATTGTTCAGACCTGGTTAAGGCCACTCTTAGGATCATTGGTTACTATCCTCAACCTGTCTTTTATGACCTTGTCTAAATATGATCAGAGTCGGGGAACTTGGAAGGCTTCCATAGCCTTGGCAACTCATGACGACAGCCTAGGGTGGTTACTGGTGCCATAAACTAGAGTGTCAATTTGTTGGGTCAACAACAGGAGCCACTGTGCGCTTGCTCCTGATGTGGGATCTCTGTCCTTAATGTACTGTACATTTTGATTTAATGCTATAACTAGTACTCAAACAGTATGTTTCACTTTGTGTTTCTATGTGGGTGCAAACTGTTGAAGTATTTATACTAAATTGATCTTCTGTATATAAATAGAATTGAAAATGAATCTTGATGTGAATGGAAAGGGGGAGGGAGCGGGAGAGGGGAGGGTTGCGGGTGGGAGGGAAATTATGGGAAGGGGAAGCCATTGTAATCCATAAGCTGTATACTGGAAATTTATATTCATTAAATAAAAGTTAAAAAAAATAAAAATAAAAATAAAAAAAAATAAAAATTAAAAAAAAACAGTATTATCGGGATTTTTGTGGTGACAACACTAGCAGCATCTGCTTCAATGGGCACGTTTCTTATCTTCTTCTGAGTCATATGCCAGGGTCTATCTACTCCAAAACAAAACAATGCTTATAATCCTAATGCGTCACATTTTCATTCTACTCTGGGTTTGGCAAAGCAGTTTTACGCATATTGTCTCATTTCCTATAATAACATTATGAACTGTACACTATTCTTACAAAAGACAGTTTTATCATTCACGTATATTATCCCCCACAGAGGTATCATCGGATTCTTTTTCAGCTTATAGGTGGTTTTGCTTTGGTTTCATCTTCTGGTTCATGTCTATACATGCTAAGTACTAAGTAGAATTGTACAAGGACAGCAATAGCTACTTACCTCGTGAGAGTCTCTTAAATCCCTCAATTTCAGTCTCCTCACAATAGAAACATAATGTTGTCCCCTCATGAGTGTCATTGAAACTAAAATCATATGTGTGCCACTTTCAAGTATTTCTGATCTTTTCTCACTTTTTTATTGCTGACTTACTTGGACAACAGGACATCTCATATTACTGTCCTTTCCCCTTAACACCTTGTTATAGTTGTTTTCATTACTTGGAGCACCTCTATAAAGAGAATATACCTTTATTTTCCTTGCCATTTCTTTCATACAGTCTATAATTGACTTCACCTTGACTGTAGTTCTAACTTATCTATCCAGAAGAACTTGTAGACTGGACTGCTTCACTCAAATATGGAAATATTCTTCTTTTAAACAAGTGAGATTACATTCTACTCGAGACGTAGAAAAACCTAAAAGATTATCACTCTTGTTCTAATGATAAAAATAACATGAATAATCTATCATATCCTAAATTTTCTGGATCCTAGCAGAGCTTTGTTCACGACTGAAATCTAAGAAAAGACAGGGACCTTTACGGAAAAAAAAATAAAAAGATGACACAAGCAGTGATTCAGAGCACAGGGTGGAAAAGCAGTGTTTCCTTGGAAATAGGTAAGAATAACTCTTCACATAACAAAAAACTGGGTATGAATATATATGGAATCTCTGGAATCTATAACCCCGTTTGCAGAGTCTTCACTAAGATCACAAGAAACCTAAGGGATATGGCAGAATTAGAGAAAGCAGCAATTGCGCAAGAGTCTGCGATTGCCGGTCTGGAGTAGGACAACGGCTGTCTCTCTCAAGTCAAAGTCTCATCTGGGCTGCTTTTGTCTCTGTTACAAAACAAAAGCCTTAAGTTGCTGAAGGGAGAGCAAGAAAGGATGTTGGGGGTGGTGCTGTGGCTCACTTGGTTAATCCTCTGCCTGTGTTGCCAGCATCCCATATGGGTACCGGATTCTAGTCCCTGTTGCTCTTCTTCCATTCCAGCTCTCTGCTATGGCCTGGGAAGGCGGAGAAGGATGGCCCAAGTGCCTGCACCTGTGTGGGAGACCAGGAAGAAGCACCTGACTCCTGGCTTTATCGGCGTAGCTCCGGCCATGGTGGCCATTTTTGGGGTGAACCAACGGAAGGAAGACCTTTCTTTCCGTCTCTCTCTCTCTCACTGTCTAACTCTATCTGTCAAATTAAAAAAAAAAAAAAGGAAAAGAAAGGATGTTGTCACTAGCTCACAGGGAAAGACTGAATGACTGGGACCCTAAGAGGCAAAATGGAAAATCTCTGTGACCTGGAAAAAGGTAGAGATCTTTTCTAAGAAAAGGACAAAATCACAAACCATCCCTACCCCATATACAAAGGACACAGAGCAAGTAAGCTGAAGCTTATCTGGTCTATTAGAACCTAGCCCCCAGCAGCTCCTACCATGGTGTCAAGCACTAAGTAACAAGCACTTGTAGTCTCTCTGCTGCCAAGCAGCAAGCAAGAGCATAGAGAAAGAATTTGCTGAATAAAGTACCTACAACCAAAGGGAACGTCTAAAACTGTGGGTGACACAGATTCTGGAGAAAAAAAATTTTACCTTTCATCCCACAACCTTCAAATATCTATATTTGTACTGGCCCTCAGTGTAACCACAAGGTAAAAAAACAGGAATCTGAAGCTGATGGTCTCTGAAGATCAGAGTAACAGCATAACTCAAACACAGTACAACTCCTAATGAGATGAAATCAACCATCCACTTTGTGGGCCTGGGAGAAGAGACTTTCCCATTTCCAAACCTAAATACTATTTGCCTCGGTATCCACTGTCACACAGAATGATTGACTTTTGAGGAAACATTGTGAAACACTCAAAAACTTAAATAACCCATTGGCAAGAGACCCAATAAACAAAACCAGTCTCATAAATGAACCAGATGTTGAAACAAATAGGAAATTTGAGATAATTTTTATTAGTATGTCAAACACTAGTGAAAAAAGATGGGTGGCATACATAAACAGATGGAGAATTGCAGAGAAGTTGAAGCTAATGGAAATGTTGGGAATAAAACATTTCAACAGATATTAGGAATTCCTTTACTGATCCCAGCACAGTTAACGAAACAGATAAGGAACAAAGAAAATATAGAAAAAAAATTTTAAAGATAATGAATTTTTATGTAATTACACCAGTAATAACATTAAATGTAAATGGCCTAAACACATCAATTAAACATAAATAGCAAGAAAATAGCTCTTTCAGTACAGTTGCTTTGAGTATAAAAATATATATGGGTTAAAGGCATAACAAAAGGAAATGGTATACAATATAAGTATCAATTAGAATAAATCTGAGCTGCCATATTAATATTTCACAAAGTTAGCTTCAAGATAAAGAATAATAACAGGAATGAGGGGAATTACACAGTAATAAAGGATTTACCAAGAAAGCATAATAATATTAAGGGTACATGTACCTAGCAAAGGGCTTCAAAAGACAAGAAATAAAGGCTGATAACTCTTAAGGAAGAAACAAACCCATAGTTATAGATTTTTGGAATTCTAGCTTTTTATTAATTCTTAGTTTGATAAATTCATTTTTATGTGCTATAGTTTTTTTAACTTTTATTTAATAAAAATAAACTTCCAAAGTACAACTTTTGAATTATAGCAGCTTTTTCCCCCCAGAACCTCCCTCCACCCACAACCATCCCATCTCCCACTCTCTCCCATCCCACTCACATCAAGATTTATTTTTTTATTATTATTATTTTATTTTTGACAGGCAGAGTGGACAGTTAGAGAGACAGAGAGAAAGGTTTTCCTTTGCTGTTGGTTCACCCTCCAATGGCCGCCACGGCCAGCGCACTGCGGCCAGTGCACTGCGCTGATCCGAAGGCAGGAGCCTGGTGCTTCTCCTGGTCTCCCATGGGGTGCAGGGCCCAAGCACTTGGGCCATCCTCCACTGCACTCCCAGGCCATAGCAGAGAGCTGGCCTGGAAGAGGGGCAACCGGGACAGAATCCGGCACCCCGACTGGGACTAGAACTTGTTGTGCTGGCGCCGCTAGGCGGAGGATTAGCCTGTTGAGCCATGACACCAGCTCCAAGATTCATTTTCAATTACCTTAAAATACAGAAGATCAGCTTAGTATATACTAAGTAAAGATTTCAACAGTTTGCATCCACACAGAAACACAAAGTATAAAGTACTATTTGAGTACTAGTTATGCCGTTAATTCACATAGTACAACACATTAAGGACAGAGATCCTACATGGGGAGCAGGTGCACAGTGACTCCTATTGTTGAATTAACAATTGACACTCTTATTTATGGCGTCAGTAATCACCCCAGGCTCTTGTCATGAGCTGCCAACTCTGATCTCATTTAGAAAAGGCCATAGTCAAAGTGGAAGTTCTCTCCTCCCTTCAGAGAAAGGTACCTCCTTCTTTGATGGCCCATACTTTCTGCTGGGATCTCACTCACAGAGATCTTTCATTTAGGTCTTTTTTTTTTTCCCCAGAGTTTCTTGGCTTTCTATGCCTGAAATACTCTCATGGCTTTTTAGTCAGATTCGAATGCCTTAAGGGCTGATTCTGAGGTCAGAGTGCTGTTTAGGACATCTGCCATTCCAGGATTCTGCTGTGTATCCCACTTCCCATGCTGGATCATTCTCATCTTTTTAATTCTACCAGTTAGTATTAGCAGACACTAGACTTGTTTATGTGATCCCTTTGACTCTTAATCCTATCATTGTAATCAATTATGAACTGAAACTGATCACTTGGACTAGTGAGATGGCATTGGTACATGCCACCTTGATGAAATTGAATTGGAATCCCCTGGCACGTTTCTAACTCTACCATTAGGGGTAAGTCTGATTGAGCATGTACCGAACTGTACATCTTCTCCCTCTCTTATTCCCATTCTTAACAGGGATCACTTTTCAGTTAAATTTAAACACCTAAGAATAATTGTGTGTTAATTAAAGAGTTCAACCAATGGTATTAAGTGGAACAACAAAAAAATACTAAAAGGAATAAAGTATTAAGTTGTTCCTCGACAGTCAGGACAAGGGCTGATCAAGTCATTGTTTCTCAATGTCCATTGTTTCTCAAATGTCCATTTCACTTCAACAGGTTTCCTTTTAAGTGCACAGTTAGTTGTCACCAATCAGGGAGAACATAGGATATTTGTCCCTTTGGGACCGGCTTATTTCACTCAGCATGATGTTTTCCAGATTCCTCCATTTTGTTGCAAATGATCGGATTTCATTGTTTTTTACTGTACAAATACCATAATTTCTTTATCCAGTCTACTGTTGATGGGCATTTAGGTTGATTCCATGTCTTAGCTATTGTGAATTGACCTGCAATGAACATTGAGGTGCAGACAGCTCTTTTATTTGCCAATTTATTTTCCTTTGAGTAAATTCCAAGGAGTGGGATGGCTGGATTGTGTGGTAGGGTTATATTCAGGTTTCTGAGGAATCTCCAAACTGACTTCCACTTCTCTTGTAATTGATAGACTGAGTAGAGATAAAATACAGAAGATTTGAACATTATCAGCTACCTTCATCTTATTGATATTTGTGGATTAGTTCACCTTATGACAGAATGTTTGTTTTTCTCAAAAGAATTTTCACATGAAATATTAATAATGGACATATTGTGGACCAATAAATATATCTGAACAGCTTTAAAAATACATAAGTACTGCACAGTAAATTCTTTGCTATACTGGAATTCAATCAGAAATCAACATCAGAAAGATATTTGAAAAATCACAAATATTTAGAAATAGTTATGTTAAAGTTTTCCTCTCTTTATAGTGCCTTTAGAGAATGTAGTGTATTTGAGAAGCATTGCTTTACTTATCTGAACATAAAAGTTTAAAAATTTATAATTCAGATTAAACTTGGGCTGACCCTTGTGTGTTCATTAAATAAATGTTAACAGCATAGAAAATGTGTTTTCTGCAGTAGTTTCAAAGCTTAACTGTACTTTTTAACATATTGCACATACCAGTTGCTTAATAAACTGTTTTATTAGCACACAACTGGAGAAGAGACTTTATAGAACATTTGCATGTTCTGTCAAAAGTTTAAATGTGTTAGGAACAAATAGATATTATTTATTACCTTAATGTCAAAATAAGCTTTCAGTTTTTCACTTGGAATTAACTATATAAAATACATACTTTTTAAGTTTCCTGTACTTTAAGCTTAGTTTGCACCATTTTATATATCTTAGAACAGTAAACCTCGGTATCTTTTAAAGCTGTCCTTTATAAGCATGAAATCATGGACTTCCACCCGGGCCTCCTTAAGGATATCAGTATCAACCACTTAAGAAAGATTATTTATAGCACTGTATATCAACCATTGTGCTAGCGGCAGGGCGGGGTGGAGGGAAATCCAAAATATAGTATTAGTTATCAATTACTAAACATTATATAATTAGATATGTGTAAAGATTATGTTACCTTGATTAATTCTTAATCATCTTCCTGTGGTTATCATTATTTTGCTTGTTTTACAAATGAGGAAGCAGGAGGTCAGAGAAGTTGATTAACTCCTACCTGGCCAAATGGTCAGGCTGAGCTAAATGAAAATGTTCAGATGCAGTTAGGAGAGAGAGGAAGGCGAGAAGGAGAGAGGGAGAATGAGTTAATTTTAGAAAACAGGGAGAACTTACGTAGAAGATAGAATATGAGCTTGTCTTTGGGTGATTGAGAGATTTTAAATACAGGATAGGAAAGGGAATATATTTAGCATAAGTGGAATAACATTTCGAGAAACATGAACAGAAAATTCACATTTGAAGGCCTAACCTAGCTGAAGCAGAGAATTCATATACAAAAACAGGAGAGAAAACTGGAAAAGATTAGAATTGGAACATAGAGCCTTGGATACCAGGTAAGACAAGCATTCCTCCTACTTTCCTGCTTTCAGCCTTGCATTCAGAAAAAGCTTATGTTTGGACTCTCTTTATTCCCTTGAGGACAAACCTAAGATTCCAGTCACTATATTTTGTTTTACACAATATCCTCAGTGCTGCCTGAACTAAGAAAAGTGAATAGTCGAGCAACACAAGATCTGGTATCAAGGCTATGGGCACTGCCAAGGTCTTGCCTTTAAGATCCCCAAAGGCCCATTATAGAGTAGAGCATTAGAGCATTCAATTCAGCCTTTTGATGACAAGGCAGGGCTTAGACAGCTCTGCAGGAGTTCAAATAAATCTCTCTTGTGACATTGAAAATGAATGAGAGGTTAGTGCCAAGATTCTTAATGGCACTATTATATGGTATTACTAATGATAGTACTCAACACTGTCTCAAAATTGCACAAGAAAAGAGCTTTGCTGTAAGCTTTCAGTATCTGGAAATGAGTTTGGGCATGGAAATTTGAATAATTTGAACAAATCCTCCCTGACACAATTGGGAAACTCAGAACACAGTCTGTGGCAGGGCTATCAATTAAGAATGGGGATTGGATGCGGTGCTTTGCATTTGGCTCAACTTCACTTGAAAATCAAGAAACACGGGAGACTCTCAGAATCAGGATAGCCCTTTGCAAAGCATAACATCCTTATTCTATGGCTAATAGGAACAAGGAATATTTTTCTTCAATGATAGTTCTTTTTTTTTAAGATTTATTTATTTGAAAGGTAGAATTACAAAGAGAGGAGGAGGGGCTGGTGGGAGAGATCTTCCATCTGGTGGTCTACTCCCAAATGGCTGCAATGGCTGGGACTTGGCCAGGCCAAAGCCAGGAGCTTGGAACTCCATCCAGGTCTCCCACGTGAGTGCAGGGGTCCAAGGACTTGGGCCATCTCCTGCTGCTTTCCTAGATTCATTAGCAAGGAGCCAGATTAGAAGTAAAGCAACCAGGATTCAAACTGGCTCCTATAGGGGAAGCTGGCATTGTAGACAGCAGCTTCACCCACTGTACCACAATGCCAGCCTCAAAGGTAATTCTCTCGTAAAATCACTTGTATCCTCTAATAGCTCCTAAATAGTGATACCTTTTTCTCATTATATGACCCTTTTCTTCTATACCAAGGCTTTCAAGAGTATAGTAATGTATGACTTAATGATGGGAAAATATTGTGAGGTATGCATCATTAGGTGATTTGCTGTGCAAGCATCACATATTGTTACTAACACAAATCTAGATGCATAGCCTACTATACATGTAGGTCATGTATTGTAGCCTATTGCTTCCTGTTAAAAACCTGTACAGCGTATTACTAAATTCTGTAGGCAATTGTAACATAATGGTAAGTATTTGTGTACCTAAACATTCTAAATGTACACAAAGAACAATAACAATATAAGGCCAAAGAATTTCTCAGCTCCAATACAAACTTATGGGGCCACCATTTTATCTGTGGTCCATCATTGATTGAATGAGGTACATGATTGTATGTCAGATTCTACCTTATGAACATATACCTTGCCTCTCTGGGCAATTCATTTTGTTGTTAAAACTGTATCAGTATTTTTCATATTTGCCATTCACCATTACAGCTTTATTCTTATGACTTAGGTTCTGCCTCGGGTTAAGGAGAGAATTGAGCTACACATAACCCAGAACTCCAGACTGATGGTTTAGTGTTATTTCCATTGGAAGATTCTTCCTTTCATGTATTTAATAATTTGCTTCTCTTTTTCCCCCAAATTCACATTTTCAGGTAAACTTTGGTAAGAGGGAAATGCTTAACCCTCAAAAAGTGACTCAAAGTTACTCCAGGGGACCTACTCTTTGTAGGAGGTAATTTCTCATTAGTACTTCCCAACCCTCTCCACTCAGAATGAATGTGAAGGATTTGAACTATGTAGAATGTTCCAAAGTACAGCTTCTTCAGAGAGTTTAGCATTTGTAAAGAAATATTATTCGGGACCTGCGCTATGTGTAGCAGGCTAAGCCACTGCCTTTGGAGCTGGCATCCCATATGGGCTCAGGTTCAAGTCCCAGCTGCTCCCCTTCTGATCCAGCTCCCTGCTATGGCCTGGGAAAGCAGTAGAAGATGGCCCAAGTGCTTGGCAGCCTGTTCCCATTTGGGCAACCTGGAAGCAGCTCTTAGCTCCTGGCTTCAGATCGGCCCTTCTGCAGCTGTTGTGGCCATTTGGGGAATAAACCAGCAGATGGTAGACCTTTCTCTCTGTCTCTCCCTCTGTCTGTAACTCTACCTCTCAAATAAATAAATCTTTAAAAAAAAAAGAATAAATATTATTCATTCAACAACCAGTGTGATTACTATAACTTCTTGTAACTCTGTTTAGAATACTTAAAGACAATTTTTGGATTAAATAGTTCTCAATCTAGAGTGGAAAGCAGGCATTTGAACAATTAGAGTATTACCTGGCAAATTTTATAGGTGAAGGAGTCTTGGGTGCCAACATGAAATAAAATAAATTATCAAAGCCCAGGAGGATTAGCGAAGGTTTCAAGGATGGTGTAGCACCAAAATTGAGTCTTAAAGGGTCAGTAGAAATTAGATAGCTGGGAAGAGGGCTGAAGGAGTTGCAAATAAAAAGAATGCAAGCAAAGACATGGATGCAAATGTCACCATAATGTGTCTGAAAAAGCAAAAATTGTTTGGCCACATTACAGATAGTAACAGAAGAACAGAGGTTGAAGAGGTTACGAAAGCAAAGAGTGGCCCTAACCAGTCAGCTAAGAAGATTGAATTGTAACCAGCTGTGAGATTCCTTTTTGCCACATACCAATCAATATTCTTTATAAAGCAGAAATATATTTCTACAAACACTGAAATCAAATATACAACTTCCTACTATCATTTCCATTTGGAAATCCAACAAACAAATGATGTTTAATGGCATGAAAACAGAACAAATGTTTACCCTACTAGATTCAGTCATGGACAGAAAACCCTCCCCACCTTAGTAAATGACACTACCATCCAGCCAGCCAGCAGCCCAAAACAGGTGCCACACTTATTCCGCTTTTGCCCCCTGTCTCCACTTCCAAACCACCAAGAAGTTCAGCAAGCTTCACTTCTGACAATTATTCATGATTTCAATCACTTTTATCAGCTTCCTACTTGAACTCAACCTAAGTTTCCACATTTCCCATCTGAATACAATCTCCTAACTTCTCCCTCTGTCTCTCCTCTTTCCTTCAAATGTTCCTTCTCCACATAGTGGCCACAGTGATCTCGCAACATAAGTCAGATTGTGCCATTTTGACACTTTAATACCACCAATGACTTCTTTGAAGCTCTACCTATTTGGATTGCTACCACCCTGGAAGCTAGAACAGAGTTTATTTTCAGAGATTTATTCTCCCAGCTACTGGGCTCCTAGTGGATTCATGGTCAAGAAGGAAACATAATTTAAAACTCATAGGAAATATTAATTCAACAATCTGGATACTTTCTAGACATGCCAATACTAAACCTTCTGATGATCCATTTGATTATAAGATGCCACTCTCAGACACAAATAGAAAAGGAATTGAGAAAAAACAGGTTACGTTACCATAAATTAGTGTAGTCCACTATATATGCCCTTAAAAAGGCCCTTTCTAAAAATCCTAATTTATGTGTACTACATGAATAATTGGGGGAACACAGTTTTCATGCAGTAATTTGGAAGGATAGCTAACAAAATTCTGTGTGTACATGTGTACCTACGTGTAGCCACAGATCAGAGAAATAATCTGCTTTCTCCCTTTCTTGCCCCTTGCCCCCAAAACAAATAAGCATGGATGTTTCCAGATATGTCTGCCCTGAAATAAACTTTCTAAGAGGGTTTTCAAGGCACATTCATTGTGAAGCAAACGCTGATTTTCTTTCCAACCTGAAAATAATTTGTCACTTATTGCCAGAGCCTCATTTTATTTCATCGCTGGGGAAATTAATTCAATGGCTGTTTGCAATTCTGCATGAGGTTGTCTTTGTGTCCTATGGCCCTAAAAAGCAATCTGTCAGCACACCCTGTAGATTGCTCTTACTTACACTTTGAGAAGCAGATTCCACTATTTTTTGATATTTGTAGATTGCAAAGATAAGATTACCACAGATGCATAGTGCATCCCTATTTATCTCTGAAGAGATAACAGGATGTACAAATAATAAACCCAAATACTCTGACAATCTTTAAGTCTTTCAGAAGCATGAAAATAAGCCTGATCTTTGTCACTAGTGTATAACAAAATTATTGTCTTTTTGAACCTTATAGATTCTACTGAAGCATCTCTCATATTTCCTATCTCAAGATTAAATATTTTATGCTGCAACCTCTTTGTGTGAATCTGCTAAAATTTAAAAGTTCAAGTGTAAAATTGCTTACATTTACAGTTGCCCTAATAGCAACTGCAATGCATGAGGAAAACATGAAAGCTCCCTCCTTATCATTTTTCTTCAAAAGTAACTCTACCAGTTACCCCTCACAAATAAGAATTAGAAAGAGATTTAACACCTATAAAGAATACTTTGTCACACAACCTATTCACTTGGCTCAATAAACCCCTCAAATTTTAAAGCTGAGATTTAAAATCATTGTCTCTTTATTCTAAGCCCCATATTCCTTACATTGGGATTTATTTATATAAGTATGTATAAATTAATGTCCTCATTTCTAATTTCATAAAGGAGATGATATGAGAGCACCAGTAACATATGAGACTAAGTATCAGAGTGTTCTCCTTGAAACTGGAATACCTGGTTATGAAACCTTAATCTGTAGAAATCTTAAAAGCCTGCCATTTAAAGCTGGAAGGTTAAAGTGGAAATTTCATAGAGACCTGTAATTAACTTCTTCTAATGTAGCCTATAGATTATGTTTCCAAGAACACATTCTTGGACAAAACACCCTAGCCACTAGTAAAATGAAGGGATGCTTTAGAGTCAGTGCCAACACAGCAGTCAACCTAAATTGGCGCGTTTATAAAAGTTTGGGGTTTGCTTGGGGTATTTGGGGAGGATAGGGTGGTTAGGGGGCAGATATGGGAATTATTTGAAAGACAAAGTACAAAGAGGCATGATATACTGATACAACCAAATGTGCCACAATGGAGTCACCACAATATTTTCACAGCAATTCCACGTTTACAAAGAAGTTTCTATTTACCAAATGCCACCAAAAATTTTGAAATTTAACTAATGGAACATCTACAGTCTCAATAAGCTAGTTTTTTTTTTTTTCTTACTCTTCACTAACTAGTTCAAATACAATATGTTTTAAATATTTATAGATACCTTGTTAAAATGATTAAAGGTATCTAAAGTATTAGTGTGTAAAATATTAACCAAAAAAGACACTGAATATTTTTGAGACTATTTTTTAACTAGAAAAGCTATTGGATTCATAATGAGCACAGAAATAATGATACCTTAACCCTGCTGTTTTACATCATCAATAATAAAAGGAAATTCAGGAAGCACAGAAAGGCAAAGCAGGATTTCAGAAAAAAAAATCTCGTAAACACTTGAATTTTAGATGCCTCACACACAAAAGAGTTCACAGTGCTTATAAGTACTATCATTATTTCATCCTTTAAACAGTACAAATATTTATTTCTAATTTTGTCCAGAAATAAAAACCTAACCATTACATAATGTATCTCATCAATTTCAGTTTTCAAGTATTCAAGGAATGCAAAGCTATGTATTTTCTTTTGTGGCAACAACACACACTTATGGACTGAGCTTCAAAGACAGGGAAAAATTCATTTAAAATAATTGTTACACTCTTCTGCCCAAAGACATAAGAACTAAGCACATTCACACAAATGGTATGTAGTAAGACAGACCAAAAAAAAAAGAAAAAAAAGATGGTCTAATATAATCAATATTTTCTTTTTAAAAGATTCAAAATCAGATTGCCTATATATGTGGCTAGATTCCAGATAACAGGATATTCTGAAATCTAAGGAAACTACAGAAGAAAACTACAGGAAAAAAAAAGTTTAATTTCCCTGCTATTTTCCCATAAACATTCTTATTGTTCTTTGATTTCCTTTTTACTTTTGCTGGGAGATTTTCTGCCTTCACCTTCTTTCATAGTGATGACCATGTTTCTGTGTGTAGCACAATCTTAAGCATCTTTTGTAAGGCTGGACGAGTGGTGAGAAATTCTTTCAATTTCTGTTCATTACAGAAAGTCTTTATTTCACCTTCATTCATAAATGAGAGCCTTGCAGGGTACAGTATTCTGGATTGACTTTTTTCTCTTAAGACTTGTACTATATCTCACCATTTTCTCGTAGTCTGTAGGGTTTCTGATGAGAAGTCAGCTGCAGGTCTAATTGGACATCCTCTGAAAGTAATCTGGTGTTTCTCTCGTGTACATTTTAGAATCTTTTATGTTTTACTACTGAGAGTTTGACTACAATGTGTCGTGGTGAAGATTTTTTCAGGTCATATGTGTTAGGAGTTCTACGTGTTCCCTGTACTTAGATGCCCCTTTCTCTAAATTAGAGAAGTTTCTGCAATTATTTCACTAAAAAGACCTCCTCATCCATTCTCTTCCCATGCCTTCAGGAACTCCTAGGACCCATACGTTGGGTCATTTGTTAGTATCCCATAAATCTCCAACCGTGTTTCTTAGCTTTTTAGTTTTTTTTTCTGACTGTAAAATTTCCAGATTCGTCTTCTAACTTGGATATTCTTTTCTCTTCCTCATTGAGTCTGTTAAAATTTAAAATGCAGTGGAAAGCCTTATCTATTTAATTCATTTCCAGTATTTCATTTTAATTTCTCTTTTAAAAAATCTCAATTTCATGGAAAGAATGTTCATTCATGTCATGTATTGACTTAATTCATGGATTTGCTTCAGATTACTTAGGAGTAATCTATGATCAATTTTTTGAATTCTGTTTCTGGCATTTCTTCAGTCTGTTTTCACATTCTAGTATTGAAATGCTATGTTTCTTTGGAAATTCATGTTGTCTTTCTCATTTTTGTTTGAGTTGCTGCGTTAATTTTTGGGCATTTGTGGAGATACTCCCCCCCCCCCCCCATGATGGCTTTTGTCTTTGGACTAAGCCTCTGTGGATTAGTGGAGTGTCTCTTTCAGTGAATGCCCTGAGGTGTGTGCTGGGTGTGGTCAGGGAGCTCTGCTCAATGCTCTAGAGTAAGGGGTGTGTCCAAGGTGACACCCAAATTGGGTGTGGTAATTTTTTTTTTTTTATATCAGAGGGTAGGATTAATCTGCTCTGTTGGCATAGTCTCACACTCACTACCTCTCCTCCAAGGAGACCAATGCCTGGTCGCTAGCCTCAGTGGATATAATATTCATTCGCACTACCACAAGAACCACATAAAGGATCCATGCAGTCCTCAGTGTGAGCACTGATCCCACAGCAATGACTTTCATCAGGGAATCAGGGAGCCCTGAGCTTGTGGAGCTGCCCACAGCAACTGCCCAAAGGCCCTGCCACACCCTGCGCACTCCAGCACAGCCACAGTGTGTTCACAGTCCCAGCACACAAGGCTCCCACAGTCATGAGCATTCAGCCCCATCAATGCTCCCAGACAGACTCAGGTGGCTCCACTTTGTTGGTTGGTGGGTATGCAAACATGAGCTGGTGCAGTTGTTACTTATGTGCAAAATGGCTCCTGTCCCCTCAGCTAGTTACAGGACTCTGGTTCTGGATGGTTGGAGAGAGAGAAACATGCCCACCTTTGTTTCCTCTAGGTTGGCAAATACACTGTCCCCAACACACACACACCAGGCTCTTCCCACAACTTTACTGCCAGTGGCTTGGGCTGCTGCAGTATGGTCTCACCTCACTCTCCAAAGCTGGTACTAAGGCTCTCAGCTGCTGGAATCCTGAGTTGTGCATGTCCACATTCTCCATGTAGGACCACAGTGTCCCTCTAATTTGCATGGAGTTTCCTCTGCCATTTTCTACTTAACTCTTCTGAGATTGGACTCTCTCCACGCTTTTCTTTTTTTAAACATCTTCCCCTAGATTAGAGCAATAACTCTCTCTCTATTCTGCAACCTTGGTTCCTGTCTTAAGCCCTGCCTCTGGATTTGAACAAACCAAATGAGACAAGTTATTTTAAACTTCAGCTATTGGAGGTCCCCAGAGTATCCTGGCATTTCCATCGTGTACTAATGTATCTGGAGACCTTTTCAGTGAGCTGGGGACCACACTCAAGCCACAGGCACTCAGTCATAGTCAAATGCATGCTGAAAGCCCATGGACAAGAAACACAAGGTGGTTTTACTTTTTCAGGAAGCTCCCATTCTTTCCCTAAACCACTGTAGAGGAATGAAAGTTCAGCTCTTAGAAAGTCATGTTTCCAAACAGTTTAAAAAAAAATATTGGGTTTAAGTCACTACTTATTGGGTTTAACTCACTACTCTCATTAACCAAGAGAGGTAAATGGGAGAGGAACAGAGAAGTACCCAGTCTCTGCATGGTCTGCCTCTGTAGGAAAGTAATTCAAGAGATGAATTCACAATGGAGGAGAAATATTGGTTGGCTTTTGTCCTCCTGCTTTCTTCCTTTTTACTACTCATTGCTGTCCCAAGTTACACTGAAGTCCTTGGGCCCTGCACCCGCATGGGAGACCAGGAGAAGCACCTGGCTCCAGATCAGCACGATGCGCTGGCTGCAGCGGCCATTGGAGGGTGAACCAACGGCAAAAAGGAAGACCTTTCTCTCTGTCTCTCTCTCACTATCCACTCTGCCTGTCAAAAAAAAAAAAAAAAAAAAAAAAAAAGCAAAGCAATCTACCCCTCTGTCACTACTATCATGTTTACAGTTTGTTCTCACTAAATGAGTTTTTGAAAGCATTTTTCTTCAGTGTAACTTATTCCATATAATTTCTTCAATGTGCAAAGCCATATCATTCCTCGCCTTGTCTTTTGAAAGGTCTCTGTTAAATAGGTATTCTTAAACACATCACAAGTTTTTGCTCTTCATTTGTACCTCTTTTGGAGAAGAGTCCATTGAATCTAACAGCATCTGTGAGAGCATAATACAAACTTTGAAGTGCTTATAATTGTTATCAATACCATCACAACAACCCCAGTCCTGCAGAGTCCAGTTACTACAAAAGTCTGGGGTAGCTGAAAAGTGTCATTTTGCCAGCAGTTCTAACCAATCAGGATGGCTTTCTGAGGATATGTGTCAAGAAGGGCTTTGAGACTGCACCCGGAAAAAAATACAGTGCTGTCAACTAATCAAGGACACCATGGACGGCCAGTAGTCACATGTCAGATGCTGGCCGCCTCAGACATAAATGGCAAGTCTGGCCATTTAATTCATGATACCAACCTTGATTTCAATAATGATTCAAATTTAAAACATTTCCCCCAAATTACACTCCCTCTTGTCACATTGACATTAACAGTAACTATAAGAATAAAATTTTGGTTAACAAAATAAAAAGCCTGAAAATTTCTAAGTGAACTTGACATCCAGTCCATAGTTTCCTCCGAACAACTTTTCCTTACATTTTAAAACTTATGATTTTCACATTATTTTAAGTCTGACAATTTTGGCCTTGTTATCCACTCATCATCCACAATTATCAAGTCCAAAAATTGCCTTCAAACAAAGCTGGCACCAAACATTTATTGTAAAAGAAATTCCCCTAGGTTAAAGAAAGAGAAATTGAGTTAGAAGTCTTTTTCCTTTCTAGACTTTTTCTAAGGCTATAAATTGGGCTGTCAACAGCAGGACCCAACAGAAGAAAGGACCAATAGAACACTGGTTCATTTTAGAGACCACCCCAGTTTCTCAAACTCACTACTCTCATTAACCAAGAGAGGTAAATGGGAGAGGAACAGAGAACTACCCAGTCTCTGCATGGTCTGCCTCTGCAGGGAAGTAATTCAAGAGATGAATTCACAATGGAGGAGAAATATTGGTTGGCTTTTGTCCTCCTGCTTTCTTCCTTTTTACTACTCATTGCTGTCCCAAGGACTTTTTATAAGGTTCATGTACAGAGGTCAGATTTTAGGTTGTACTCATTGCTGGAAATTCAATTGCAAAGCAATCTACCCCTCTGTCACTACTATCATGTTTACAGTTTGTTCTTACTAAATGAGTTTTTGAAAACATTTTTCTTCAGTGTAACTTATTCCATATAATTTCTTCAATGTGCAAAGCCATGTCATTCCTCGCCTTGTCTTTTGAAAGGTCTCTGTTAAATAGGTATTCTTGAAATGACCTTGGGGTCAACTAGCACCTGCAGGCTGATAAAAGTTATCTTTGACCTTGATCAAGGAAAAGAGATGCAATGAGCCTGAATTGATTTCAGATAACTATATATATTCCAGAGGCAATGGTGCTAGTCAAGGACCTAAAAGAGCCACTTACTTCAGCCCAATTCTAAATGTATGTTTATCTTTATTGTCATGATCCAGATTTCATTTTGAAAATATGAATCAAAGTTAAATTACAATTAAAGACAAATATTTGACTTCCAAAATTTCTCAGCCAAGCATATGTTAATATATGAAGTCAAATAGTGATAGGCATCCCCCCCAAGTATTGACATAATCAAGCTACTTGTCTTTAATATTCAGATTAGAATTTTACCAAGCTTACCTGAGTTATGCATAAATCAACCAAACTTTTTATTTTTTTTTACTTTGGAAATTTATATTTATTAAAGTTAAAAAAATTAAAAAAAATACAGCAACAACTGGAAGGTGAATGGATGGACAAAATGTTTTGTATCCATACAATGGAAAACTGTTCACAAAACAGTAGTAAAGAACTACAAACATGTGCAACGTGGAGATGAACGTCAAAGCACATAAATGAAAGCAGTCAGACATGATCATCTATTGCATGATTCCACCTTTATGAAATACCCAGAGAAGTCAGAGTATTGGCTTCAGGTCTCTGCTAATGCTCTTGAGAAAGCAATGGAAGATAGCCCAAGAGATAGCATTATTTGTGCTACCATTTGAAACAGATTTTTTAAAACACACTTTTAATTTTTGTTGATTACAAGTATAACACATTTCTATTATAAAAAAAAGGTTCATATCCATGTTACCATTTGGGAGGGAGGAGGAATTCAATTATGCAACTCTCATCTGACAATTAAATTTGCTTTGACACTCTGTTGAAACAGTCATTTTTATATTCCTTTCACTAATCTCATTCTTTCAAAGTTCACATCCAAGCCTTGTTTCTATTTCGCTAACATTTTAATACATAAGACCACATAATTCATGATGGTTTTCTCAAGCCATCTTAAAAAAATAAAATTCTCAATTCACTTCTTGAAGGTTACAAGAATATCTAAAATTTAAAGTCTGTTTTTAAAATATAAGAAAAACTGGAATCATATACACTGCATATTGAAAATTATTATCTTGGGCAAAGAAAATATAGGTAATTTTTATGTCCATTACACATCCAATTTTCTAAACTTTTCAACCAAACTTTTTATACACTTTAACTCATGTTGAGACTCCACTGTGAATAGAAAATACCATAAGCTAAAAATGAATTTAATATACCCAACTTAAGCCTACCTTAAATATGCTCAGAACACTTACATTAGCCTGTATTTCAGCAAAATCATTAATATAAAGCCTGTTTTATTATAAAATATTGAGTAACTCATGCAATTGAGTGCCTGTATCTAAAATCTGCTGGCAACATTATTAAGTATTATTTGTTTTCCCCTGTGAACTCATGGCTGACTGAGAGTTACAGCTCACTGCCAGTGCCTAGCATCATGAGATTATATCAAATGGTATGCATATCACTAGCCCAGGAAAAGATCAAAATTCAAAATCTGAAGTAAGGTTACAGCTCAATGTGTATCATATTCATGCCACTGTAATGTTAAGAACTATAAAGCAAGCCATCCTAAGTGAAGAATCCTGAGTATGTGAGGTGCAAGTGAGGTTCCTCAAGGAATTATAACAGAGATGGGGAAACAACATTTACATATATGAAACTTGGAAAAAAATTTTGAGTGCACATAATCCAGAATAATCAGAAGACAGTTCTACAAGGGATGGATAAGTAGAAGACTAAATATCAGGTTCTTCATGGAGCTGGGAGAAATATGAAACCTAGAAAAATCATTAAAGTTTGAATAAGTACAGGAACAAAGAAGGGAAAAGACAAATATTTTACAGGATATCTAACCAAAACTGTGGTAGTCCTTTACTGTGATTTATTGCTTAGAAGATTAAAAAGACTGAAAAAATCCTAAGAAGCAAGCATATTGGTGCAGCAGATTAAGCTGCTGCTTAGGATGCCTGCACCCCGTATCAAAATGCTGTTTTGAGTCCCAGATACTCTGCTTTCAAGTCGGCCTCCTGCTAGTATGCACCTGAAGGTGGGGAACAGCAGATGATGGCTCAAGTACTTGGGTCTCTGTCATCCCCATGAGAGACCAAGATATAGATCTGGGCTGTGGCTTTGGCCTGGCCAACTCTGGCTATTTCATCATTTGGTGAGTGACTTAGTGGATAGAATCAATCAATCAATCAATCTCTCTGCCTCTCAAGTAGTTGAAAATATTTTTTTTTTTAATTCTAAGGTTTTTTTTTTTTCACATTTTGATATCTCAGAAACTGGAGTACATCCTCTAACCAATAGCACGTCATAATTCTATTTGCATTAATTTTCCATCATGATAGTACATAATGGTGGTTTAGGGTTTGTATCACCATTTTGTAAGCTAAACCACAGAACAAGTGAGGATTAGACTGATCCTTTTAGTTATCATGTAAGATTACATTGTAAAGGTTTGTGATCTACTTTAAGATCCCACTACTTTCAAACATGATTTCATCAGATGTAACAAGGTGGATATTATGCGCCCATAATCACTTTACTGCCTCTCAGTTCCAAATCTACCCTTCATTGTCTGGTTGTGATACTGAAAAATTTCCACCATGGTAGTTGGCACAATGTTCATTTTTGTCAGAAAAGACATAAAAGGGACCCTGGAGAAAGAATGTCTGCTGTTTCTGGTTTAATTTTTTCTGTTCCTGCTGCATCGGGCTGGTATTCAAGATGCCCAGAGACATTCATTGTGAATGAGTTCAATGACTTTCCTGAGGGCAGAGACCAAGCAAGTTCCACAGGTTCCCCTGCTTACTTTCTGAAGGTGAGTGCCATGGGATGCCCCTCTACCTTCAAGCTATCTTCCCGGTAATGTTGTCCTACTGAATTCAAAAGCAGTCCCCTCTCCTGAGAAGTTTCCTGGCGAATATCATTGACATCCCAACTGACTGCCAAGAGGGGAGCATTGATGTGTGCTATTACTTATCAGACAGTGAGCAGGAAGAATGAAATATGACGAATGACTTCTGGTGGTAAATGAAATGCAAGCAATGGGAGGCTTGAGATTACACATACAGAATTTCTAGGAAAACCCAGGCCACTGCT
The DNA here is from genome assembly GCF_033115175.1 of Lepus europaeus. Taxonomy (NCBI): domain Eukaryota; kingdom Metazoa; phylum Chordata; class Mammalia; order Lagomorpha; family Leporidae; genus Lepus; species Lepus europaeus. The sequence goes on from NC_084835.1 coordinate 101,446,019, forward strand.
TCCTGACCAGCCTGTCTACTCAAGTGGAAATCTCACTATAATCCATTTGTGGGGATATTTAGTTCATACCACAATTTAAAATATACTTTCTTTTGGGTATTAAAATTCACTAAAGGCCGGCACCGTGGCTTAACAGGCTAATCCTCCGCCTTGGGGCTCCAGCACACCGGGTTCTAGTCCCGGTTGGGGTGCCGGATTCTATCCCGGTTGCCCCTCTTCTGAGCCAGCTCTCTACTATGGCCCGGGAAGGCAGGGGAGAACTAATACCCACAGACATACAGGGGTGACTCTATATGACTTCCAGTGGTTTTCATGATTGTGTATCTCATGTCCAAAAGTGAAGGAAGAGAGAACGGAGGACAACCTATCCAAGGTTTACTGGATCAACCTGGAATCAGCACACATCACACATTCTCCATCTTGTGACCCTCTTTAGGCATAAGAGGGGCTGGGAAATATTGTCAAATAAATGAAATAGGAGACATTTGGTATTTAAGAATGACCCCACCAGTTTCTAACATTTTGAAGATAAATATTCCCTATAATCATCATTCTTGCCACTATAAACTTTGTTTTTCTTCTTAAAAATCTAATTTTAAGCTGTGTCTTAACTACTGCACTGTCTTCCCAGAGATCACTTTTTATTGGAAAAAACACATCACTTTGTAGCCATAGAAGTTGGAAGTATCAAGGATACATGATCTCAATAAGGCTCATTTCACATTTCTTTTTAAAAATTTTTATTTTTTTTTTAAATTTTTATTTGACAGGTAGAGTTTACAGACAGTGAGAGAGACAGACAGAGAGAAAGCTCTTCCTTCTGTTGGTTCACTCTCCAAATGGCCACAATGGCCGGAGCTATGCCAATCTGAAGCCAGGAACCAGGAATCTTTTCCTGGTCTTCCATGTGGGTGCAAGGGCTCAAAGATTTGGGCCATCTTCTACTGCTTTCCCAGGCCACAGCAGAGAGCTGGACTGGAAGAGGAGCAACCGGGACTAGAACCTGGTACCCATATAGGATGCCGGCACTGGCACCATAGGCAGAATATTAACCAAGTGAGCCACAGTGCAGGCCCCGGGGTCTACTTATTTCTATCACCATCTGTCCATGGACTTTCTACGTTACCTAACCTCTTTTGCTTATACCTTCCAAACCTCCAATATTTTAGCTCTTTCAGAATGAGTATTCCTCCATATATTTTATCACCCATACAACTGAAGTGTTTGTCCCCATGCTCCTGCCACATATTATAAATGTTGTAATCCTCTGACCCATGAGCATCTCTGCTGTTGCTGTGGAAAACGCTTTGGCATATGGCCACCTTCATATTCTTGGCTCAAATATCTGTAAAACACTGACAGCCTCCCCCCATTTACTACGGGATTGTATTTTCAACTCCATCATTTCTTATAGTGTTTTTTCCTTTATGCCTAAGGCAACACCCAGAATGAGTGAGTGGTCGGGATGTGGCCTTTGACATTGGGTATTCTAAAAATATTGCATTCAAAATGTCACCATATTCTTTGAAAGAGCCCTCCTCTTTCCCTGCAACTGATAATTTTCAGGATTATCTTAACAGTCATGTTGAACTGCTAGAGACTGGGCCTGAAACACCTGGCATGCTATTACCATCCTAAAATGTTAGAACCTAAAATGTTCAAGGCCCAAAATCGATCATGACCACCCACATACACCAGTGCCCCTGTCCCATGGAAAACCCAGGGCCCATGGATCAAAATGAAGGAACCTGAGGACATTCACAACCTGGAATGCCAGGTCCAAATTCACAGGAATTTCTGGGGCACCAAAGGATGTGTTCACATTCCCGGGACACCAGATCACACACCACCCAAGGGTCTACCACCTAAAGCTCAGCTTGTCCTATTGCTAGAAACATGCCCCAAGGAGCACACAGTCTCCCCTAACAAGGCCTTAATTTAGTTTTGCTCCTTATCCTATGACCTCAACCCTACAACCTGACTTCTATTGGAGGGTATTCAGACTGGAATCACTTGCAGTGGGGCCTGCTACCATCCAGGTACAAGTAAGCATTGTTCTCTGAGAGAGGTGGCTAAAAGAAATGCTGAACCATTTGGAGTACATGTCCCTTGTCCCATGACTGACTGAAAGAGAAGCTAGTGAGAGTTTCAGAAGAACCTACCAAATTTACTAAGGAATTTCAGGCTCTAAGTCTGGTCTTTAATTTGACCTGGTCTGACCTACATAGTATCCTGTCTACTTCTTGTACTCTTGAAAATCAAGTCTGAGCCAAAGTCCAAGACCACACTGATTCCCTGGTGGTTCAACTTCCAAACCAGTATGCTATGGAAGCCACAGCAATCCAGCAAACAGATCTTAATTGGAACTATCAATGTAGTAATGACCATATGGTGACCTAATGACACAAATGAAAAATGTTGTAAACCCTGTAAATTATGAAAAAATCAGGGAAGTAGCACAACATAAGGCAGAGAACTCAGTCTTAATCCAAGGACAGCTGGCAGATGCCTTAAAAAGATATACTAACAGGCCGGCGCCACGGCTCACTAGGCTAATCCTCCACCTGTGGCACCGGCACCCCAGGTTCTAGTCCCAGTTGGGGTGCTGGATTCTGTCCCGGTTGCTCCTCTTCCAGTCCAGCTCTCTTCTGTGGCCCGGGAGGGCAGTGGAGGATGGTCCAGGTCCTTGGGCCCTGCACCCGCATGGGAGACCAGGAGAAGCACCTGGCTTCGGATCAGCGTAGATCCGGCCATAGCGGCCACTTGAGGGGTGAACTAATGGAAGGAAGACCTTTCTCTCTGTCTCTAACTCTGCCTGTCAAAAAAATAAATAAAAAATAAAATAAAAAAAGATGTACTAACAAAGACCCCAGCATCTCTGAAGTTCAGGTCTTAATACACACTTCCTCAGTCAGTCACAGATATCCAGAGGAACTCCGAAAACTGGCAGGGAACCACAAATTCCCATGAACCACATGCTAGATTCGTCATTTGGGGTATTTAACAATAGAGACAAGGCTAAAGAGGAAAGGGGGCACCAGCACGCGAAACAGTTCAAACAACTCATTTGTATGATAGCAGCCACTATAACCAGCTGCCTGAAACCTCAGCGGTTATTTAGCTATAGGAGAAAAGCCAGAGACACTGCTCCAGATTTTACCAGCCAGGACACTGGCAGGAGAAATGATTCCACCTGAAAAGCCTACTTGTTCTTCTACCACCCATAAACAAAAAGGATTAAAGAAATGGCATTGCCTCAGTTCTGAAAGGGAAGAGGGACTCCAGTTCCTCCATGTTTTTTTTTTCATTTTTATTAATATAAAGAGAACAGATTTAATGTATTTCAGAGGAATAATTCCTAGAAGATAACCAAATTTTCCTCCTCCTTTTTATCTCCTTCAGTCTTTTTTGTTAATTTTTGAAAAAACATAATTTAAGTCTATCACTAACCATTATATTCAGCAAGTAAAGAGTAGTAGGACCACAGTTCCACAGGAGTAGAAACAAGGGCTAAAAACAACAATCAAATCACAAGATGCCCCTCATGTTCTTATCCAAGGACTGAGGGAGCCCAGGTGCTTCCTACAATCCATGTGACCACCACAGTCCCAGAGCTGCAGGTGACTCTGGATGTCACAGGGTCACCATCTTCTAATTGGCATGGTAGTCATTTACTGTTCTAAATTCCCATGTGTTACCACTATCCTCAAAGAGTTGTGTCATCACAGGAGACGGCAATCCCATTCTGACTGTTCTCTTTGCCCATCAAATGCTACTTGGCTCTCCTACCACACTTAAATTACATCGAATTTCTAGATAGGTGCATATGCCAGGAATGATGCATCTATCCCTTGAGTCTTTACAGCCTCACCCAGAGGATAACTTGGCCTACTGTGGTAAACCATTCCCAGCTAGCATACTTTTCCTACTTCCCCTATCTTTCAGGAAACTGCCATTGACAAGAAGAACCCCTGAAAATCTATCCCAACACAATCCAAAAGGAGAAAATCTTGCCACATATTTTAAATTAGTTTGAAAAACCTGTCTGCTGCCTTGGGTAATAGCCAGGTCATTTGCCAAGCCTTACAGTCACTGCAAAATTGTTTTGATTCCCTAAAGTATTCATAGACAAGCAACTAGTCCTAGATTAACTACTGTCAGAACAGGGTGGAACATGTGCAGTGATTAATAAAACTTGTTGTACTTACCTTAATAGAAGGCTCTTGGAAAAAGATTTCAGAAGGATCTGTGACCAAGTAGTCCCATGACTTTGATAAGGGAAGTCCCTTGGTTTCCACCCTCTGAGAAGCATCAAAAATTACTCTTTCTCCAACAAGGTTCTTATTGTTGCTCCTTTTTAGTCATCCCAGTTATCAAGGTTTTCCCTCCCAATTTCATGTAAAATGTAAAAAGAACAGAGATTCTAGCCATTACCAGTGACTGATGGCAAACCTCTAGTTCTTCCAGTGAAACTTAGCAAGGGATTTTTGTTCCCTGGCTAAGAAAGGGCAACACTCAATGTCGACACTTTGCTCAAACTCCCACAGAGATTAAGGCACAAAAATCTCTAGGGAGAATAGATGGAATACTGATGATATACTTAAATATAGCCAGCAAGGAGGGGTAGAGGTCATCAGCCCTCCATACAGCCTCGCCTGCACTTTACCTCTACCTGTACTTCCCAACTCTATCATTTCTGAGCAGCAGCAGAGTACAGTGTCCAAGAAATCACTGCTTGAAACTAGTGCTTGCCAAAAATAACCCAAATGGCAGCTGGTTCCATCCAAATGATGACCTTTATTTCAGTATAATATCATTATAGTAAAATAATCATGATTGACACACCTACTGATGTACCAGCTGCAAGACACCCCCCAGTTTTCAAACAAAGGGCAAGAAAAATGGTTAGCACTCAAGCCCTACCCCAAACTCTGATCTTTGTGAATATTCAATTAAACCCTGCCGTACACATCACCCTGTATGCCTCCAGTACATATAAAGTAATGGACCCAAAACTTGTTGAGTAGTGGTCTCTGCAGCATGCCCAAACACTTCCTCCAGTGTGTACTTTCACCTTACATGCAAACAAATCTGATTTCTCTGTTGACCTGCACCTATATCGCATCTTTGAACTCCTTCTTGTGTTGAAGATAATAACCTAGACCCAGCCAGCCAATGGCAGGAATGCATCCTACCCAATTACCTTGAGCTGGGACATTTTTTTTTTTCTGACTACAGATTGAATTGAAACATCAGCTCTTGGGTTTCAAGCCTGCTGGCTCTTAAACTAGAACTTAACACTATCAGCTTTCCTGGTTCTTGTTTGAACTCAGAACAGAACCACAATTTGTTTCACTTCTCCAGGATCTTCAGCTTGCCAACTGTACATCTTGGGGATTCTCAGTCTCCATGATCATGTTGCCAGATTCTTATAATAAGTGCCTTTATATATGCATATATATAAAATATTGCTGTATATATTATGTACTTTTATATGTATAAAATATTGTTTCCATTTCTCTGGATAATCCTTACTAATACACTCCCTGTGCTCTACGTTAACATAATACATGTCTGTGTGGCATAAAAATAATCCTACAAAGTAAAGGTTTGAAAAATTGGGTTCATTTAATTGATTCAGATTTTCTTTTATTACAGAGATTTATTAAGCTATGAGCAATTCTTGAGAGTATGTGGAGTTTAGGTGAGAGAAAGAGGGCCAGGTATGTCACAAGCACTTCCAAAAATCCACAAATGTGCCCCAAATTGTACTTTTTATTAGTAAGGTCTTCAAAATAATTGCTGGAGGAAGGAGAAGAGCAAGCGTGTGATTATATATTTGTGCTATAAAAACAATCAAAGGCAGATCCCAACACTGCTGGAAGAGGTACAATAATCTGATAATGGCTTTGGTTCAGTGGAGTGGCCAAGATACTTCACCCACATGAGGGCATGCAGTATAAACAAGAACATAATCATAAGTTCTTGCTCACTGAAACCTCCTCCACTCCACTACAAAGATCCAGCTTCAGAGACCTTCTCTCTGCTAAATTCCCTTGTGGACACTATAGAAAATTCTGGCTGTTTTCCTCACTTAGTGTCAAGGGAGACATAGTGAACTGACTTAGAGCGTCTCTTCCCTCAGGACTCCTCGTTTACCATAGCGATCTCCTCTCTGTTCACTGCAAAGTAACACTGGAGGCTTCTAGCAATATCTCCTATGTTCTAGCTGAGAAACTCCATCATTCTAATATCCCCATAGCATACCTAGAGGGTTCTCAGATCCCACCCAACTCTTTTCTGAGAATTAGCTAGATAGAAGGAGATTCAGGTTCCCTTCTGAGATAAGCATCCTCTTCAGTCTATTTTTTTTTAAAAGATTGATTTATTTATTTGAAAGAGTTACAGAGACAGAGTTAGAGAGTTAGTGAGAGAGTTAGAGAGAGAGAGATAGAAAGGTCTTCCTTTACCGTTGGTTTACCCTCCAATGGCTGCTGCGGCCGGCGTGCTGCAGCCAGCGCACCGCGCTGATCCGAAGCCAGGAGCCACGTGCTTCTCCTGGTCTCCCATGCTGGTGCAGGGCCCAAGTACTTGGGCCATCCTCCACTACACTCCTGGGCCACAGCAGAGAGCTGGCCTGGAAGAGGGGCAACTGGGACAGAATTTGGCGCCCTGACCGGGAATAGAACCCGGTGTGCTGGTGCCACAAGGTGGAGGATTAGCCTATTGAGCCGCGGCACCGGCCTCCACATTTCTAAAAATTATACCAATGGGCAATTATTTCTCTACCAGAAATTCAAATAGAACTTGTATGATCAGTTTATTTTTTTTTTGAGCCCTAATTTTATTTATTTAATTTCAGGTAAACTTTCTTTTTAATGTTTTATTTTTTTTTTTAATGTAAAATGCAGAGAGAGGGAGGGGAAGAGAGGGAGGAAAGAGAGGACAGGGGAGAAGGAAGAGGAAAGAGAGAAGAGATCTATTTGCTGGTTTCCTAGTCAAATGCCCTTAAACAACCAAGGCTGCTCCAGGACAAAGCCGGGAGCCAGGAACTTAATCCAGGTCTCCTTCTTGGGTGGCAGTGACCCAAGTACTTGAGCCATCACTGCTGCTACCTGGATGTAGATTAGCAAGAAGCTGAATCAGAAGCAGAGAAGTCAGAACACAGAGCAGGCACTCTAATGTGGGGTACAGGTATTTCAAGTGGCATCTTATCCACTGTGCCAAATTCCAATTCCAAATCTTAATTTTCATTGACACATTGAAGGCAAATTGCATATGGCCTACTCAGATAGGAAGTATGACAAATAACATTAAAATGGACTAATTAAAATATTTGAAAATAAAGTACAATTGTGAATCATGTGATATTAAACTGAAGATGTGTAACTATTGGGATGTCAGTGTTATCTAAAGCTCACTTTAATATAGCCATTGAAGTGGTCAGGTATTTCACAACTAGGAAAGATTTCAAAAGCTACAAGAGATTGGGTTATAATAACCTACCATGTTGATAAATGGGAGAAATGGCCTAGAATCAATAAAATAAAGGTCAAAAAAGGTTGAAAGAATACAAAACAGGAAACACATATAATGAACAATCATATAGAAAAATCTAAGCAAACTTATAGTCACAAGAATAATTCATGAAGAATTCACCAAATGTAGCTCAATCCTGATTACTGTTTTCTTCTCATGCCTAAAAAGCAAATGTAGTACAAATAAAAATATTACAGGTTCCACACAATTATTTTGATATCGTGTATAATATTTTCAGAACAATATGCAAAACTAAAAAGGGATACTAAGAATTGGAAGCCATTCAGCATAGAACAAAATTATTTTTAAGTATCTGAATCAAACACCATTGTAGGTAGAAAGTTTTAAGAGGGATATGAGTTCTTACCTGTGATGGGGGATGAAATATGACTATTGTTAAAAGAAAAATGAACATTGTCCAAAGTCAGGGATTTGCATTTGATGAGTCAGGATTCAGAGAGGGACTTTTCTCAAATAAAGGGATGAGATGATAGGCTTGAAATTAGATTAATGAAATTTTAGAGCAATGAATAACTTAGCAACATAAGACTTCTTGAAAGAGTGGAGAGAGATGACAAAGAAAATTAGTGCTGATATTCTGACAAAAATAACTCTTCTGTAGATATATAGAGCATAATGAAAACCACATTGTCATAACAGTATAAGGAACACATGTGGTATTTATATACTAATTAGTGTAAATCCAGAAAATTTTGCCTCCTCTGAAATCACACTCATAATAAACACTAGAACATGGAGATACTGCTCCAAAAGCCCAAAATGATGATTTTTAAATATCACTGAGTGTCCAATGCTGTGGTGGTCAGACTATAGAATAATATCAATAGTATAGTGTCACCTTATATCACAGAGATGACCCACCATCACTAAATAATTCATTTAGGTTTTTCCAAGTTCCTTAAATGGTTATTTGCCCACAGACAGCTCATCCTCCAGAATTCTGACTTTTTGCCTGGAACTTCGAGACCACATTAACCAATTAGCCTAATCAACATTGGTTATTGCCAATAAATCACACAACCTATACTGGTAAGTTTGGGACTATTTCTCAGAACAAGCTTTTCAGTGTTCAATGGGGGATGTGAAGTTTTCAAAACAAAGTTGCTCTTCTATTTCAAATCTAATATTCATGCTACTTCCAGGTATGCCATTGCAAAGTATGGGGTGAAAGATGCAGTTATAAAATGAAAAAATGGAAGGGTATCAGGATCACAAAACAATAAAACCTCATAGCTCTATAGAGATATGATTATTTCAAGGAACTTTTAAAATGAAACTAAACAAGGATAGGTTTTATAGCATTTGGGGCACATTATTTATCTCTAAACTGGATACTTTGCAGGCTTGCCAGAAAATGTCTGACTTGAAGGAATACTCAATTCTAATTGGAGAGATAAGACTAACAAAAATTAAAGGGAAAAACTATGAAAGGTAGAATATATCTACAGGATAAACTAAAATTCATACCATAGAAGCTCAAAACCAGGAGAAGGGTGGGGACACACCTTGAGAGGAGGGAGACCAGGGTCTGTATGGTAGAGATAAGCAAGAGGGCATTGCTTGTGAATCAAGTAATACTTGCAGAGATGTACAAGGTAGGTAAGGGCTGCTATAGGAGGAACGACCTGAGGATAATGAAAATAGTTTCACAGAAAGTCTAGATAGTATCACATTCTGAAGGGTCCTGAAAAATCTCAGCTGGTTTCAGACTATATGAAATAATTGTAAGTTATTAAGTGGGGAAATCACATGATTCAGACACCGATAAAGATATCATAAGGATATTTTTCAAACCTCTGAATTCTACTTAGTCACAATGACATTGTGCAAACTAGATGAAACCATGGTATTCTAAGGCCTGGGGGTAGCCTTAGAGTCAGCCACATGTAAATTTCTGCATTAAGATGATATTTTTGGAACAATCTATTAGTCAGCTTTTGTTACCATAATGGAACCCTTAAGGCAGGCTTTTAATTAAATAATGAAATGAACAAATGAATGAATGACTATTCAGGCTCTTATTTCTGAAGGTGGAAAGGTCTAGCGGCCTCCTCTGGTGCTGCCTTCTGGCTGCATAGTCCCGAGGTGGCGCAGACCATGCTGGCCAGAGACAGCACATATGTGTCTGTCCACATCTGTGGGTCTCGCTCTCCATCCTTATAAAGCCATCAGGATTCAATCATGAGGGCTTTGCAACAAATGAGCTAACTTAAACCAGTCACTTTCTTAAGGCTTCACTTCTAAACACCACAGTGAGATTAAGTTTCCACCCTCTGATTTCCACTAACCTAAGACTGATTATTAAACCATGGCATGAGTTGGGAGGAACAAACCATATTCAAACCACAGCAAACATCATTAAGAGAACATGTACTTCTGGTTATTTTTATGGAAGCTAATGTGCTTGTGGCACATCTTTTTACTGGTACACTTTGACCCGGGGGGGCTGCTAGCACGAGTTGCCCACTTCAGGCCTTGTACCTTGGGTGTAAATCCAAGGCTCTCTGCCCAGTTCAAATCTGTATCTATGGAACTATTAGAAAGACTTCTTTAGGTTGGAGATTTATAGAGATGACATGGCTCCAACAGATTGGGAATGACTAATAAAATAAGAACTGTAAAAAGGTTCGGTGTGTGGCACAGTAGGTTAAGCCTACAACATCGGCACCCCACATTGAAGCACAGGTTCAAGTCCCAGCTGCTCTGCTTCTGATCCATCTCCCTGCCAATGCTCTCAAGAAGACAGCAGAGGATGGCCCAGATACTTGGGCCCCTGCCACACATGTGGAAGACCTGGATGGAGTTCCTGGCTCCTGGCTTCAGCCTGGCTCAGCCCTGGTTGTTGCACACATTTGTGATGTGAACCAGTAGATGGAAGATCTCTTTGTCATTCTGTCTTTCAAATAAATATTTTTAAAAAGAATCATAGTAATGATGCAGCTAATTTAAGTATATTTATATAAAACAAATTCAAGGATATAATTATTTCCAATTGTTCATCAAAAAGAAGTGAAATGGTATGATTAAGGTGAAGGAATTCTAGTCAGTCTATATTTCTCCTTGTCTAGATACTGTTTTAGGCTCCCCTATACCGTTTTCATCACACATGCTATATTAGCAGCTGTGTGGATGCTGTTTTGTCTTTAGATAGAGTGTTTACTAACTTTATTAAGACAGTTCAATACCTATGGCAAAAATGGCTGCCATTAGCTTCATGGAGAAATGCTTCTCTCTCACTTTGATGTTTCTGCAGATTTCACTTTTTTATTGTAGTGCTTTGTCTGCTAATCAACCTGTCTTTATGCTCTGCCTGAACTGCAGCAATTAGGGTTGTCATGAGTCTCCATACTGATGCCATCTTTGCTTTCTGAAGATGTCTCCATTATATTCAGGTTGTTCCCTTCTACAGCCAGACCTCACCTGCTCTACACATCGCTGCATTCGTTATTTGATTTACATTGATCCATTTTCAACCTCTCATTTTGGCTGAAAGAGTATTGACAAGATTGTAGTCCAAACTTAAAACAATCCTCCAAAAATTAGAAACATCCCTAAATTTTGCTTCTTATGTGACATAACTAAACATTTTCTGATTATAAAGAATGAGGTTTTGTTACTATTAAATATTTTTACTTCCAATATAGCATGATAAAACTGTTTCACCCTGTCTAGCAAAAGCACAGATTTGTAAAATGCGTGAAATGCTTTGGAGTCAAATATACAGCTGATCACAGCTGTCTCCTTAGCAGCCGGCTGACCCACCCCCCAAGTTTTCATAGGGGATAACAAATGACCCATAAAAATTGCTTCAGGCACCACAGACAACACAAATGCTAAAAGAGAACATCAACTGCCCTAGGCATTTTAAATAAAAAGAGAAAAGTCTACTTACCTGCATACATTTATTTACCAAAGCAGCAGGTAAGACCCTCTTCCCATTGATTCATTTAGTCATTGGATGCCTATAGATCAACTATTATTAGGCATACCTCAACTGAAAATACTTCTCATAGATATTGTATTCTAAGCTAAGAACAATCTTCTGAAACATTCCTAGAAATATCCTCCTGAACATATATTCAGAAAAAAGAATGATAATTTTAAAGAGAGTCAATTATAGATAGATGGAACCAGTCCAGAAAATTACACTTCAGTGAAAAGAAGATGAAAAAGAAAAGAAAATCCTGTTAGTTCTAAACCAACCCTGTTCTACCACATCCTTTCTTAGAGTCTAGCTGTTCCCAGTGACCAAGGTCACCAAACAATGGAGTGACGGTAGAATGCCTACCTAGGAAGCAGAGTTTCAAAACAGGGTCATGGTCTTACTGTGAAAAATAGAAATCCTTGTGGTGCATCTAAATGGCATGGGCTCCTCCAACTGACAACTCATCCACTTAAAATTTTTTATTCCATTTTAGGCATAATAAACAAGACCCTCTCAAAGCTCTCAATTGTTAATTGGTCCACTTAAAAATGAAGTTCTGCTCTGTTCCTATTGCTGGCTCTCTATTTGAAATGCATTAGTATTCATTTTTAAATGCTTAATCATGTAAAATTTTATTTCAAACCTGATAATTTAGCCTGGCAAGTTTCTAGTTGATGAAAATGTCAAATGCAAGAAGATAGGAATGTTTAATTAGTTAAGTATCTTAAGTTTTTGACAAATATTAAGTGGACTTGTTGAGTACTTGCTACCAGAACTCAGAGTTATTAAAAATAGAAATAGAAAAAAATCAGCATCACTAAATACATGTTTCTCCATGGCCCAGGCCAAGACAGCTCCTTCACCATGTCTCCTTATGGATTTCTCTGTGAAATGTGATCTTCTCTTCTGTTTTACTTTTATTGGCACTATGCTTGAATAAAAAAAAATAGAGAAAACTGAAGAAGTAACTGAGTGCATGACTCTGAATAAATACATTTGCACTCATTTTGTATGCTTCCCCATCGCCAAAGTAGGAGACTGAATCAGATGATCTCTTGGATGCTGTATTAGGGATTTCCAAAGAAACAGATCAGATAGGAGATAGAAAGAAATAGGGATATGAGGATAGACAGGGAGAGATGGAGAAAAAGGAGGAGAGGGAGAGATTGGGCTTATGAATTTCAGAGGCCAATTTCCACCATGTTTCAACTGAAAGTTGGGCACCCAAGAAAGCTAGTGTTGTAATACTTGTTCTGTGTCCCCAGACCTGAGAATCAGGGAAGCTAAAGGTTTATGACCCAGTTTGCAGGAAGAAAGGAAATGAAATGTCTCAGTTCAAGCAAGTGAGGCAGAAAACAAGAGGATGAATTCTTCCTTCCGCTACATTTCCTTCTATTCAGAAGTTCAGTGGATTAGATGATGCCCATGCAATTGTAAAGGATGATCTACTTTACAGAATTCATGAATCCAAATATTAATCTTATCTGGAAACCCTCTCACAAACAAACCCAGAAACAATGCACCTGGGAAAGCAGATAGCAGCCCAAGTACTTGGGACCCTGCTATCCATGTGGGAGACCTGGGTGGAGTTCTAGGACCCTGGCTTCAGTCTGGCCCTGCCCTAGTTATCGTGGTCATGTGGGGAATGAATCAGTTAATGGAAGATATTTCTCTAACTCACCCTCTTTCTCTGTCACTCTACCTTTCAAATACATAAAATAAATTTAAAAGAAAATATTGAATCAATTTTTTCTTTACTTAATAACACCTTTATATGTGATTTAACTTACATACCATGCAAGTCATTCATCAATTCAGTTTTAGTCAGATTTTTAAAGTTAATAATCAAAATATCTCCCATGAATTTGACACAGGGAATTTAAAGAATCTTATAGTCTAGGAGATAAATAATACAAAACCACCAGCCCTACCAATGGCCATAAAAAGGTGGCAAATTGAGGTGAACTAAGACCACCACTAAGTATTCTGAATCTATTTTTCAGGCTCAAACTCTTTAATGGCAAGAGATATTTCTTCCAAGTTCATGCCAATTTGTAACCTGAATATTCAGAAATTTAATTCAGTCTCTTAAAATTTTAGCTCCTTAATTTCACCTTAAAACTGATTTGGGGGTGCCAGCATTTGACCTAGAAGTTAATGTGGCAGTTAAACCCATATCCCTTGGGAGACAGTGTTGTAGCATAGCGGGTTAAGCTTCTGCATGAAATGTCAGCATCCCAAATAGGCACAAATTTGTGTGCCCGTTGCTCCACTTCCAGTCCAGCTCCCTCCTAATTTGCCTGGGAAAGCAGTAGAAGATGGCCAAGTTCGTAGGCCCCTGTACCTACATGGGAGACGCAGAAGAAAGTCCTTGCCTTGGCCTGGCCTATTCTTTGCCATTGCAGCCATCTGGAGAATAAAACAGTGGATGAGAGATCTCTGTCTGCCTGTCTGTCTGACTCTCTATTTCTATTATTTAAAAAAAAAAAAAAAAAAACCTGCTTTTTTGGAGTTTTTTGTTTTTCTTGCACTATGTTCTTGGCTCATCGTCCTTTATCCATCTTGTTGCCCATATTGGAAGGCTAATAAGAATACTTGAGGGTGGTCTTCCTGAATCTTCACCCCCATCTGAATCAGTTAACAGGATCTTACAACTGATCTCAGAATTCTCCTCTATTCTCCTTTTCTTCCTGCACTTAGTTGCCTTTGTCATCTTGCATTTACATATTTGTTTATAATTTTTTTTACCCTTTCTAAATTGAAGTCCCATGAAGTCAACAGTGATGTTTTGTGTCCTGAGCATATTGTGTAATGTTTGGCACACAGCAAATTCTATGCTTAATAATTAAATATTTGATGAAAAAATGTTTACTGATTTCCTTGCAAATTGGTGCTTCCTAAAACAAGTTTTAAATGTTTTAAAGCTCCAAGGGTTGAGAGTTTAACATTTTAGAACAACGGTATATTCACATTACTCTCAAATGTGTGATTTTCCATATTTGAGTCATCTGCCCCCACCAACTGCTCATTCTTGCATTCTCTCACCATAACCCTTCTCCCCAAACTATGATTACATCATTTCCCATCCTTTTGAAACACAGCTAGTGTAGGAGTTAATAGGTACCACTCTGTATGAAAGAGTGGATTTATGCCAGCCAAAATGTTATAAATGTGTGTTTTCTACTTGCCAGGAAAACACATTGTGTGTAAAGTTCTGCTGAGGCTTCCTCTTCCCACAGAATAGCACCTAAAGGAAGTGATAGAATGCAGGAACATGTGGCATTATGCTTGGAATGTTTCTCTGCCTAATTGGCCTGAATTTATGAGTCCATAATAACCCTGATTGCATTTTCAAACCCAGGCAGCATTATAAAATGAGCCTGAGTAATATCCAGGCTTCTTTATTTTATGGAGATCTTTACAGCATGAGCATGTTGAACACAAATGCATGGGGTATGCACAGATGTTTGCATTCATTTATACTTCTCGGGGCAGCAGCAACAATATGAATGCCGTTTGGACAGCATCATTAAGAATTACACTTGAACTCCCTTTATTACATTCAAAGGAAATGTGTTTCTTCCCACTTTCAATTCACTTTAGAAGTCAAGAATTAAGTTACCCAATAGGCGACTACCTCTCCCTTTCCAAGCTATTTTTGCAAACTATTATTATATTTGCTTTCCCATTCTGGTCGCCAGGTTTCTGAGCTTTTTTAAAATTTTATTTTAAACAGCTAATCAACTACAGGATCAGAATACTACTGCTGCTCAGGGCCTGATGCTGTTTTCCTTGCTGCCTGGCTACTTAAGTTAATGCTACAGTATTTTGGATGCCATTAGCTGATGTCAGGACTATCTTCTCTCTGCTATGAGTGGAGAAAAGTTTGCAAGTAATATTGTTCTTTCCCAATTCAATAGGTGAGTAATTTGTCCCAGTGACCCAACTTACATGACTTTCTTATTATGAAAATAAATATTTACCTGGTTTCTCAGAACTCTACTATGGGCTTTGTTTTTATCTTAAAAGATATTAAGAAAGGGATAAAAACTTTGGAAAATAGTGCAAGTGCCTTGATGACATCTCAGCTGCATCTAGGAGTTGTCATTCTGCTTGGAATCTGCCAGACTCCTCACAACAGGTTCTTCAAGCCAACAACATCCCATATCAGCCAGAGAGAATCAGAGCCCACCTGAAATGACAACTCCTATGTAGGCCTTTCTCAAGCAAGGAGGGGCTCTGGAGGACGTTTCCTTTACTGGCATACCTTAGATACCAATACTTTTTAATTTGTAATATATCTGGGAACTTGGATATTAGAATGTGAGAGTATTTGTTTCCTTTTAAAAAAAATTCTATTTAAGGTATACAAGTTTAATGTATTTCATATATATATAGATCTAGGAATATAGTGACACTTCCTTCCTAAGCTCCAATACTTCTTCCTCCTCCCTCTCCTATTCCCACTCTTAATTTTTACTAAGATCTATTTTTAGTTTACTTTATATGCATAAGGTTACTCCTACACTAAGTAAAAGAGTTCGACAAGTAGTATGAAGAAAAAAGAAAAAAAAATGCTATTCCTCAACAGTAGAGACAAAGGCTGTAAACAATCATCAAATCTCAAAATATCCATTTCATGCCAATACATTACATTTTAGGTACTATATTAGTTAGTCCAGATCAAGGAAAACATATGATATCTATCTTTTTGTGATTGGCTTATTTCACCAAGTATAATGGTTTCCATTTTGTTGCAAAAAGACCGGATTTTTTTCTTTTCTTAACAGCTGAGAAGTACTTCCTACTTCATGTAATTTCTTTACACAGTCATCAGTTGATGGACATCTGAGTTGATTTCATATCTTAGCTATTGTGAATTGAGCTGCTTTAAACATTGGGGTACAGATCACTCATATGCCAATTTCCAAACACCTATCCCAGCTACACACTGATCTAGCAGCATAGGCTGGTAAAACTGTCAAATACAACTATCTACCCAGTTGTATAACCTGCTTTTCAGAGTTTTCCCATCTTAGAACTACTAACATTTGGGGCTACATAATTCTTTTCTTTGGGATTCTGTTCTGTGAATCACAAACTGCTTAGCAATATCACTGGCCTCTACCTGCTGGATGCCAATATCTCTCCCCCCACCCCAAAGGAAATAAACATAATTGTGCCTACACATCGCCAAATGACCCCTAAAAAATGAAACAAAAAAATACACTTGGTTGAGAACTGCTTTAAACAAAGCCAGCTCAATTTAAAGGAAAATTTTTTTAAAAATTAATATTGTTTTATTTTTAAGAAGCTATAGCAATACAAGAGGTTTTTGGTAAGTTCATGAAAAATACCTGTTATAAATACACTATACATGAATTTCCAAAAATTTTGCACCTAAATAAATGTATCTTTTAATTCCATTTGCT
This sequence comes from Lepus europaeus, assembly GCF_033115175.1. Lineage (NCBI taxonomy): Eukaryota > Metazoa > Chordata > Mammalia > Lagomorpha > Leporidae > Lepus > Lepus europaeus. Next base: position 101,462,936 of record NC_084835.1, read on the forward strand.
CATGACCTTTTGGAAGCAACTTCCTATATTGGAGGTACAGATGAAAGTACATGCATGCATTTGGAATCAGCCTGCTCAAGATTCACAGTTTTCTCATCTGTAACACAGATGTCTTAAAAATCTGACTTTGAAGGTATATGAAAGATAATGTACGGAAAAATACTAGCAAAGTATAAAGCATATTAACTGTTCTATTTTCAGCAGGTGAAATCTGTAACAATATATTTTCAGTTCCAAGATCATCTTTAGGGTCCATTTTAAAGCCCATCTTTATTGAGAAATGAAAATGATATGGAATGTTGAGCAGAATTTATACTGATCTCAGTATATTCCTGGGACTTAATTTTCTCCTTAAATTCATCTTGTACCTAAGTGAAAGCTGGCAACTGCTCCCAATGGTGGAGCCAACTCAAGGGATGTCACTCACAATAGGTAATTCAACCAGGCCATGAGAGATTGAGTCCCTGAGCAGTAGAATAACACCTTCCTCTCATCCTGATCCACAAGGGCTAGCAACTGGTGACTCAAGGAATTGTAATGGATAGCAGTGATCAGACTTGGAAGATAAAGAAGGTTCTTTATTATCCCTCAATGTGAGCGATTTCTAGAGGCATAAGAAATGTTCTTGGCTCCCAAGAGATCTTCCATCCATGGATATTGGGCTACATTGTGGAGCAGTTGAATGGAATCAGCAAAATCAGATATTGTCAGATCTGAAAAAAACTCTCTCAAGAGCAGAATAAGAGCTTAAAAGCTAAGAATGAAGCACAAATCAAAGCTTGTAACAGGAATATCTTGACCACCTACAAAATTATAGTAATTCAAGGATACTTCAAAAAGCTTGTAGGAAAACTGAATTAAAATATAAGCTTTTTCTGCTGCAAAAACATTTGAAATTCATACAGTTTTTCATTATATGTATTCTCCATCAAATTTGTGAAGATCCCTCATATTATTTGCTGTCACTTCATAGAGTTGAGATCTAAGAATTCTTTCTAGGTATGTAGCCTGCAGCCAGGAAGAACTTGAACTATACATAATGCAAGCTGGTCTTCACCTCTGGAGTAAGACAGTGTCTCAAAGCATGAAGAAGTCAGAGTTAGATGCTTGAGCTGAAGAGTTGTAATTGCAAAGAAAGCCACAATTTTCACTTATGTAATGAATATATTAAAAGTGTTAGGCCATGTCACAATAGAAAGTCATGTATATTTTCACCTATAACAATCTCAAATACAACCAGTAGGCCCCATTCATCCTACCCTTGGAGGAAAACCTGGACAGGTTCTGCAACATATATGCAACCACTCTGATAATTAGAAGTCTCTCTTGGATCCTGAAAAGAATTGCTGTTGGATATAAAAACCCTTTCCCAATGCAATATCAAAGCTTCAAACTTCATTACAGGTTTATCCAAAAGCTGTTGCCAGCAGGCTGTAACAGGAAAGGTTGGGACTCTTGAACTGAAGTATCTGCAAATCCCTCTACAGCTGAGCTGGGAGAGGAACGTAAAGGAATAAGGATGTTGCTAACATCTTTCTTCATGGAAATCTGTCTGGAGTTGCACTGGCCTTGAAGCTGCCTCTCCCATGAGAACCTTTGCAGGACCCTCATTGCTGTGGACCTCTCTGCCTTGTTCCAGTGTGTGCCCCCCACCCATCCAGCTGCCCCTCTCACAGTTTTTAAGCTCCTGGTACTATGGTCCTCCTCACATATTCCTTCTTTGGGGTCTCCTTTCCCACCAGGAAGTTGTCCTGATAGTGTCCTTACAACATGACTCTAAACTCCTGGAAGGGGGTCCTCTCTCCCTGACCTTCCCTGTTCTTTGGGATACACACCTCAGCAATGCATGTTTGAATGGAATGTGACAAAGTCCCACACAGGTTCTGCCTTGGGACTGTGCCCCCCTTTGCCCTCTAGACCTCTGAGGCAAGAATCAAACCACTGTTTTCTCCTATCAGTGCAGAGGCCACACACAAGGCTTCCACATGGTCTTCTTGACACCTTTCTAATTAGCCTTGAAATAAAGAAAAAGCACAGAGAATTAAAATACTTCAATTTTTAACTATTCTCAGCTTCTACAACACTGATCAAAATTTGTACTCGTGATACAGGAACAAGGGTCAAGTCCCACATCAGCCGCTCTGGCATCTCATCCGGAAATGTCTGGAGCAATCAAGCCTGGACCTCAGTCAACCCTGAGAGCAAATCTTCCCACATCTACCTCTTGTCTACTGTACTCCAGGTAGATGATCAGCAGTGTGCTTAGGATCCCACCAAGATAGTGCCATCTGTGGGGTGGGTGAAAAGGAAAGCAAGGGTGAGAGAGACAAGCACCTGTTTCAGAGGCAGGTTGCTTGGAGAAATGAGTCCTGTGTCACTCACTGCTTAGAATGGCTGCCAGCAGAAGTCATTGTGGAAATAAACGATTTTAAGCTGAAGTACATGTAGTGAGAACACCACTATGTCTTGGCCACCCCACCATATCTGGCAGGCGGCCAGTTAAGCATTTCTTCCAAGGTTTTCAATTAAAGTTAAGGGCAAAATTGCCTCCAACTGGGGGACAAGATGTTGCCTTAGAGATTCTTCAATACTCGGGGATAGAAGTGACTCTTTCTTCCATGCAGAAATAACACATGAGTACTCCGCATCAAGTTCAGTTATTAAGAGAAAAGAAGATTGCATGAAACATATGTTACCAACCCCCTTCAGAGGGACACTCTAAATCCAAATAGGCAAGTAGGAGCTGGAGCTATTGGCAAACAAAAATACCTAGTCCACACATATTTTTTCTGGTGCCACCAGATCTCAACTGATCACAAACCCACTGCCTTCAATGAAACAATGAAAATACATTGTATTATAAGACAGAATCATAGCCTACTCCTAGGAGGAATGCTATTTTAATAATATGGGGTAAGATGTGTAGAGCTTACAAGAAAGATAACGGTTCCAGTGAGATACTTATTTGCTAGGTTCTCTAGGAAGGTAAGCAATGGTCTCAAATCCAACAACTGATAGGAAGATGTGAAAAGAATTGGAGGAGCCACTTACATCATCACTCTGGGGCTGGATGCCATCCTCTTCCCAGAACCTGTAAGAGTTCTTAGAGCAGAACATGGAAAGGACCCATCAAAATCAAGCATTGCTCTTGATATGAAGATTCAGAGAGAAGCCCAGTTGGTCCATCTGTGTCTAAGTTGACTTTCCTAGAAAGAGACAGAGAGGAGGTGCTTAAGTAATTTGATGAAGAAAGTACATGTGGAAAATTAATGATTTCAGAAAAGAGAGTTAATTAACAAATGGAAGATGCATCCATGAAGGAGCCTCTTAGGAAAGTCCAAGTCTTGAAGAGCCTTTAAACAGTTAAAAGTCCAGAAATTTCAATAATCAAATATGGTCAGTTATAAGTGTACATGTAACAAGTTGTAGAATGTCACACTTTTTCAAGTCCCTTCTGAGACCAACTTAACATTTCATTTCCAGCCCAGTAGACTGATTCAGAGAAGGCTAATTGCGCAAGGCAAGGCATAGTTTGCTCTGTTCCTGTTTGTTCTAGATCCCAACAGAGAAACATTCATCTTTGTTAAGCAACATTGCATGATGGACAGTGACTCCTAACTGCCCCCAAGAGAGACCCTATGTGGTATGAAAGGGCAGGGATGATTCTGAGAAAGAGTAAAAACTAATCTGAGGAGCCAGCACTGTGGCGCAGCAGGTTAAAGCCCTGAGTTGCAGTGCAGGCATCCCATATGGCCGCCATTTTGAGTACCGGCTGCTCCACTTCTGATTCAGCTCTCTGCTATGGCCTGGGAAAGCAGCATAAGATGGCCCAAGTCCTTGGGTCCCTGCACCCACGTGGGAGACCCAGAAGAAGCTCCTGGCTTCAGATCGGCTCAGCTCTGGCCATTGCAGCCATTTGGGGAGTGAATGAGAGGGTAGACAATCTCTCTCTAACTCAAATAAATAAAATAAATTAAAAAATCTGATAGTTGTATAGATTAGAAATGGCAATTTCTAAAGCCCAAGAAAGTCAAGTAGACTTTTCTCAAACCATACTATGTCAATATGACATTTCCATTATTCTTTGATTTCTCCATAAATTAATATACCTCAATT